>NW_025728287.1:2485248-2788215 GCF_021461385.2 Schistocerca piceifrons
CACAGCGACGCAATTTCCGTGTGAATTCTTCAATGTGTGGGAGTGAGGGATGCAGTAAAGAAGGATTAGTGGATCGGAAATGTGATTGTCGTATCCCAAAAGAAAATCTTGTCGTTTCCATAGAAACGTTACTCGATTTAGAAGGAAATGTCTTAGAACACATAGTACTCGTATTTCATAGCGACGGCATTTCCGTGTGAATTCGTCAATGTTTGGGAGTGAGGGATGCAGTAAAGAAAGATTAGTGGATCGGAAATGTGATTGTCGTATCCCAAGAGAAAATCCTGTCGTTTCCATAGAAACGTTACTCGATTTAGAAGGAAATGTCTAAGAACACATAGTACTCGTATTTCACAGCGACGCAATTTCCGTGTGAATTCGTCAATGTTTGGGAGTGAGGGATGCAGTAAAGCAGGATTAGTGGATCGGAAATGAGATTGTCGTATCCCAAAAGAAAATCCTGTCGTTTCCATAGAAACGTTACTCGATTTAGAAGGAAATATCTTAGAACACATAGTACTCGTATTTCACAGCGACGCAATTTCCGTGTGAATTCTTCAATGTGTGGGAGTCAGGGATGCTGTAAAGAAGGATTAGTGGATCGGAAATGTGATTGTCGTATCCCAAAAGAAAATCCTGTCGTTTCCATAGAAACGTTACTCGATTTAGAAGGAAATGTCTTAGAACACATAGTACTCGTATTTCACAGCGACGCAATTTCCGTGTGAATTCTTCAATGTGTGGGAGTGAGGGATGCAGTAAAGAAGGATGAGTGGATCGTAAATGTGATTGTCGTATCCCAAAAGAAAATCCTGTCGTTTCCATAGAAACGTTACTCGATTTTGAAGGAAATGTCTTAGAACCCATAGTACTCGTATTTCACAGCGACGGAATTTCCGTGTGAATTCGTCAATGTTTGGGAGTGAGGGATGCAGTAAAGAAGGATTAGTGGATCGGAAATGAGAATGTCGTATCTCAAAAGAAAATCCTGTCGTTTCCATAGGAACGTTACTCGATTTAGAAGGAAATGTCTTAGAACACATAGTACTCGCATTTCACAGCGACGCAATTTCCGTGTGAATTCGTCAATGTTTGGGAGTGAGGGATGCAGTAAAGAAGGATTAGTGGATCGGAAATGAGATTGTCGTATCCCAAAAGAAAATCCTGTCGTTTCCATAGAAACGTTTCTCGATTTAGAAGGAAATGTCTTAGAACACATAGTACTCGTATTTCACAGCGACGCTATTTCCGTGTGAATTCTTCAATGTGTGGGAGTGAGGGATGCAGTAAAGAAGGATTAGTGGATCGGAAATGTGATTGTCGTATCCCAAAAGAAAATCCTGTCGTTTCCATAGAAACGTTACTCGATTTAGAAGGAAATGTCTTAGAACACATAGTACTCGTATTTCACAGCGACGCAATTTCCGTGTGAATTCTTCAATGTGTGGGAGTGAGGGATGCAGTAAAGAAGGATTAGTGGATCTGAAATGTGATTGTCGTATCCCAAAAGAAAATCCTGTCGTTTCCATAGAAACGTTACTCGATTTAGAAGGAAATGTCTTAGAACACATAGTACTCGTATTTCACAGCGACGCAATTTCCGTGTGAATTCTTCAATGTGTGGGAGTGAGGGATGCAGTAAAAGCGGATTAGTGGATCGGAAATGTGATTGTCGTATCCCAAAAGAAAATCCTGTCGTTTCCATAGAAACGTTACTCGATTTAGAAGGAAATGTCTTAGAACACATAGTACTCGTATTTCACAGCGACGCAATTTCCGTGTGAATTCTTCAATGTGTGGGAGTGAGGGATGCAGTAAAGAAGGATTAGTGGATCGGAAATGTGATTGTCGTTTCCCAAAAGAAAATCCTGTCGTTTCCATAGAAACGTTACTCGATTTAGAAGGAAATGTCTTAGAACACATAGTACTCGTATTACACAGCGACGCAATTTCCGTGTGAATTCTTCAATGTGTGGGAGTGAGGGATGCAGTAAAGAAGGATTAGTGGATCGGAAATGAGATTGTCGTATCCCAAAAGAAAATCCTGTCGTTTCCATAGAAACGTTACTCGATTTAGAAGGAAATGTCTTAGAACACATAGTACTCGTATTTCACAGCGACGCAATTTCCGAGTGAATTCGTCAATGTTTGGGAGTGAGGGATGCAGTAAAGAAGCATTAGTGGATCGGAAATGAGATTGTCGTATCCCAAAAGAAAATCCTGTCGTTTCCATAGAAACGTTTCTCGATTTAGAAGGAAATGACTTAGAACACATAGTACTCGTATTTCAAAGCGACGGAATTTCCGTGTGAATTCTTCAATGTGTTGGAGTGAGGGATGCAGTAAAGAAGGATTAGTGGATCGTAAATGTGATTGTCGTATCCCAAAAGAAAATCCTGTCGTTTCCATAGAAACGTTACTCGATTTAGAAGGAAATGTCTTAGAACACATAGTACTCGTATTTCACAGCGACGCAATTTCCGTGTGAATTCTTCAATGTGTGGGAGTGAGGGATGCAGTAAAGAAGGATTAGTGAATCGGAAATGTGATTGTCGTATCCCAAAAGAAAATCCTGTCGTTTCCATAGAAACGTTACTCGATTTAGAAGGAAATGTCTTAGAACACATAGTACTCGTATTTCACAGCGACGAAATTTCCGTGTGAATTCTACAATGTCTGGGTGTGAGGGATGCGGTAAAGAAGGATTAGTGGATCGGAAATGTGTTGTCGTATCCCAAAAGAAAATCCTGTCGTTTCCATAGAAACGTTACTCGATTTAGAAGGAAATGTCTTAGAACACATAGTACTCGTATTTCACAGCGACGCAATTTCCGTGTGAATTCTTCAATGTGTGGGAGTGAGGGATGCAGTAAAGAAGGATTAGTGGATCGGAAATGTGATTGTCGTATCCCAAAAGAAAATCTTGTCGTTTCCATAGAAACGTTACTCGATTTAGAAGGAAATGTCTTAGAACACATAGTACTCGTATTTCATAGCGACGGAATTTCCGTGTGAATTCGTCAATGTTTGGGAGTGAGGGATGCAGTAAAGAAAGATTAGTGGATCGGAAATGTGATTGTCGTATCCCAAGAGAAAATTTTGTCGTTTCCATAGAAACGTTACTCGATTTAGAAGGAAATGTCTAAGAACACATAGTACTCGTATTTCACAGCGACGCAATTTCCGTGTGAATTCGTCAATGTTTGGGAGTGAGGGATGCAGTAAAGCAGGATTAGTGGATCGGAAATGAGATTGTCGTATCCCAAAAGAAAATCCTGTCGTTTCCATAGAAACGTTACTCGATTTAGAAGGAAATATCTTAGAACACATAGTACTCGTATTTCACAGCGACGCAATTTCCGTGTGAATTCTTCAATGTGTGGGAGTCAGGGATGCTGTAAAGAAGGATTAGTGGATCGGAAATGTGATTGTCGTATCCCAAAAGAAAATCCTGTCGTTTCCATAGAAACGTTACTCGATTTAGAAGGAAATGTCTTAGAACACATAGTACTCGTATTTCACAGCGACGCAATTTCCGTGTGAATTCTTCAATGTGTGGGAGTGAGGGATGCAGTAAAGAAGGATGAGTGGATCGTAAATGTGATTGTCGTATCCCAAAAGAAAATCCTGTCGTTTCCATAGAAACGTTACTCGATTTTGAAGGAAATGTCTTAGAACCCATAGTACTCGTATTTCACAGCGACGGAATTTCCGTGTGAATTCGTCAATGTTTGGGAGTGAGGGATGGAGTAAAGAAGGATTAGTGGATCGGAAATGAGATTGTCGTATCCCAAAAGAAAATCCTGTCGTTTCCATAGAAACGTTACTCGATTTAGAAGGAAATGTCTTAGAACACATAGTACTCGTATTTCACAGCGACGCAATTTCCGTGTGAATTCGTCAATGTTTGGGAGTGAGGGATGCAGTAAAGAAGGATTAGTGGATCGGAAATGAGATTGTCGCATCCCAAAAGAAAATCCTGTCGTTTCCATAGAAACGTTACTCGATTTAGAAGGAAATGTCTTAGAACACATAGTACTCTTATTTCACAGCGACGCAATTTCCGTGTGAATTCTTCAATGTGTGGGAGTGAGGGATGCAGTAAAGAAGGATTAGTGGATCGGAAATGTGATTGTCGTATCCCAAAAGAAAATCCTGTCGTTTCCATAGAAACGTTACTCGATTTAGAAGGAAATGTCTTAGAACACATAGTACTCGTATTCCACAGCGACGCAATTTCCGTGTGAATTCTTCAATGTGTGGGAGTGAGGGATGCAGTAAAGAAGGATTAGTGGATCGTAAATGTGATTGTCGTATCTAAAAAGAAAATCCTGTCGTTTCCATAGAAACGTTACTCGATTTAGAAGGAAATGTCTTAGAACACATAGTACTCGTATTTCACAGCGACGCAATTTCCGTGTGAATTCGTCAATGTTTGGGAGTGAGGGATGCAGTAAAGAAGGATTAGTGGATCGGAAATGAGATTGTCGTATCCCAAAAGAAAATCCTGTCGTTTCCATAGAAACGTTACTCGATTTAGAAGGAAATGTCTTAGAACACATAGTACTCGTATTTCACAGCGACGCAATTTCCGTGTGAATTCTTCAATGTGTGGGAGTGAGGGATGCAGTAAAGAAGGATTAGTGGATCGGAAATGTGATTGTCGTATCCCAAAAGAAAATCCTGTCGTTTCCATAGAAACGTTACTCGATTTAGAAGGAAATGTCTTAGAACACATAGTACTCGTATTTCACAGCGACGCAATTTCCGTGTGAATTCTTCAATGTGTGGGAGTGAGGGATGCAGTAAAGAAGGATTAGTGGATCGTAAATGCGATTGTCGTATCCCAAAAGAAAATCCTGTCGTTTCCATAGAAACGTTACTCGATTTAGAAGGAAATGTCTTAGAACACATAGTACTCGTATTTCACAGCGACGGAATTTCCGTGTGAATTCGTCAATGTTTGGGACTGAGGGATGCAGTAAAAAAGGATTAGTGGATCGGAAATGAGATTGTCGTATCCCAAAAGAAAATCCTGTCGTTTCCATAGAAACGTTACTCGATTTAGAAGGAAATGTCTTAGAACACATAGTACTCGTATTTCACAGCGACGGAATTTCCATGTGAATTCTTCAATGTGTGAGAGTGAGGGATGCAGTAAAGAAGGATTAGTGGATCGGAAATGTGATTGTCGTACCCCAAAAGAAAATCCTGTCGTTTCCATAGAAACGTTACTCGATTTAGAAGGAAATGTCTTAGGACACATAGTACTCGTATTTCACAGCGACGCAATTTCCGTGTGAATTCTTCAATGTGTGGGAGTGAGGGATGCAGTAAAGAAGGATTAGTGGATCGGAAATGTGATTGTCGTATCCCAAAAGAAAATCCTGTCGTTTCCATAGAAACGTTACTCGATTTAGAAGGAAATGTCTTAGAACACATAGTACTCGTATTTCACAGCGACGCAATTTCCGTGTGAATTCTTCAATGTGTGGGAGTGAGGGATGCAGTAAAGAAGGATTAGTGGATCGGAAATGTGATTGTCGTATCCCAAAAGAAAATCCTGTCGTTTCCATAGAAACGTTACTCGATTTAGAAGGAAATGTCTTAGAACACATAGTACTCGTATTTCACAGCGACGCAATTTCCGTGTGAATTCTTCAATGTGTGCGAGTGAGGGATGCAGTAAAGAAGGATCAGTGGATCGGAAATGTGATTGTCGTATCCCAAAAGAAAATCCTGTCGTTTCCATAGAAACGTTTCTCGATTTAGAAGGAAATGTCTTAGAACACGTAGTACTCGTATTTCACAGCGACGCAATTTCCGTGTGAATTCTTCAATGTGTGGGAGTGAGGGATGCAGTAAAGAAGGATTAGTGGATCGGAAATGAGATTGTCGAATCCCAAAAGAAAATCCTGTCGTTTCCATAGAAACGTTACTCGATTTAGAAGGAAATGTCTTAGAACACATAGTACTCGTATTTCACAGCGACGCAATTTCCGTGCGAATTCTTCAATGTGTGGGAGTGAGGGATGCAGTAAAGAAGGATTAGTGGATCGGAAATGTGATTGTCGTATCCCAAAAGAAAATCCTCTCGTTTCCATTGAAACGTTACTCGATTTAGAAGGAAATGTCTTAGAACACATAGTACTCGTATTTCACAGCGACGCAATTTCCGTGTGAATTCTTCAATGTGTGGGAGTGAGGGATGCAGTAAAGAAGGATTAGTGGATCGGAAATGTGATTGTCGTATCCCAAAAGAAAATCCTGTCGTTTCCATAGAAACGTTACTCGATTTAGAAGGAAATGTCTTAGAACACATAGTACTCGTATTTCACAGCGACGCAATTTCCGTGTGAATTCTTCAATGTGTGGGAGTGAGGGATGCAGTAAAGAAGGATTAGTGGATCGGAAATGTGATTGTCGTATCCCAAAAGAAAATCCTGTCGTTTCCATAGAAACGTTACTCGATTTAGAAGGAAATGTCTTAGAACACATAGTACTCGTATTTCACAGCGACGCAATTTCCGTGTGAATTCTTCAATGTGTGGGAGTGAGGGATGCAGTAAAGAAGGATCAGTGGATCGGAAATGTGATTGTCGTATCCCAAAAGAAAATCCTGTCGTTTCCATAGAAACGTTTCTCGATTTAGAAGGAAATGTCTTAGAACACGTAGTACTCGTATTTCACAGCGACGCAATTTCCGTGTGAATTCTTAAATGTGTGGGAGTGAGGGATGCAGTAAAGAAGGATTAGTGGATCGGAAATGAGATTGTCGAATCCCAAAAGAAAATCCTGTCGTTTCCATAGAAACGTTACTCGATTTAGAAGGAAATGTCTTAGAACACATAGTACTCGTATTTCACAGCGACGCAATTTCCGTGCGAATTCTTCAATGTGTGGGAGTGAGGGATGCAGTAAAGAAGGATTAGTGGATCGGAAATGTGATTGTCGTATCCCAAAAGAAAATCCTCTCGTTTCCATTGAAACGTTACTCGATTTAGAAGGAAATGTCTTAGAACACATAGTACTCGTATTTCACAGCGACGCAATTTCCGTGTGAATTCTTCAATGTGTGGGAGTGAGGGATGCAGTAAAGAAGGATTAGTGGATCGGAAATGTGATTGTCGTATCCCAAAAGAAAATCCTGTCGTTTCCATAGAAACGTTACTCGATTTAGAAGGAAATGTCTTAGAACACATAGTACTCGTATTTCACAGCGACGCAATTTCCGTGTGAATTCTTCAATGTGTGGGAGTGAGGGATGCAGTAAAAGAGGATTAGTGGATCGGAAATGTGATTGTCGTATCCCAAAAGAAAATCCTGTCGATTCCATAGAAACGTTACTCGATTTAGAAGGAAATGTCTTAGAACACATAGTACTCGTATTTCACAGAGACGCAATTTCCGTGTGAATTCTTCAATGTGTGGGAGTGAGGGATGCAGTAAAGAAGGATTAGTGGATCGGAAATGTGATTGTCGTATCCCAAAAGAAAATCCTGTCGTTTCCGTAGAAACGTTACTCGATTTAGAAGGAAATGTCTTAGAACACATAGTACTCGTATTTCATAGCGACGGAATTTCCGTGTGAATTCGTCAATGTTTGGGAGTGAGGGATGCAGTAAAGTAGGATTAGTGGATCGGAAATGTGATTGTCGTATCCCAAAAGAAAATCCTGTCGTTTCCATAGAAACGTTAATCGATTTAGAAGGAATTGTCTTAGAACACATAGTACTCGTATTACACAGCGACGCAATTTCCGTGTGAATTCTTCAATGTGTGGGAGTGAGGGATGCAGTAAAGAAGGATTAGTGGATCGGAAATGAGATTGTCGTATCTCAAAAGAAAATCCTGTCGTTTCCATAGAAACGTTACTCGATTTAGAAGGAAATGTCTTAGAACACATAGTACTCGCATTTCACAGCGACGCAATTTCCGTGTGAATTCTTCAATGTGTGGGAGTGAGGGATGCAGTAAAGAAGGATTAGTGGATCGGAAATGTGATTGTCGTATCCCAAAAGAAAATCCTGTCGTTTCCATAGAAACGTTACTCGATTTAGAAGGAAATGTCTTAGAACACATAGTACTCGTATTTCACAGCGACGCAATTTCCGTGTGAATTCTTCAATGTGTGGGAGTGAGGGATGCAGTAAAGAAGGATTAGTGGATCGGAAATGTGATTGTCGTATCCCAAAAGAAAATCCTGTCGTTTCCATAGAAACGTTACTCGATTTAGAAGGAAATGTCTTAGAACACATAGTACTCGTATTTCACAGCGACGCAATTTCCGTGTGAATTCTTCAATGTGTGGGAGTGAGGGATGCAGTAAAGAAGGATCAGTGGATCGGAAATGTGATTGTCGTATCCCAAAAGAAAATCCTGTCGTTTCCATAGAAACGTTTCTCGATTTAGAAGGAAATGTCTTAGAACACGTAGTACTCGTATTTCACAGCGACGCAATTTCCGTGTGAATTCTTAAATGTGTGGGAGTGAGGGATGCAGTAAAGAAGGATTAGTGGATCGGAAATGAGATTGTCGAATCCCAAAAGAAAATCCTGTCGTTTCCATAGAAACGTTACTCGATTTAGAAGGAAATGTCTTAGAACACATAGTACTCGTATTTCACAGCGACGCAATTTCCGTGCGAATTCTTCAATGTGTGGGAGTGAGGGATGCAGTAAAGAAGGATTAGTGGATCGGAAATGTGATTGTCGTATCCCAAAAGAAAATCCTCTCGTTTCCATTGAAACGTTACTCGATTTAGAAGGAAATGTCTTAGAACACATAGTACTCGTATTTCACAGCGACGCAATTTCCGTGTGAATTCTTCAATGTGTGGGAGTGAGGGATGCAGTAAAGAAGGATTAGTGGATCGGAAATGTGATTGTCGTATCCCAAAAGAAAATCCTGTCGTTTCCATAGAAACGTTACTCGATTTAGAAGGAAATGTCTTAGAACACATAGTACTCGTATTTCACAGCGACGCAATTTCCGTGTGAATTCTTCAATGTGTGGGAGTGAGGGATGCAGTAAAAGAGGATTAGTGGATCGGAAATGTGATTGTCGTATCCCAAAAGAAAATCCTGTCGATTCCATAGAAACGTTACTCGATTTAGAAGGAAATGTCTTAGAACACATAGTACTCGTATTTCACAGAGACGCAATTTCCGTGTGAATTCTTCAATGTGTGGGAGTGAGGGATGCAGTAAAGAAGGATTAGTGGATCGGAAATGTGATTGTCGTATCCCAAAAGAAAATCCTGTCGTTTCCGTAGAAACGTTACTCGATTTAGAAGGAAATGTCTTAGAACACATAGTACTCGTATTTCATAGCGACGGAATTTCCGTGTGAATTCGTCAATGTTTGGGAGTGAGGGATGCAGTAAAGTAGGATTAGTGGATCGGAAATGTGATTGTCGTATCCCAAAAGAAAATCCTGTCGTTTCCATAGAAACGTTAATCGATTTAGAAGGAATTGTCTTAGAACACATAGTACTCGTATTACACAGCGACGCAATTTCCGTGTGAATTCTTCAATGTGTGGGAGTGAGGGATGCAGTAAAGAAGGATTAGTGGATCGGAAATGAGATTGTCGTATCTCAAAAGAAAATCCTGTCGTTTCCATAGAAACGTTACTCGATTTAGAAGGAAATGTCTTAGAACACATAGTACTCGCATTTCACAGCGACGCAATTTCCGTGTGAATTCGTCAATGATTGGGAGTGAGGGATGCAGTAAAGAAGGATTAGTGGATCGGAAATGAGATTGTCGTATCCCAAAAGAAAATCCTGTCGTTTCCATAGAAACGTTTCTCGATTTAGAAGGAAATGTCTTAGAACACATAGTACTCGTATTTCACAGCGACGCTATTTCCGTGTGAATTCTTCAATGTGTGGGAGTGAGGGATGCAGTAAAGAAGGATTAGTGGATCGGAAATGTGATTGTCGTATCCCAAAAGAAAATCCTGTCGTTTCCATAGAAACGTTACTCGATTTAGAAGGAAATGTCTTAGAACACATAGTACTCGTATTTCACAGCGACGCAATTTCCGTGTGAATTCTTCAATGTGTGGGAGTGAGGGATGCAGTAAAGAAGGATTAGTGGATCGGAAATGTGATTGTCGTATCCCAAAAGAAAATCCTGTCGTTTCCATAGAAACGTTACTCGATTTAGAAGGAAATGTCTTAGAACACATAGTACTCGTATTTCACAGCGACGCAATTTCCGTGGGAATTCTTCAATGTGTGGGAGTGAGGGATGCAGTAAAAGAGGATTAGTGGATCGGAAATGTGATTGTCGTATCCCAAAAGAAAATCCTGTCGTTTCCATAGAAACGTTACTCGATTTAGAAGGAAATGTCTTAGAACACATAGTACTCGTATTTCACAGCGACGCAATTTCCGTGTGAATTCTTCAATGTGTGGGAGTGAGGGATGCAGTAAAGAAGGATTAGTGGATCGTAAATGTGATTGTCGTATCCCAAAAGAAAATCCTGTCGTTTCCATAGAAACGTTACTCGATTTAGAAGGAAATGTCTTAGAACACATAGTACTCGTATTTCACAGCGACGCAATTTCCGTGTGAATTCTTCAATGTGTGGGAGTGAGGGATGCAGTAAAGAAGGATTAGTGGATCGGAAATTTGATTGTCGTATCCCAAAAGAAAATCCTGTCGTTTCCATAGAAACGTTACTCGATTTAGAAGGAAATGTCTTAGAACACATAGTACTCGTATTTCATAGCGACGGAATTTCCGTGTGAATTCGTCAATGTTTGGGAGTGAGGGATGCAGTAAAGAAGGATTAGTGGATCGGAAATGTGATTGTCGTATCCCAAAAGAAAATCCTGTCGTTTCCATAGAAACGTTACTCGATTTAGAAGGAAATGTCTTAGAACACATAGTACTCGTATTTTACAGCGACGCAATTTCCGTGTGAATTCTTCAATGTGTGGGAGTGAGGGATGCAGTAAAGAAGGATTAGTGGATCGGAAATGAGATGGTCGTATCCCAAAAGAAAATCCTGTCGTTTCCATAGAAACGTTACTCGATTTAGAAGGAAATGTCTTAGAACACATAGTACTCGTATTTCACAGCGACGCAATTTCCGTGTGAATTCTTCAATGTGTGGGAGTGAGGGATGCAGTAAAGAAGGATTAGTGGATCGTAAATGTGATTGTCGTATCCCAAAAGAAAATCCTGTCGTTTCCATAGAAACGTTACTCGATTTAGAAGGAAATGTCTTAGAACACATAGTACTCGTATTTCACAGCGACGGAATTTCCGTGTGAATTCATCAATGTTTGGGAGTGAGGGATGCAGTAAAAAAGGATTAGTGGTTCGAAAATGAGATTGTCGTATCCCAAAAGAAAATCCTGTCGTTTCCATAGAAACTTTACTCGATTTAGAAGGAAATGTCTTAGAACACATAGTACTCGTATTTCACAGCGACGGAATTTCCATGTGAATTCTTCAATGTGTGGGAGTGAGAAATGCAGTAAAGAAGGATTAGTGGATCGGAAATGTGATTGTCGTATCCCAAAAGAAAATCCTGTCGTTTCCATAGAAACGTTACTCGATTTAGAAGGAAATGTCTTAGGACACATAGTACACGTATTTCACAGCGACGCAATTTCCGTGTGAATTCTTCAATGTGTGGGAGTGAGGGATGCAGTAAAGAAGGATTAGTGGATCGGAAATGTGATTGTCGTATCCCAAAAGAAAATCCTGTCGTTTCCATAGAAACGTTACTCGATTTAGAAGGAAATGTCTTAGAACACATAGTACTCGTATTTCACAGCGACGCAATTTCCGTGTGAATTCTTCAGTGTGTGGGAGTGAGGGATGCAGTAAAGAAGGATTAGTGGATCGGAAATGTGATTGTCGTATCCCAAAAGAAAATCCTGTCGTTTCCATAGAAACGTTACTCGATTTAGAAGGAAATGTCTTAGAACACATAGTACTCGTATTTCACAGCGACGCAATTTCCGTGTGAATTCTTCAATGTGTAGGAGTGAGGGATGCAGTAAAGAAGGATTAGTGGATCGGAAATGTGATTGTCGTATCCCAAAAGAAAATCCTGTCGTTTCCATAGAAACGTTACTCGATTTAGAAGGAAATGTCTTAGAACACATAGTACTCGTATTTCACAGCGACGCAATTTCCGTGTGAATTCTTCAATGTGTGGGAGTGAGGGATGCAGTAAAGAAGGATTAGTGGATCGTAAATGTGATTGTCGTATCCCAAAAGAAAATCCTGTCGTTTCCATAGAAACGTTACTCGATTTAGAAGGAAATGTCTTAGAACACATAGTACTCGTATTTCACAGCGACGGTATTTCCGTGTGAATTCATCAATGTTTGGGAGTGAGGGATGCAGTAAAAAAGGATTAGTGGATCGGAAATGAGATTGTCGCATCCCAAAAGAAAATCCTGTCGTTTCCATAGAAACTTTACTCGATTTAGAAGGAAATGTCTTAGAACACATAGTACTCGTATTTCACAGCGACGGAATTTCCATGTGAATTCTTCAATGTGTGGGAGTGAGAGATGCAGTAATGAAGAATTAGTGGATCGGAAATGTAATTGTCGTATCCCAAAAGAAAATCCTGTCGTTTCCATAGAAACGTTACTCGATTTAGAAGGAAATGTCTTAGGACACATAGTTCACGTATTTCACAGCGACGCAATTTCCGTGTGAATTCTTCAATGTGTGGGAGTGAGGGATGCAGTAAAGAAGGATTAGTGGATCGGAAATGTGATTGTCGTATCCTAAAAGAAAATCCTGTCGTTTCCATAGAAACGTTACTCGATTTAGAAGGAAATGTCTTAGAACACATAGTACTCGTATTTCACAGCGACGCAATTTCCGTGTGAATTCTTCAATGTGTGGGAGTGAGGGATGCAGTAAAGACGGATTAGTGGATCGGAAATGTGATTGTCGTATCCCAAAAGAAAATCCTGTCGTTTCCATAGAAACGTTACTCGACTTAGAAGGTAATGTCTTAGAACACATAGTACTCGTATTTCACAGCGACGCAATTTCCGTGTGAATTCGTCAATGTGTGGGAGTGAGGGATGCAGTAAAGAAGGATTAGTGGATCGGAAATGTGATTGTCGTATCCCAAAAGAAAATCCTGTCGTTTCCATAGAAACGTTACTCGATTTAGAAGGAAATGTCTTAGAACACATAGTACTCGTATTTCACAGCGACGCAATTTCCGTGTGAATTCTTCAATGTGTGAGAGTGAGGGATGCAGTAAAGAAGGATTAGTGGATCGGAAATGAGATTGTCGTATCCCAAAAGAAAATCCTGTCGTTTCCATAGAAACGTTACTCGATTTAGAAGGAAATGTCTTAAAACACATAGTACTCGTATTTTACAGCGACGCAATTTCCGTGTGAATTCTTCAATGTGTGGGAGTGAGGGATGCAGTAAAGAAGGATTAGTGGATCGGAAATGTGATTGTCGTATCCCAAAAGAAAATCCTGTCGTTTCCATAGAAACGTTACTCGATTTAGAAGGAAATGTCTTAGATCACATAGTACTCGTATTTCACAGCGACGGAATTTCCGTGTGAATTCTTCAATGTGTGGGAGTGAGGGATGCAGTAAAGAAGGATTAGTGGATCGTAAATGTGATTGTCGTATCCCAAAAGAAAATCTTGTAGTTTCCATAGAAACGTTACTCGATTTAGAAGGAAATGTCTTAGAACACATAGTACTCGTATTTCACAGCGACGCAATTTCCGTGTGAATTCTTCAATGTGTGGGAGTGAGGGATGCAGTAAAGAAGGATTAGTGGATCGGAAATGTGATTGTCGTATCCCAAAAGAAAATCCTGTCGTTTCCATAGAAACGTTACTCGATTTAGAAGGAAATGTCTTAGAACACATAGTACTCGTATTTCGTAGCGACGGAATTTCCGTGTGAATTCGTCAATGTTTGGGAGTGAGGGATGCAGTAAAGAAGGATTAGTGGATCGGAAATGTGATTGTCGTATCCCAAAAGAAAATCCTGTCGTTTCCATAGAAACGTTACTCGATTTAGAAGGAAATGTCTTAGAACACATAGTACTCGTATTTCACAGCGACGCAATTTCCGTGTGAATTCTTCAATGTGTGGGAGTGAGGGATGCAGTAAAGAAGGATTAGTGGATCGGAAATGAGATTGTTGTATCCCAAAAAAAAAATTCTGTCGTTTCCATAGAAACGTTACTCGATTTAGAAGGAAATGTCTTAGAACACATAGTACTCGTATTTCACAGCGACGCAATTTCCGTGTGAATTAGTCAATGTTTGGGAGTGAGGGATGCAGTAAAGAAAGATTAGTGGATCGGAAATGAGATTGTCGTATCCCCAAAGAAAATCCTGTCGTTTCCATAGAAACGTTTCTCGATGTAGAAGGAAATGTCTTAGAACACATAGTACTCGGATTTCACAGCGACGCAATTTCCGTGTGAATTCTTCAATGTGTGGGAGTGAGGGATGCAGTAAAGAAGGATTAGTGGATCGGAAATGTGATTGTCGTATCCCAAAAGAAAATCCTGTCGTTTCCATAGAAACGTTACTCGATTTAGAAGGAAATGTCTTAGAACACATAGTACTCGTATTTCACAGCGACGCAATTTCCGTGTGAATTCTTCAATGTGTGGGAGTGAGGGATGCAGTAAAGAAGGATTAGTGGATCGGAAATGTGATTGTCGTGTCCCAAAAGAAAATCCTGTCGTTTCCATAAAAACGTTACTCGATTTAGAAGGAAATGTCTTAGAACACATAGTACTCTTATTTCACAGCGACGCAATTTCCGTGTGAATTCTTCAATGTGTGGGAGTGAGGGATGCAGTAAAGGATTAGTGGATCGTAAATGTGATTGTCGTATCCCAAAAGGAAATCCTGTCGTTTCCATAGAAACGTTACTCGATTTAGAAGGAAATGTCTTAGAACACATAGTACTCGTATTTCACAGCGACGGAATTTCCGTGTGAATTCGTCAATGTTTGGGAGTGAGGGATGCAGTAAAAATGGATTAGTGGATCGGAAATGAGATTGTCGTATCCCAAAAGAAAATCCTGTCGTTTCCATAGAAACGTTACTCGATTTAGAAGGAAATGTCTTAGAACACATAGTACTCGTATTTCACAGAGACGCAATATCCGTGTGACTTCTTCGATGTGTGGGAGTGAGGGATGCAGTAAAGAAGGATTAGTGGATCGGAAATGTGATTGTCGTATCCCAAAAGAAAATCCTGTCGTTTCCATAGAAACGTTACTCGATTTAGAAGGAAATGTCTTAGAACACATAGTACTCGTATTTCACAGCGACGCAATTCCGTGTGAATTCTTCAATGTGTGGGAGTGAGGGATGCAGTAAAGAAGGATTAGTGGATCGGAAATGTGATTGTCGTATCCCAAAAGAAAATCCTGTCGTTTCCATAGAAACGTTACTCGATTTAGAAGGAAATGTCTTAGAACACATAGTACTCGTATTTCACAGCGACGCAATTTCCGTGTAAATTCTTCAATGTGTGATAGTGAGGGATGCAGTAAAGAAGGATTAGTGGATCGGAAATGTGATTGTCGTATCCCAAAAGAAAATCCTGTCGTTTCCATAGAAACGTTACTCGATTTAGAAGGAAATGTCTTAGAACACATAGTACTCGTATTTCACAGCGACGCAATTTCCGTGTGAATTCTTCAATGTGTGGGAGTGAGGGATGCAGTAAAGAAGGATTAGTGGATCGGAAATGTGATTGTCGTATCCCAAAAGAAAATCCTGTCGTTTCCATAGAAACGTTACTCGATTTAGAAGGAAATGTCTTAGAACACATAGTACTCGTATTTCACAGCGACGCAATTTCCGTGTGAATTCTTCAATGTGTGGGAGTGAGGGATGCAGTAAAGAAGGATTAGTGGATCGGAAATGTGATTGTCGTATCCCAAAAGAAAATCCTGTCGTTTCCATAGAAACGTTTCTCGATTTAAAAGGAAATGTCTTAGAACACATAGTACTCGTATTTCACAGCGACGCAATTTCCGTGTGAATTCTTCAATGTGTGGGAGTGAGGGATGCAGTAAAGAAGGATTAATGGATCGGAAATGAGATTGTCGTATCCCAAAAGAAAATCCTGTCGTTTCCATAGAAACGTTACTCGATTAAGAAGGAAAAGTCTTAGAACACATAGTACTCGTATTTCACAGCGACGGAATTTCCGTGTGAATTCGTCAATGTTTGGGAGTGAGTGATGCAGTAAAGAAGGATTAGTGGATCGGAAATGAGATTGTCGTATCCCAAAAGAAAATCCTGTCGTTTCCATAGAAACGTTACTCGATTTAGAAGGAAATGTCTTAGAACACATAGTACTCGTATTTCACAGCGACGGAATTTCCGTGTGAATTCTTCAATGTGTGGGAGTGAGGGATGCAGTAGAGAAGGATTAGTGGATCGGAAATGTGATTGTCGTATCCCAAAAGAAAATCCTGTCGTTTCCATAGAAACGTTACTCGATTAAGAAGGAAAAGTCTTAGAACACATAGTACTCGTATTTCACAGCGACGGAATTTCCGTGTGAATTCGTCAATGTTTGGGAGTGAGTGATGCAGTAAAGAAGGATTAGTGGATCGTAAATGTGATTGTCGTATCCCAAAAGAAAATCCTGTCGTTTCCATAGAAACGTTACTCGATTTAGAAGGAAATGTCTTAGAACACATAGTACTCGTATTTCACAGCGACGCAATTTCCGTGTGAATTCTTCAATGTGTGGGAGTGAGGGATGCAGTAGAGAAGGATTAGTGGATCGGAAATGTGATTGTCGTATCCCAAAAGAAAATCCTGTCGTTTCCATAGAAACGTTACTCGATTAAGAAGGAAAAGTCTTAGAACACATAGTACTCGTATTTCACAGCGACGGAATTTCCGTGTGAATTCGTCAATGTTTGGGAGTGAGTGATGCAGTAAAGAAGGATTAGTGGATCGGAAATGAGATTGTCGTATCCCAAAAGAAAATCCTGTCGTTTCCATAGAAACGTTACTCGATTTAGAAGGAAATGTCTTAGAACACATAGTACTCGTATTTCACAGCGACGGAATTTCCATGTGAATTCTTCAATGTGTGGGAGTGGGGGATGCAGTAAAGAAGGATTAGTGGATCGGAAATGTGATTGTCGTATCCCAAAAGAAAATCCTGTCGTTTCCATAGAAACGTTACTCGATTTAGAAGGAAATGTCTTAGGACACATAGTACTCGTATTTCACAGCGACGCAATTTCCGTGTGAATTCTTCAATGTGTGGGAGTGAGGGATGCAGTATAGAAGGATTAGTGGATCGGAAATGTGATTGTCGTATCCCAAAAGAAAATCCTGTCGTTTCCATAGAAACGTTACTCGATTTAGAAGGAAATGTCTTAGAACACATAGTACTCGTATTTCACAGCGACGCAATTTCCGTGTGAATTCTTCAATGTGTGGGAGTGAGGGATGCAGTAAAGAAGGATTAGTGGATCGGAAATGTGATTGTCGTATCCCAAAAGAAAATCCTGTCGTTTCCATAGAAACGTTACTCGATTTGGAAGGAAATGTCTTAGAACACATAGTACTCGTATTTCACAGCGACGCAATTTCCGTGTGAATTCTTCAATGTGTGGGAGTGAGGGATGCAGTAAAGAAGGATTAGTGGATCGTAAATGTGATTGTCGTATCCCAAAAGAAAATCCTGTCGTTTCCATAGAAACGTTACTCGATTTTGAAGGAAATGTCTTAGAACACATAGTACTCGTATTTCACAGCGACGCAATTTCCGTGTGAATTCTTCAATGTGTGGGAGTGAGGGATGCAGTAAAGAAGGATTAGTGGATCGGAAATGTGATTGTCGTATCCCAAAAGAAAATCCTGTCGTTTCCATAGAAACGTTTCGCGATTTAGAAGGAAATGTCTTAGAACACATAGTACTCGTACTTCACAGCGACGCAATTTCCGTGTGAATTCTTCAATGTGTGGGAGTGAGGGATGCAGTAAAGAAGGATTAATGGATCGGAAATGAGATTGTCGTATCCCAAAAGAAGATCCTGTCGTTTCCATAGAAACGTTACTCGATTTAGAAGGAAATGTCTTAGAACACATAGTACTCGTATTTCACAGCGACGCAATTTCCGTGTGAATTCGTCAATGTTTGGGAGTGAGTGATGCAGTAAAGAAGGATTAGTGGATCGGAAATGAGATTGTCGTATCCCAAAAGAAAATCCTGTCGTTTCCATAGAAACGTTTCTCGATTTAGAAGGAAATGTCTTAGAACACATTGTACTCGTATTTCACAGCGACGCAATTTCCGTGTGAATTCTTCAATGTGTGGGAGTGAGGGATGCAATAAAGAAGGATTAGTGGATCGGAAATGTGATTGTCGTATCCCAAAAGAAAATCCTGTCGTTTCCATAGAAACGTTACTCGATTTAGAAGGAAATGTCTTAGAACACGTAGTACTCGTATTTCACAGCGACGCTATTTCCGTGTGAATTCTTCAATGTGTGGGAGTGAGGGATGCAGTAAAGAAGGATTAGTGGATCGGAAATGTGATTGTCGTATCCCAAAAGAAAATCCTGTCGTTTCCATAGAAACGTTACTCGATTTAGAAGGTAATGTCTTAGAACACATAGTACTCGTATTTCACAGCGACGCAATTTCCGTGTGAATTCTTCAATGTGTGGGAGTGAGGGATGCAGTAAAGAAGGATTAGTGGATCGTAAATGTGATTGTCGTATCCCAAAAGAAAATCCTGTCGTTTCCATAGAAACGTTACTCGATTTAGAAGGAAATGTCTTAGAACACATAGTACTCGTATTTCACAGCGACGCAATTTCCGTGTGAATTCTTCGATGTGTGGGAGTGAGGGATGCAGTAAGGAAGGATTAGTGGATCGGAAATGTGATTGTCGTATCCCAAATGAAAATCCTGTCGTTTCCATAGAAACGTTACTCGATTTTGAAGGAAATGTCTTAGAACACATAGTACTCGTATTTCACAGCGACGCAATTTCCGTGTGAATTCTTCAATGTGTGGGAGTGAGGGATGCAGTAAAGAAGGATTAGTGGATCGTAAATGTGATTGTCGTATCCCAAAAGAAAATCCTGTCGTTTCCATAGAAACGTTACTCGATTTAGAAGGAAATGTCTTAGAACACATAGTACTCGTATTTCACAGCGACGCAATTTCCGTGTGAATTCTTCAATGTGTGAGAGTGAGGGATGCAGTAAAGAAGGATTAGTGGATCGGAAATGAGATTGTCGTATCCCAAAAGAAAATCCTGTCGTTTCCATAGAAACGTTTCTCGATTTGGAAGGAAATGTCTTAGAACACATAGTACTCGGATTTCACAGCCACGCAATTTCCGTGTGAATTCTTC
The DNA here is from genome assembly GCF_021461385.2 of Schistocerca piceifrons. NCBI lineage: Eukaryota > Metazoa > Arthropoda > Insecta > Orthoptera > Acrididae > Schistocerca > Schistocerca piceifrons. The sequence goes on from NW_025728287.1 coordinate 2,504,636, forward strand.
AATGTGTGGGAGTGAGGGATGCAGTCAAGAGGGATTAGTGGATCGGAAATGTGATTGTCGTACCCCAAAAGAAAATCCTGACGTTTCCATTGAAACGTTACTCGATTTAGAAGGAAATGTCTTAGAACACATAGTACTCGTATTTCACAGCGACGCATTTTCCGTGTGAATTCTTCAATGTGTGGGAGTGAGGGATGCAGTAAAGAAGGATTAGTGGATCGGAAATGTGATTGTCGTATCCCAAAAGAAAATCCTGTCGTTTCTATAGAAACGTTACTCGATTTAGAAGGAAATGTCTTAGAACACATAGTACTCGTTTTTCACAGCGACGCAATTTCCGTGTGAATTCTTCAATGTGTGGGAGTGAGGGATGCAGTAAAGAAGGATTAGTGGATCGGAAATGTGATTGTCGTATCCCAAAAGAAAATCCTGTCGTTTCCATAGAAACGTTACTCGATTTAGAAGGAAATGTCTGAGAACACATAGTACTCGTATTTCACAGCGACGCAATTTCCGTGTGAATTCTTCAATGTGTGGGAGTGAGGGATGCAGTAAAGAGGGATTAGTGGATCGGAAATGTGATTGTCGTATCCCAAAAGAAAATCCTGTCGTCTCCATAGAAACGTTACTCGATTTAGAAGGAAATGTCTTAGAACACATAGTACTCGTATTTCACAGCGACGCAATTTCCGTATGAATTCTTCAATGTGTGGGAGTGAGGGATGCAGTAAAGAAGGGTTAGTGGATCGGAAATGTGATTGTCGTATCCCAAAAGAAAATCCTGTCGTTTCCATAGAAACGTTACTCGATTTAGAAGGAAATGTCTTAGAACACATAGTACTCGTATTTCACAGCGACGCAATTTCCGTGTGAATTCTTCAATGTGTGGGAGTGAGGGATGCAGTAAAGAAGGATTAGTGGATCGGAAATGTGACTGTCGTATCCCAAAAGAAAATCCTGTCGTTTCCATAGAAACGTTTCTCGATTTAGAAGGAAATGTCTTAGAACACATAGTACTCGTATTTCACAGCGACGCAATTTCCGTGTGAATTCTTCAATGTGTGGGAGTGAGGGATGCAGTAAAGAAGGATTAATGGATCGGAAATGAGATTGTCGTACCCCAAAAGAAAATCCTGTCGTTTCCATAGAAACGTTACTCGATTTAGAAGGAAATGTCTTAGAACACATAGAACTCGTATTTCACAGCGACGGAATTTCCGTGTGAATTAGTCAATGTCTGGTAGTGAGTGATGCAGTAAAGAAGTATTAGTGGATCGGAAATGAGATTGTCGTATCCCAAAAGAAAATCCTGTCGTTTCCATAGAAACGTTACTCGATTTAGAAGGAAATGTCTTAGAACACATAGTACTCGTATTTCACAGCGACGGAATTTCCATGTGAATTCTTCAATGTGTGGGAGTGAGGGATGCAGTAAAGAAGGATTAGTGGATCGGAAATGTGATTGTCGTATCCCAAAAGAAAATCCTGTCGTTTCCATAGAAACGTTACTCGATTTAGAAGGAAATGTCTTAGGACACATAGTACTCGTATTTCACAGCGACGCAATTTCCGTGTGAATTCTTCAATGTGTGGGAGTGAGGGATGCAGTAAAGAAGGATTAGTGGATCGGAAATGTGATTGTCGTATCCCAAAAGGAAATCCTGTCGTTTCCATAGAAACGTTACTCGATTTAGAAGGAAATGTCTTAGAACACATAGTACTCGTATTTCACAGCGTCGCAATTTTCGTGTGAATTCTTCAATGTGTGGGAGTGAGGGATGCAGTAAAGAAGGATTAGTGGATGGGAAATGTGATTGTCGTATCTCAAAAGAAAATCCTGTCGTTTCCATAGAAACGTTACTCGATTTAGAAGGAAATGTCTTAGAACACATAGTACTCGTATTTCACAGCGACGCAATTTCCGTGTGAATTCTTCAATGTGTGGGAGTGAGGGATGCAGTAATGAAGGATTAGTGGATCGGAAATGTGATTGTCGTATCCCAAAAGAAAATCCTGTCATTTCCAAAGAAACGTTTCTCGATTTAGAAGGAAATGTCTTAGAACACATAGTACTCGTATTTCACAGCGACGCAATTTCCGTGTGAATTCTTCAATGTGTGGGAGTGAGGGATGCAGTAAAGAAGGATTAATGGATTGGAAATGAGATTGTCGTATCCCAAAAGAAAATCCTGTCGTTTCCATAGAAACGTTACTCGATTTAGAAGGAAATATCTTAGAACACATAGTATTCGTATTTCACAGCGACGCAATTTCCGTGTGAATTCGTCAATGTTTGGGAGTGAGTGATGCAGTAAAGAAGGATTAGTGGATCGGAAATGAGATTGTCGTATCCCAAAAGAAAATCCTGTCGTTTCCATAGAAACGTTTCTCGATTTAGAAGGAAATGTCTTAGAACACATAGTACTCGTATTTCACAGCGACGCAATTTCCGTGTGAATTCTTGAATGTGTGGGAGTGAGGGATGCAATAAAGAAGGATTAGTGGATCGGAAATGTGATTGTCGTATCCCAAAAGAAAATCCTGTCGTTTCCATAGAAACGTTACTCGATTTAGAAGGAAATGTCTTAGAACACATAGTACTCGTATTTCACAGCGACGCAATTTCCGTGTGAATTCTTCAATGTGTGGGAGTGAGGGATGCAGTAAAGAAGGATTAGTGGATCGGAAATGTGATTGTCGTATCCCAAAAGAAAATCCTGTCGTTTCCATAGAAACGTTACTCGATTTAGAAGGTAATGTCTTAGAACACATAGTACTCGTATTTCACAGCGACGCAATTTCCGTGTGAATTCTTCAATGTGTGGGAGTGAGGGATCCAGTAAAGAAGGATTAGTGGATCGTAAATGTGATTGTCGTATCCCAAAAGAAAATCCTGTCGTTTCCATAGAAACGTTACTCGATTTAGAAGGAAATGTCTTAGAACACATAGTACTCGTATTTCACAGCGACGCAATTTCCGTGTGAATTCTTCAATGTGTGAGAGTGAGGGATGCAGTAAAGAAGGATTAGTGGATCGGAAATGAGATTGTCGTATCCCAAAAGAAAATCCTGTCGTTTCCACAGAAACGTTTCTCGATTTAGAAGGAAATGTCTTAGAACACATAGTACTCGGATTTCACAGCCACGCAAATTCCGTGTGAATTCTTCAATGTGTGGGAGTGAGGGATGCAGTAAAGAAGGATTAGTGGATCGGAAATGTGATTGTCGTATCCCAAAAGAAAATCCTGACGTTTCCATAGAAACGTTACTCGATTTAGAAGGAAATGTCTTAGAACACATAGTACTCGTATTTCACAGCGACGCAATTTCCTTGTGAATTCTTCAATGTGTGGGAGTGAGGGATGCAGTAAAGAAGGATTAGTGGATCGTAAATGAGATTGTCGTATCCCAAAAGAAAATCCTGTCGTTTCCATAGAAACGTTACTCGATTTAGAAGGAAATGTCTTAGTACACAAAGTACTCGTATTTCACAGCGACGGAATTTCCGTGTGAATTCTTCAATGTGTGGGAGTGAGGGATGCAGTAAAGAAGGATTAGTGGATCGGAAATGTGATTGTCGTATCGCAAAAGAAAATCCTGTCGTTTCCATAGAAACGTTACTCGATTTAGAAGGAAATGTCTTAGAACACATAGTACTCGTATTTCATAGCGACGGAATTTCCGTGTGAATTTGTCAATGTTTGGGAGTGAGGGATGCAGTAAAGAAGGATTAGTGGATCGGAAATGTGATTGTCGTATCGCAAAAGAAAATCCTGTCGTTTCCATAGAAACGTTACTCGATTTAGAAGGAAATGTCTTAGAACACATAGTACTCGTATTTCATAGCGACGGAATTTCCGTGTGAATTTGTCAATGTTTGGGAGTGAGGGATGCAGTAAAGAAGGATTAGTGGATCGGAAATGTGATTGTCGTATCCCAAAAGAAAATCCTGTCGTTTCCATAGAAACCTTACTCGATTTAGAAGGAAATGTCTTAGAACACATAGTACTCGTATTTCACAGCGACGCAATTTCCGTGTGAATTCTTCAATGTGTGGGAGTGAGGGATGCAGTAAAGAAGGATTAGTGGATCGGAAATGAGATTGTTGTATCCCAAAAAAAAAATTCTGTCGTTTCCATAGAAACGTTACTCGATTTAGAAGGAAATGTCTTAGAACACATAGTACTCGTATTTCACAGCGACGCAATTTCCGTGTGAATTCTTCAATGTGTGGGAGTGAGGGATGCAGTAAAGAAGGATTAGTGGATCGGAAATGTGATTGTCGTATCCCAAAAGAAAATCCTGTCGTTTCCATAGAAACGTTTCGCGATTTAGAAGGAAATGTCTTAGAACACATAGTACTCGTACTTCACAGCGACGCAATTTCCGTGTGAATTCTTCAATGTGTGGGAGTGAGGGATGCAGTAAAGAAGGATTAATGGATCGGAAATGAGATTGTCGTATCCCAAAAGAAGATCCTGTCGTTTCCATAGAAACGTTACTCGATTTAGAAGGAAATGTCTTAGAACACATAGTACTCGTATTTCACAGCGACGCAATTTCCGTGTGAATTCGTCAATGTTTGGGAGTGAGTGATGCAGTAAAGAAGGATTAGTGGATCGGAAATGAGATTGTCGTATCCCAAAAGAAAATCCTGTCGTTTCCATAGAAACGTTTCTCGATTTAGAAGGAAATGTCTTAGAACACATTGTACTCGTATTTCACAGCGACGCAATTTCCGTGTGAATTCTTCAATGTGTGGGAGTGAGGGATGCAGTAAAGAAGGATTAGTGGATCGGAAATGTGATTGTCGTATCCCAAAAGAAAATCCTGTCGTTTCCATAGAAACGTTTCGCGATTTAGAAGGAAATGTCTTAGAACACATAGTACTCGTACTTCACAGCGACGCAATTTCCGTGTGAATTCTTCAATGTGTGGGAGTGAGGGATGCAGTAAAGAAGGATTAGTGGATCGGAAATGTGATTGTCGTATCCCAAAAGAAAATCCTGTCGTTTCCATAGAAACGTTACTCGATTTAGAAGGTAATGTCTTAGAACACATAGTACTCGTATTTCACAGCGACGCAATTTCCGTGTGAATTCTTCAATGTGTGGGAGTGAGGGATGCAGTAAAGAAGGATTAGTGGATCGTAAATGTGATTGTCGTATCCCAAAAGAAAATCCTGTCGTTTCCATAGAAACGTTACTCGATTTAGAAGGAAATGTCTTAGAACACATAGTACTCGTATTTCACAGCGACGCAATTTCCGTGTGAATTCTTCGATGTGTGGGAGTGAGGGATGCAGTAAGGAAGGATTAGTGGATCGGAAATGTGATTGTCGTATCCCAAATGAAAATCCTGTCGTTTCCATAGAAACGTTACTCGATTTTGAAGGAAATGTCTTAGAACACATAGTACTCGTATTTCACAGCGACGCAATTTCCGTGTGAATTCTTCAATGTGTGGGAGTGAGGGATGCAGTAAAGAAGGATTAGTGGATCGTAAATGTGATTGTCGTATCCCAAAAGAAAATCCTGTCGTTTCCATAGAAACGTTACTCGATTTAGAAGGAAATGTCTTAGAACACATAGTACTCGTATTTCACAGCGACGCAATTTCCGTGTGAATTCTTCAATGTGTGAGAGTGAGGGATGCAGTAAAGAAGGATTAGTGGATCGGAAATGAGATTGTCGTATCCCAAAAGAAAATCCTGTCGTTTCCATAGAAACGTTTCTCGATTTGGAAGGAAATGTCTTAGAACACATAGTACTCGGATTTCACAGCCACGCAATTTCCGTGTGAATTCTTCAATGTGTGGGAGTGAGGGATGCAGTCAAGAGGGATTAGTGGATCGGAAATGTGATTGTCGTACCCCAAAAGAAAATCCTGACGTTTCCATTGAAACGTTACTCGATTTAGAAGGAAATGTCTTAGAACACATAGTACTCGTATTTCACAGCGACGCATTTTCCGTGTGAATTCTTCAATGTGTGGGAGTGAGGGATGCAGTAAAGAAGGATTAGTGGATCGGAAATGTGATTGTCGTATCCCAAAAGAAAATCCTGTCGTTTCTATAGAAACGTTACTCGATTTAGAAGGAAATGTCTTAGAACACATAGTACTCGTTTTTCACAGCGACGCAATTTCCGTGTGAATTCTTCAATGTGTGGGAGTGAGGGATGCAGTAAAGAAGGATTAGTGGATCGGAAATGTGATTGTCGTATCCCAAAAGAAAATCCTGTCGTTTCCATAGAAACGTTACTCGATTTAGAAGGAAATGTCTGAGAACACATAGTACTCGTATTTCACAGCGACGCAATTTCCGTGTGAATTCTTCAATGTGTGGGAGTGAGGGATGCAGTAAAGAGGGATTAGTGGATCGGAAATGTGATTGTCGTATCCCAAAAGAAAATCCTGTCGTCTCCATAGAAACGTTACTCGATTTAGAAGGAAATGTCTTAGAACACATAGTACTCGTATTTCACAGCGACGCAATTTCCGTATGAATTCTTCAATGTGTGGGAGTGAGGGATGCAGTAAAGAAGGGTTAGTGGATCGGAAATGTGATTGTCGTATCCCAAAAGAAAATCCTGTCGTTTCCATAGAAACGTTACTCGATTTAGAAGGAAATGTCTTAGAACACATAGTACTCGTATTTCACAGCGACGCAATTTCCGTGTGAATTCTTCAATGTGTGGGAGTGAGGGATGCAGTAAAGAAGGATTAGTGGATCGGAAATGTGACTGTCGTATCCCAAAAGAAAATCCTGTCGTTTCCATAGAAACGTTTCTCGATTTAGAAGGAAATGTCTTAGAACACATAGTACTCGTATTTCACAGCGACGCAATTTCCGTGTGAATTCTTCAATGTGTGGGAGTGAGGGATGCAGTAAAGAAGGATTAATGGATCGGAAATGAGATTGTCGTACCCCAAAAGAAAATCCTGTCGTTTCCATAGAAACGTTACTCGATTTAGAAGGAAATGTCTTAGAACACATAGAACTCGTATTTCACAGCGACGGAATTTCCGTGTGAATTAGTCAATGTCTGGTAGTGAGTGATGCAGTAAAGAAGTATTAGTGGATCGGAAATGAGATTGTCGTATCCCAAAAGAAAATCCTGTCGTTTCCATAGAAACGTTACTCGATTTAGAAGGAAATGTCTTAGAACACATAGTACTCGTATTTCACAGCGACGGAATTTCCATGTGAATTCTTCAATGTGTGGGAGTGAGGGATGCAGTAAAGAAGGATTAGTGGATCGGAAATGTGATTGTCGTATCCCAAAAGAAAATCCTGTCGTTTCCATAGAAACGTTACTCGATTTAGAAGGAAATGTCTTAGGACACATAGTACTCGTATTTCACAGCGACGCAATTTCCGTGTGAATTCTTCAATGTGTGGGAGTGAGGGATGCAGTAAAGAAGGATTAGTGGATCGGAAATGTGATTGTCGTATCCCAAAAGAAAATCCTGTCGTTTCCATAGAAACGTTACTCGATTTAGAAGGAAATGTCTTAGAACACATAGTACTCGTATTTCACAGCGTCGCAATTTTCGTGTGAATTCTTCAATGTGTGGGAGTGAGGGATGCAGTAAAGAAGGATTAGTGGATGGGAAATGTGATTGTCGTATCTCAAAAGAAAATCCTGTCGTTTCCATAGAAACGTTACTCGATTTAGAAGGAAATGTCTTAGAACACATAGTACTCGTATTTCACAGCGACGCAATTTCCGTGTGAATTCTTCAATGTGTGGGAGTGAGGGATGCAGTAAAGAAGGATTAGTGGATCGGAAATGTGATTGTCGTATCCCAAAAGAAAATCCTGTCATTTCCAAAGAAACGTTTCTCGATTTAGAAGGAAATGTCTTAGAACACATAGTACTCGTATTTCACAGCGACGCAATTTCCGTGTGAATTCTTCAATGTGTGGGAGTGAGGGATGCAGTAAAGAAGGATTAATGGATTGGAAATGAGATTGTCGTATCCCAAAAGAAAATCCTGTCGTTTCCATAGAAACGTTACTCGATTTAGAAGGAAATATCTTAGAACACATAGTATTCGTATTTCACAGCGACGCAATTTCCGTGTGAATTCGTCAATGTTTGGGAGTGAGTGATGCAGTAAAGAAGGATTAGTGGATCGGAAATGAGATTGTCGTATCCCAAAAGAAAATCCTGTCGTTTCCATAGAAACGTTTCTCGATTTAGAAGGAAATGTCTTAGAACACATAGTACTCGTATTTCACAGCGACGCAATTTCCGTGTGAATTCTTGAATGTGTGGGAGTGAGGGATGCAATAAAGAAGGATTAGTGGATCGGAAATGTGATTGTCGTATCCCAAAAGAAAATCCTGTCGTTTCCATAGAAACGTTACTCGATTTAGAAGGAAATGTCTTAGAACACATAGTACTCGTATTTCACAGCGACGCAATTTCCGTGTGAATTCTTCAATGTGTGGGAGTGAGGGATGCAGTAAAGAAGGATTAGTGGATCGGAAATGTGATTGTCGTATCCCAAAAGAAAATCCTGTCGTTTCCATAGAAACGTTACTCGATTTAGAAGGTAATGTCTTAGAACACATAGTACTCGTATTTCACAGCGACGCAATTTCCGTGTGAATTCTTCAATGTGTGGGAGTGAGGGATCCAGTAAAGAAGGATTAGTGGATCGTAAATGTGATTGTCGTATCCCAAAAGAAAATCCTGTCGTTTCCATAGAAACGTTACTCGATTTAGAAGGAAATGTCTTAGAACACATAGTACTCGTATTTCACAGCGACGCAATTTCCGTGTGAATTCTTCAATGTGTGAGAGTGAGGGATGCAGTAAAGAAGGATTAGTGGATCGGAAATGAGATTGTCGTATCCCAAAAGAAAATCCTGTCGTTTCCACAGAAACGTTTCTCGATTTAGAAGGAAATGTCTTAGAACACATAGTACTCGGATTTCACAGCCACGCAAATTCCGTGTGAATTCTTCAATGTGTGGGAGTGAGGGATGCAGTAAAGAAGGATTAGTGGATCGGAAATGTGATTGTCGTATCCCAAAAGAAAATCCTGACGTTTCCATAGAAACGTTACTCGATTTAGAAGGAAATGTCTTAGAACACATAGTACTCGTATTTCACAGCGACGCAATTTCCTTGTGAATTCTTCAATGTGTGGGAGTGAGGGATGCAGTAAAGAAGGATTAGTGGATCGTAAATGAGATTGTCGTATCCCAAAAGAAAATCCTGTCGTTTCCATAGAAACGTTACTCGATTTAGAAGGAAATGTCTTAGTACACAAAGTACTCGTATTTCACAGCGACGGAATTTCCGTGTGAATTCTTCAATGTGTGGGAGTGAGGGATGCAGTAAAGAAGGATTAGTGGATCGGAAATGTGATTGTCGTATCGCAAAAGAAAATCCTGTCGTTTCCATAGAAACGTTACTCGATTTAGAAGGAAATGTCTTAGAACACATAGTACTCGTATTTCATAGCGACGGAATTTCCGTGTGAATTTGTCAATGTTTGGGAGTGAGGGATGCAGTAAAGAAGGATTAGTGGATCGGAAATGTGATTGTCGTATCGCAAAAGAAAATCCTGTCGTTTCCATAGAAACGTTACTCGATTTAGAAGGAAATGTCTTAGAACACATAGTACTCGTATTTCATAGCGACGGAATTTCCGTGTGAATTTGTCAATGTTTGGGAGTGAGGGATGCAGTAAAGAAGGATTAGTGGATCGGAAATGTGATTGTCGTATCCCAAAAGAAAATCCTGTCGTTTCCATAGAAACCTTACTCGATTTAGAAGGAAATGTCTTAGAACACATAGTACTCGTATTTCACAGCGACGCAATTTCCGTGTGAATTCTTCAATGTGTGGGAGTGAGGGATGCAGTAAAGAAGGATTAGTGGATCGGAAATGAGATTGTTGTATCCCAAAAAAAAAATTCTGTCGTTTCCATAGAAACGTTACTCGATTTAGAAGGAAATGTCTTAGAACACATAGTACTCGTATTTCACAGCGACGCAATTTCCGTGTGAATTAGTCAATGTTTGGGAGTGAGGGATGCAGTAAAGAAAGATTAGTGGATCGGAAATGAGATTGTCGTATCCCCAAAGAAAATCCTGTCGTTTCCATAGAAACGTTTCTCGATGTAGAAGGAAATGTCTTAGAACACATAGTACTCGGATTTCACAGCGACGCAATTTCCGTGTGAATTCTTCAATGTGTGGGAGTGAGGGATGCAGTAAAGAAGGATTAGTGGATCGGAAATGTGATTGTCGTATCCCAAAAGAAAATCCTGTCGTTTCCATAGAAACGTTACTCGATTTAGAAGGAAATGTCTTAGAACACATAGTACTCGTATTTCACAGCGACGCAATTTCCGTGTGAATTCTTCAATGTGTGGGAGTGAGGGATGCAGTAAAGAAGGATTAGTGGATCGGAAATGTGATTGTCGTGTCCCAAAAGAAAATCCTGTCGTTTCCATAAAAACGTTACTCGATTTAGAAGGAAATGTCTTAGAACACATAGTACTCTTATTTCACAGCGACGCAATTTCCGTGTGAATTCTTCAATGTGTGGGAGTGAGGGATGCAGTAAAGGATTAGTGGATCGTAAATGTGATTGTCGTATCCCAAAAGGAAATCCTGTCGTTTCCATAGAAACGTTACTCGATTTAGAAGGAAATGTCTTAGAACACATAGTACTCGTATTTCACAGCGACGGAATTTCCGTGTGAATTCGTCAATGTTTGGGAGTGAGGGATGCAGTAAAAATGGATTAGTGGATCGGAAATGAGATTGTCGTATCCCAAAAGAAAATCCTGTCGTTTCCATAGAAACGTTACTCGATTTAGAAGGAAATGTCTTAGAACACATAGTACTCGTATTTCACAGAGACGCAATATCCGTGTGACTTCTTCAATGTGTGGGAGTGAGGGATGCAGTAAAGAAGGATTAGTGGATCGGAAATGTGATTGTCGTATCCCAAAAGAAAATCCTGTCGTTTCCATAGAAACGTTACTCGATTTAGAAGGAAATGTCTTAGAACACATAGTACTCGTATTTCACAGCGACGCAATTCCGTGTGAATTCTTCAATGTGTGGGAGTGAGGGATGCAGTAAAGAAGGATTAGTGGATCGGAAATGTGATTGTCGTATCCCAAAAGAAAATCCTGTCGTTTCCATAGAAACGTTACTCGATTTAGAAGGAAATGTCTTAGAACACATAGTACTCGTATTTCACAGCGACGCAATTTCCGTGTAAATTCTTCAATGTGTGATAGTGAGGGATGCAGTAAAGAAGGATTAGTGGATCGGAAATGTGATTGTCGTATCCCAAAAGAAAATCCTGTCGTTTCCATAGAAACGTTACTCGATTTAGAAGGAAATGTCTTAGAACACATAGTACTCGTATTTCACAGCGACGCAATTTCCGTGTGAATTCTTCAATGTGTGGGAGTGAGGGATGCAGTAAAGAAGGATTAGTGGATCGGAAATGTGATTGTCGTATCCCAAAAGAAAATCCTGTCGTTTCCATAGAAACGTTACTCGATTTAGAAGGAAATGTCTTAGAACACATAGTACTCGTATTTCACAGCGACGCAATTTCCGTGTGAATTCTTCAATGTGTGGGAGTGAGGGATGCAGTAAAGAAGGATTAGTGGATCGGAAATGTGATTGTCGTATCCCAAAAGAAAATCCTGTCGTTTCCATAGAAACGTTTCTCGATTTAAAAGGAAATGTCTTAGAACACATAGTACTCGTATTTCACAGCGACGCAATTTCCGTGTGAATTCTTCAATGTGTGGGAGTGAGGGATGCAGTAAAGAAGGATTAATGGATCGGAAATGAGATTGTCGTATCCCAAAAGAAAATCCTGTCGTTTCCATAGAAACGTTACTCGATTAAGAAGGAAAAGTCTTAGAACACATAGTACTCGTATTTCACAGCGACGGAATTTCCGTGTGAATTCGTCAATGTTTGGGAGTGAGTGATGCAGTAAAGAAGGATTAGTGGATCGGAAATGAGATTGTCGTATCCCAAAAGAAAATCCTGTCGTTTCCATAGAAACGTTACTCGATTTAGAAGGAAATGTCTTAGAACACATAGTACTCGTATTTCACAGCGACGGAATTTCCGTGTGAATTCTTCAATGTGTGGGAGTGAGGGATGCAGTAGAGAAGGATTAGTGGATCGGAAATGTGATTGTCGTATCCCAAAAGAAAATCCTGTCGTTTCCATAGAAACGTTACTCGATTAAGAAGGAAAAGTCTTAGAACACATAGTACTCGTATTTCACAGCGACGGAATTTCCGTGTGAATTCGTCAATGTTTGGGAGTGAGTGATGCAGTAAAGAAGGATTAGTGGATCGGAAATGAGATTGTCGTATCCCAAAAGAAAATCCTGTCGTTTCCATAGAAACGTTACTCGATTTAGAAGGAAATGTCTTAGAACACATAGTACTCGTATTTCACAGCGACGGAATTTCCATGTGAATTCTTCAATGTGTGGGAGTGGGGGATGCAGTAAAGAAGGATTAGTGGATCGGAAATGTGATTGTCGTATCCCAAAAGAAAATCCTGTCGTTTCCATAGAAACGTTACTCGATTTAGAAGGAAATGTCTTAGGACACATAGTACTCGTATTTCACAGCGACGCAATTTCCGTGTGAATTCTTCAATGTGTGGGAGTGAGGGATGCAGTATAGAAGGATTAGTGGATCGGAAATGTGATTGTCGTATCCCAAAAGAAAATCCTGTCGTTTCCATAGAAACGTTACTCGATTTAGAAGGAAATGTCTTAGAACACATAGTACTCGTATTTCACAGCGACGCAATTTCCGTGTGAATTCTTCAATGTGTGGGAGTGAGGGATGCAGTAAAGAAGGATTAGTGGATCGGAAATGTGATTGTCGTATCCCAAAAGAAAATCCTGTCGTTTCCATAGAAACGTTACTCGATTTGGAAGGAAATGTCTTAGAACACATAGTACTCGTATTTCACAGCGACGCAATTTCCGTGTGAATTCTTCAATGTGTGGGAGTGAGGGATGCAGTAAAGAAGGATTAGTGGATCGTAAATGTGATTGTCGTATCCCAAAAGAAAATCCTGTCGTTTCCATAGAAACGTTACTCGATTTTGAAGGAAATGTCTTAGAACACATAGTACTCGTATTTCACAGCGACGCAATTTCCGTGTGAATTCTTCAATGTGTGGGAGTGAGTGATGCAGTAAAGAAGGATTAGTGGATCGGAAATGAGATTGTCGTATCCCAAAAGAAAATCCTGTCGTTTCCATAGAAACGTTACTCGATTTAGAAGGAAATGTCTTAGAACACATAGTACTCGTATTTCACAGCGACGGAATTTCCGTGTGAATTCTTCAATGTGTGGGAGTGAGGGATGCAGTAGAGAAGGATTAGTGGATCGGAAATGTGATTGTCGTATCCCAAAAGAAAATCCTGTCGTTTCCATAGAAACGTTACTCGATTAAGAAGGAAAAGTCTTAGAACACATAGTACTCGTATTTCACAGCGACGGAATTTCCGTGTGAATTCGTCAATGTTTGGGAGTGAGTGATGCAGTAAAGAAGGATTAGTGGATCGGAAATGAGATTGTCGTATCCCAAAAGAAAATCCTGTCGTTTCCATAGAAACGTTACTCGATTTAGAAGGAAATGTCTTAGAACACATAGTACTCGTATTTCACAGCGACGGAATTTCCATGTGAATTCTTCAATGTGTGGGAGTGGGGGATGCAGTAAAGAAGGATTAGTGGATCGGAAATGTGATTGTCGTATCCCAAAAGAAAATCCTGTCGTTTCCATAGAAACGTTACTCGATTTAGAAGGAAATGTCTTAGGACACATAGTACTCGTATTTCACAGCGACGCAATTTCCGTGTGAATTCTTCAATGTGTGGGAGTGAGGGATGCAGTATAGAAGGATTAGTGGATCGGAAATGTGATTGTCGTATCCCAAAAGAAAATCCTGTCGTTTCCATAGAAACGTTACTCGATTTAGAAGGAAATGTCTTAGAACACATAGTACTCGTATTTCACAGCGACGCAATTTCCGTGTGAATTCTTCAATGTGTGGGAGTGAGGGATGCAGTAAAGAAGGATTAGTGGATCGGAAATGTGATTGTCGTATCCCAAAAGAAAATCCTGTCGTTTCCATAGAAACGTTACTCGATTTGGAAGGAAATGTCTTAGAACACATAGTACTCGTATTTCACAGCGACGCAATTTCCGTGTGAATTCTTCAATGTGTGGGAGTGAGGGATGCAGTAAAGAAGGATTAGTGGATCGTAAATGTGATTGTCGTATCCCAAAAGAAAATCCTGTCGTTTCCATAGAAACGTTACTCGATTTTGAAGGACATGTCTTAGAACACATAGTACTCGTATTTCACAGCGACGCAATTTCCGTGTGAATTCTTCAATGTGTGGGAGTGAGGGATGCAGTAAAGAAGGATTAGTGGATCGGAAATGTGATTGTCGTATCCCAAAAGAAAATCCTGTCGTTTCCATAGAAACGTTTCGCGATTTAGAAGGAAATGTCTTAGAACACATAGTACTCGTACTTCACAGCGACGCAATTTCCGTGTGAATTCTTCAATGTGTGGGAGTGAGGGATGCAGTAAAGAAGGATTAATGGATCGGAAATGAGATTGTCGTATCCCAAAAGAAGATCCTGTCGTTTCCATAGAAACGTTACTCGATTTAGAAGGAAATGTCTTAGAACACATAGTACTCGTATTTCACAGCGACGCAATTTCCGTGTGAATTCGTCAATGTTTGGGAGTGAGTGATGCAGTAAAGAAGGATTAGTGGATCGGAAATGAGATTGTCGTATCCCAAAAGAAAATCCTGTCGTTTCCATAGAAACGTTTCTCGATTTAGAAGGAAATGTCTTAGAACACATTGTACTCGTATTTCACAGCGACGCAATTTCCGTGTGAATTCTTCAATGTGTGGGAGTGAGGGATGCAATAAAGAAGGATTAGTGGATCGGAAATGTGATTGTCGTATCCCAAAAGAAAATCCTGTCGTTTCCATAGAAACGTTACTCGATTTAGAAGGAAATGTCTTAGAACACGTAGTACTCGTATTTCACAGCGACGCTATTTCCGTGTGAATTCTTCAATGTGTGGGAGTGAGGGATGCAGTAAAGAAGGATTAGTGGATCGGAAATGTGATTGTCGTATCCCAAAAGAAAATCCTGTCGTTTCCATAGAAACGTTACTCGATTTAGAAGGTAATGTCTTAGAACACATAGTACTCGTATTTCACAGCGACGCAATTTCCGTGTGAATTCTTCAATGTGTGGGAGTGAGGGATGCAGTAAAGAAGGATTAGTGGATCGTAAATGTGATTGTCGTATCCCAAAAGAAAATCCTGTCGTTTCCATAGAAACGTTACTCGATTTAGAAGGAAATGTCTTAGAACACATAGTACTCGTATTTCACAGCGACGCAATTTCCGTGTGAATTCTTCGATGTGTGGGAGTGAGGGATGCAGTAAGGAAGGATTAGTGGATCGGAAATGTGATTGTCGTATCCCAAATGAAAATCCTGTCGTTTCCATAGAAACGTTACTCGATTTTGAAGGAAATGTCTTAGAACACATAGTACTCGTATTTCACAGCGACGCAATTTCCGTGTGAATTCTTCAATGTGTGGGAGTGAGGGATGCAGTAAAGAAGGATTAGTGGATCGTAAATGTGATTGTCGTATCCCAAAAGAAAATCCTGTCGTTTCCATAGAAACGTTACTCGATTTAGAAGGAAATGTCTTAGAACACATAGTACTCGTATTTCACAGCGACGCAATTTCCGTGTGAATTCTTCAATGTGTGAGAGTGAGGGATGCAGTAAAGAAGGATTAGTGGATCGGAAATGAGATTGTCGTATCCCAAAAGAAAATCCTGTCGTTTCCATAGAAACGTTTCGCGATTTGGAAGGAAATGTCTTAGAACACATAGTACTCGGATTTCACAGCCACGCAATTTCCGTGTGAATTCTTCAATGTGTGGGAGTGAGGGATGCAGTCAAGAGGGATTAGTGGATCGGAAATGTGATTGTCGTACCCCAAAAGAAAATCCTGACGTTTCCATTGAAACGTTACTCGATTTAGAAGGAAATGTCTTAGAACACATAGTACTCGTATTTCACAGCGACGCATTTTCCGTGTGAATTCTTCAATGTGTGGGAGTGAGGGATGCAGTAAAGAAGGATTAGTGGATCGGAAATGTGATTGTCGTATCCCAAAAGAAAATCCTGTCGTTTCTATAGAAACGTTACTCGATTTAGAAGGAAATGTCTTAGAACACATAGTACTCGTTTTTCACAGCGACGCAATTTCCGTGTGAATTCTTCAATGTGTGGGAGTGAGGGATGCAGTAAAGAAGGATTAGTGGATCGGAAATGTGATTGTCGTATCCCAAAAGAAAATCCTGTCGTTTCCATAGAAACGTTACTCGATTTAGAAGGAAATGTCTGAGAACACATAGTACTCGTATTTCACAGCGACGCAATTTCCGTGTGAATTCTTCAATGTGTGGGAGTGAGGGATGCAGTAAAGAGGGATTAGTGGATCGGAAATGTGATTGTCGTATCCCAAAAGAAAATCCTGTCGTCTCCATAGAAACGTTACTCGATTTAGAAGGAAATGTCTTAGAACACATAGTACTCGTATTTCACAGCGACGCAATTTCCGTATGAATTCTTCAATGTGTGGGAGTGAGGGATGCAGTAAAGAAGGGTTAGTGGATCGGAAATGTGATTGTCGTATCCCAAAAGAAAATCCTGTCGTTTCCATAGAAACGTTACTCGATTTAGAAGGAAATGTCTTAGAACACATAGTACTCGTATTTCACAGCGACGCAATTTCCGTGTGAATTCTTCAATGTGTGGGAGTGAGGGATGCAGTAAAGAAGGATTAGTGGATCGGAAATGTGACTGTCGTATCCCAAAAGAAAATCCTGTCGTTTCCATAGAAACGTTTCTCGATTTAGAAGGAAATGTCTTAGAACACATAGTACTCGTATTTCACAGCGACGCAATTTCCGTGTGAATTCTTCAATGTGTGGGAGTGAGGGATGCAGTCAAGAAGGATTAATGGATCGGAAATGAGATTGTCGTACCCCAAAAGAAAATCCTGTCGTTTCCATAGAAACGTTACTCGATTTAGAAGGAAATGTCTTAGAACACATAGAACTCGTATTTCACAGCGACGGAATTTCCGTGTGAATTAGTCAATGTCTGGTAGTGAGTGATGCAGTAAAGAAGTATTAGTGGATCGGAAATGAGATTGTCGTATCCCAAAAGAAAATCCTGTCGTTTCCATAGAAACGTTACTCGATTTAGAAGGAAATGTCTTAGAACACATAGTACTCGTATTTCACAGCGACGGAATTTCCATGTGAATTCTTCAATGTGTGGGAGTGAGGGATGCAGTAAAGAAGGATTAGTGGATCGGAAATGTGATTGTCGTATCCCAAAAGAAAATCCTGTCGTTTCCATAGAAACGTTACTCGATTTAGAAGGAAATGTCTTAGGACACATAGTACTCGTATTTCACAGCGACGCAATTTCCGTGTGAATTCTTCAATGTGTGGGAGTGAGGGATGCAGTAAAGAAGGATTAGTGGATCGGAAATGTGATTGTCGTATCCCAAAAGAAAATCCTGTCGTTTCCATAGAAACGTTACTCGATTTAGAAGGAAATGTCTTAGAACACATAGTACTCGTATTTCACAGCGTCGCAATTTTCGTGTGAATTCTTCAATGTGTGGGAGTGAGGGATGCAGTAAAGAAGGATTAGTGGATGGGAAATGTGATTGTCGTATCTCAAAAGAAAATCCTGTCGTTTCCATAGAAACGTTACTCGATTTAGAAGGAAATGTCTTAGAACACATAGTACTCGTATTTCACAGCGACGCAATTTCCGTGTGAATTCTTCAATGTGTGGGAGTGAGGGATGCAGTAAAGAAGGATTAGTGGATCGGAAATGTGATTGTCGTATCCCAAAAGAAAATCCTGTCATTTCCAAAGAAACGTTTCTCGATTTAGAAGGAAATGTCTTAGAACACATAGTACTCGTATTTCACAGCGACGCAATTTCCGTGTGAATTCTTCAATGTGTGGGAGTGAGGGATGCAGTAAAGAAGGATTAATGGATTGGAAATGAGATTGTCGTATCCCAAAAGAAAATCCTGTCGTTTCCATAGAAACGTTACTCGATTTAGAAGGAAATATCTTAGAACACATAGTATTCGTATTTCACAGCGACGCAATTTCCGTGTGAATTCGTCAATGTTTGGGAGTGAGTGATGCAGTAAAGAAGGATTAGTGGATCGGAAATGAGATTGTCGTATCCCAAAAGAAAATCCTGTCGTTTCCATAGAAACGTTTCTCGATTTAGAAGGAAATGTCTTAGAACACATAGTACTCGTATTTCACAGCGACGCAATTTCCGTGTGAATTCTTGAATGTGTGGGAGTGAGGGATGCAATAAAGAAGGATTAGTGGATCGGAAATGTGATTGTCGTATCCCAAAAGAAAATCCTGTCGTTTCCATAGAAACGTTACTCGATTTAGAAGGAAATGTCTTAGAACACATAGTACTCGTATTTCACAGCGACGCAATTTCCGTGTGAATTCTTCAATGTGTGGGAGTGAGGGATGCAGTAAAGAAGGATTAGTGGATCGGAAATGTGATTGTCGTATCCCAAAAGAAAATCCTGTCGTTTCCATAGAAACGTTACTCGATTTAGAAGGTAATGTCTTAGAACACATAGTACTCGTATTTCACAGCGACGCAATTTCCGTGTGAATTCTTCAATGTGTGGGAGTGAGGGATCCAGTAAAGAAGGATTAGTGGATCGTAAATGTGATTGTCGTATCCCAAAAGAAAATCCTGTCGTTTCCATAGAAACGTTACCTGATTTAGAAGGAAATGTCTTAGAACACATAGTACTCGTATTTCACAGCGACGCAATTTCCGTGTGAATTCTTCAATGTGTGAGAGTGAGGGATGCAGTAAAGAAGGATTAGTGGATCGGAAATGAGATTGTCGTATCCCAAAAGAAAATCCTGTCGTTTCCACAGAAACGTTTCTCGATTTAGAAGGAAATGTCTTAGAACACATAGTACTCGGATTTCACAGCCACGCAAATTCCGTGTGAATTCTTCAATGTGTGGGAGTGAGGGATGCAGTAAAGAAGGATTAGTGGATCGGAAATGTGATTGTCGTATCCCAAAAGAAAATCCTGACGTTTCCATAGAAACGTTACTCGATTTAGAAGGAAATGTCTTAGAACACATAGTACTCGTATTTCACAGCGACGCAATTTCCTTGTGAATTCTTCAATGTGTGGGAGTGAGGGATGCAGTAAAGAAGGATTAGTGGATCGTAAATGAGATTGTCGTATCCCAAAAGAAAATCCTGTCGTTTCCATAGAAACGTTACTCGATTTAGAAGGAAATGTCTTAGTACACAAAGTACTCGTATTTCACAGCGACGGAATTTCCGTGTGAATTCTTCAATGTGTGGGAGTGAGGGATGCAGTAAAGAAGGATTAGTGGATCGGAAATGTGATTGTCGTATCGCAAAAGAAAATCCTGTCGTTTCCATAGAAACGTTACTCGATTTAGAAGGAAATGTCTTAGAACACATAGTACTCGTATTTCATAGCGACGGAATTTCCGTGTGAATTCTTCAATGTGTGGGAGTGAGGGATGCAGTAAAGAAGGATTAGTGGATCGGAAATGTGATTGTCGTATCCCAAAAGAAAATCCTGTCGTTTCCATAGAAACCTTACTCGATTTAGAAGGAAATGTCTTAGAACACATAGTACTCGTATTTCACAGCGACGCAATTTCCGTGTGAATTCTTCAATGTGTGGGAGTGAGGGATGCAGTAAAGAAGGATTAGTGGATCGGAAATGAGATTGTTGTATCCCAAAAGAAAATCCTGTCGTTTCCATAGAAACGTTACTCGATTTAGAAGGAAATGTCTTAGAACACATAGTACTCGTATTTCACAGCGACGCAATTTCCGTGTGAATTAGTCAATGTTTGGGAGTGAGGGATGCAGTAAAGAAGGATTAGTGGATCGGAAATGAGATTGTCGTATCCCAAAAGAAAATCCTGTCGTTTCCATACGAACGTTTCTCGATGTAGAAGGAATTGTCTTAGAACACATAGTACTCGGATTTCACAGCGACGCAATTTCCGTGTGAATTCTTCAATGTGTGGGAGTGAGGGATGCAGTAAAGAAGGATTAGTGGATCGGAAATGTGATTGTCGTATCCCAAAAGAAAATCCTGTCGTTTCCATAGAAACGTTACTCGATTTAGAAGGAAATGTCTTAGAACACATAGTACTCGTATTTCACAGCGACGCAATTTCCGTGTGAATTCTTCAATGTGTGGGAGTGAGGGATGCAGTAAAGAAGGATTAGTGCATCGTAAATGTGATTGTCGTATCCCAAAAGAAAATCCTGTCGTTTCCATAGAAACGTTACTCGATTTAGAAGGAAATGTCTTAGAACACATAGTACTCGTATTTCACAGCGACGCATTTTCCGTGTGAATTCTTCAATGTGTGGGAGTGAGGGATGCAGTAAAGAAGGATTAGTGGATCGTAAATGTGATTGTCGTATCCCAAAAGAAAATCCTGTCGTTTCCATAGAAACGTTACTCGATTTAGAAGGAAATGTCTTAGAACACATAGTACTCGTATTTCACAGCGACGGAATTTCCATGTGAATTCTTCAATGTGTGGGAGTGAGGGATGCAGTAAAGAAGGATTAGTGGATCGGAAATGTGATTGTCGTATCCCAAAAGAAAATCCTGTCGTTTCCATAGAAACGTTACTCGATTTAGAAGGAAATGTCTTAGGACACATAGTACTCGTATTTCACAGCGACGCAATTTCCGTGTGAATTCTTCAATGTGTGGGAGTGAGGGATGCAGTAAAGAAGGATTAATGGATCGGAAATGTGATTGTCGTATCCCAAAAGAAAATCCTGTCGTTTCCATAGAAACGTTACTCGATTTAGAAGGAAATGTCTTAGAACACATAGTACTCGTATTTCACAGCGACGCAATTTCCGTGTGAATTCTTCAATTTGTGGGAGTGAGGGATGCAGTAAAGAAGGATTAGTGGATCGGAAATGAGATTGTCGTATCCCAAAAGAAAATCCTGTCGTTTCCATAGAAACGTTACTCGATTTAGAAGGAAATGTCTTAGAACACATAGTACTCGTATTTCACAGCGACGCAATTTCCGTGTGAATTCTTCAATGTGTGGGAGTGAGGGATGCAGTAAAGAAGGATTAGTGGATCGGAAATGTGATTGTCGTATCCCAAAAGAAAATCCTGTCGTTTCCATAGAAACGTTACTCGATTTAGAAGGAAATGTCTTAGGACACATAGTACTAGTATTTCACAGCGACGCAATTTCCGTGTGAATTCTTCAATGTGTGGGAGTGAGGGATGCAGTAAAGAAGGATTAGTGGATCGTAAATGTGATTGTTGTATCCCAAAAGAAAATCCTGTCGTTTCCATAGAAACGTCACTCGATTTAGAAGGAAATGTCTTAGAACACATAGTACTCGTATTTCACAGCGACGGAATTTCCGTGTGAATTCTTCAATGTGTGGGAGTGAGGGATGCAGTAAAGAAGGATTAGTGGATCGGAAATGTGATCGTCGTATCCCAAAAGAAAATCCTGTCGTTTTCATAGAAACGTTACTCGATTTAGAAGGAAATGTCTTAGAACACATAGTACTCGTATTTCACATCGACGCCATTTCCGTGTGAATCCTTCAATGTGTGGGAGTGAGGGATGCAGTAAAGAAGGATTAGTGGATCGTAAATGTGATTGTCATATCCCAAAAGAAGATCCTGTCGTTTCCATAGAAACGTTACTCGATTTAGAAGGACATGTCTTAGAACACATAGTACTCGTATTTCACAGCGACGCAATTTCCGTGTGAATTCTTCAATGTGTGGGAGTGAGGTATGCAGTAAAGAAGGATTAGTGGATCGGAAATGAGATTGTCGTATCCCAAAAGAAAATCCTGTCGTTTCCATAGAAACGTTACTCGATTTAGAAGAAAATGTCATAGAACACAAGGTACTCGTATTTCACAGCGACGCAATTTCCGTGTGAATTCTTCAATGTGTGGGAGTGAGGGATGCAGTAAAGAAGGATTAGTGGATCGGAAATGTGATTGTCGTATCCCAAAAGAAAAGCCTGTCGTTTCCATAGAAACGTTACTCGATTTAGAAGGAAATGTCTTAGAACACATAGTACTCGTATTTCACAGCGACGCAATTTCCGTGTGAATTCTTCAATGTGTGGGAGTGAGGGATGCAGTAAAGAAGGATTAGTGGATCGTAAATGTGATTGTCGTATCCCAAAAGAAAATCCTGTCGTTTCCATAGAAACGTTACTCGATTTAGAAGGTAATGTCTTAGACCACATAGTACTCGTATTTCATAGCGACGGAATTTCCGTTTGAATTCGTCAATGTTTGGGAGTGAGGGATGCAGTAATGAAGGATTAGTGGATCGGAAATGTGATTGTCGTATCCCAAAAGAAAATCCTGTCGTTTCCATAGAAACGTTACTCGATTTAGAAGGAAATGTCTTAGAACACATAGTACTCGTATTTCACAGCGACGGAATTTCCGTGTGAATTCTTCAATGTGTGGGAGTGAGGGATCCAGTAAAGAAGGATTAGTGGGTCGGAAATGAGATTGTCGTATCCCAAAAGAAAATCCTGTCGTTTCCATAGAAACGTTACTCGATTTAGAAGGAAATGTCTTAGAACACATAGTACTCGTATTTCACAGCGACGGAATTTCCGTGTGAATTCGTCAATGTTTGGGAGTGAGGGATGCAGTAAAGAAGGATTAGTGGATCGGACATGAGATTGTCGTATCCCAAAAGAAAATCCTGTCGTTTCCATAGAAACGTTACTCGATTTTTAAGGAAATGTCTTAGAACACATAGTACTCGTATTTCACAGCGACGCAATTTCCGTGTGAATTCTTCAATGTGTGGGAGTGAGGGATGCAGTAAAGAAGGATTAGTGGATCGGAAATGTGATTGTCGTATCCCAAAAGAAAATCCTGTCGTTTCCATAGAAACGTTACTCGATTTAGAAGGAAATGTCTTAGAACACATAGTACTCGTATTTCATAGCGACGGAATTACCGTGTGAATTCGTCAATGTTTGGGAGTGAGGGATGCAGTAAAGAAGGATTAGTGGATCGGAAATGTGATTGTCGTATCCCAAAAGAAAATCCTGTCGTTTCCATAGAAACGTTACTCGATTTAGAAGGAAATGTCTTAGAACACATAGTACTCGTATTTCACAGCGACGGAATTTCCGTGTGAATTCTTCAATGTGTGGGAGTGAGGGATGCAGTAAAGAAGGATTAGTGGATCGGAAATGAGATTGTCGTATCCCAAAAGAAAATCCTGTCGTTTCCATAGAAACGTTACTCGATTTAGAAGGAAATGTCTTAGAACACATGGTACTCGTATTTCACAGCGACGCAATTTCCGTGTGAATTCGTCAATGTTTGGGAGTGAGGGATGCAGTAAAGAAGGATTAGTGGATCGGAAATGAGATTGTCGTATCCCAAAAGAAAATCCTGTCGTTTCCATAGAAACGTTACTCGATTTAGAAGGAAATGTCTTAGAACACATAGTAATCGTATTTCACAGCGACGCAATTTCCGTGTGAATTCCTCAATGTGGGGGAGTGAGGGATGCAGTAAAGAAGGATTAGTGGATCGGAAATGTGATTGTCGTATCCCAAAAGAAAATCCTGTCGTTTCCATAGAAACGTTACTCGATTTAGAAGGAAATGTCTTAGAACACATAGTACTCGTATTTCACAGCGACGGAATTTCCGTGTGAATTCTTCAATGTGTGGGAGTGAGGGATGCAGTAAAGAAGGATTAGTGGATCGTAAATGTGATTGTTGTATCCCAAAAGAATATCCTGTCGTTTCCATAGAAACGTTACTCGATTTAGAAGGAAATGTCTTAGAACACATAGTACTCGTATTTCACAGCGACGGAATTTCCGTGTGAATTCTTCAATGTGTGGGAGTGAGGGATGCAGTAAAGAAGGATTAGTGGATCGTAAATGTGATTGTCGTATCCCAAAAGAAAATCCTGTCGTTTCCATAGAAACGTTACTCGATTTAGAAGGAAATGTCTTAGAACACATAGTACTCGTATTTCACAGCGACGGAATTTCCGTGTGAATTCTTCAATGTGTGGGAGTGAGGGATGCAGTAAAGAAGGATTAGTGGATCGTAAATGTGATTGTCGTATCCCAAAAGAAAATCCTGTCGTTTCCATAGAAACGTTACTCGATTTAGAAGGAAATGTCTTAGAACACATAGTACTCGTATTTCACAGCGACGGAATTTCCGTGTGAATTCTTCAATGTGTGGGAGTGAGGGATGCAGTAAGGAAGGATTAGTGGATCGGAAATGTGATTGTCGTATCCCAAATGAAAATCCTGTCGTTTCCATAGAAACGTTACTCGATTTAGAAGGAAATGTCTTAGAACACATAGTACTCGTATTTCACAGCGACGGAATTTCCGTGTGAATTCTTCAATGTGTGGGAGTGAGGGATGCAGTAAAGAAGGATTAGTGGATCGTAAATGTGATTGTCGTATCCCAAAAGAAAATCCTGTCGTTTCCATAGAAACGTTACTCGATTTAGAAGGAAATGTCTTAGAACACATAGTACTCGTATTTCACAGCGACGGAATTTCCGTGTGAATTCTTCAATGTGTGGGAGTGAGGGATGCAGTAAAGAAGGATTAGTGGATCGTAAATGTGATTGTCGTATCCCAAATGAAAATCCTGTCGTTTCCATAGAAACGTTACTCGATTTAGAAGGAAATGTCTTAGAACACATAGTACTCGTATTTCACAGCGACGGAATTTCCGTGTGAATTCTTCAATGTGTGGGAGTGAGGGATGCAGTAAAGAAGGATCAGTGGATCGTAAATGTGATTGTCGTATCCCAAAAGAAAATCCTGTCGTTTCCATAGAAACGTTACTCGATTTAGAAGGAAATGTCTTAGAACACATAGTACTCGTATTTCACAGCGACGGAATTTCCGTGTGAATTCTTCAATGTGTGGGAGTGAGGGATGCAGTAAAGAAGGATTAGTGGATCGTAAATGTGATTGTCGTATCCCAAAAGAAAATCCTGTCGTTTCCATAGAAACGTTACTCGATTTAGAAGGAAATGTCTTAGAACACATAGTACTCGTATTTCACAGCGACGGAATTTCCGTGTGAAATCATCAATGTGTGGGAGTGAGGGATGCAGTAAAGAAGGATTAGTGGATCGTAAATGTGATTGTCGTATCCCAAAAGAAAATCCTGTCGTTTCCATAGAAACGTTACTCGATTTAGAAGGAAATGTCTTAGAACACATAGTACTCGTATTTCACAGCGACGGAATTTCCGTGTGAATTCTTCAATGTGTGGGAGTGAGGGATGCAGTAAAGAAGGATTAGTGGATCGTAAATGTGATTGTCGTATCCCAAAAGAAAATCCTGTCGTTTCCATAGAAACGTTACTCGATTTAGAAGGAAATGTCTTAGAACACATATTACTCGTATTTCACAGCGACGGAATTTCCGTGTGAATTCTTCAATGTGTGGGAGTGAGGGATGCAGTAAAGAAGTATTAGTGGATCGTAAATGTGATTGTCGTATCCCAAAAGAAAATCCTGTCGTTTCCATAGAAACGTTACTCGATTTAGAAGGAAATGTCTTAGAACACATAGTACTCGTATTTCACAGCGACGGAATTTCCGTGTGAATTCTTCAATGTGTGGGAGTGAGGGATGCAGTAAAGAAGGATTAGTGGATCGTAAATGTGATTGTCGTATCCCAAAAGAAAATCCTGTCGTATCCATAGAAACGTTACTCGGTTTAGAAGGAAATGTCTTAGAACACATAGTACTCGTATTTCACAGCGACGCAATTTCCGTGTGAATTCTTCAATGTGTGGGAGTGAGGGATGCAGTAAAGAAGGATTAGTGGATCGTAAATGTGATTGTCGTATCCCAAAAGAAAATCCTGTCGTTTCCATAGAAACGTTACTCGATTTAGAAGGAAATGTCTTAGAACACATAGTACTCGTATTTCACAGCGACGGAATTTCCGTGTGAATTCTTCAATGTGTGGGAGTGAGGGATGCAGTAAAGAAGGATTAGTGGATCGTAAATGTGATTGTTGTATCCCAAAAGAAAATCCTGTCGTTTCCATAGAAACGTTACTCGATTCAGAAGGAAATGTCTTAGAACACATAGTACTCGTATTTCACAGCGACGGAATTTCCGTGTGAATTCTTCAATGTGTGGGAGTGAGGGATGCAGTAAAGAAGGATTAGTGGATCGTAAATGTGATTGTCGTATACCAAAAGAAAATCCTGTCGTTTCTGTGGAAACGTTACTCGATTTAGAAGGAAATGTCTTAGAACACATAGTACACGTATTTCACAGGGACGGAATTTCCGTGTGAATTCTTCAATGTGTGGGAGTGAGGGATGCAGTAAAGAAGGATTAGTGGATCGTAAATGTGATTGTCGTATCCCAAAAGAAAATCCTGTCGTTTCCATAGAAACGTTACTCTATTTAGAAGGAAATGTCTTAGAACACATAGTACTCGTATTTCACAGCGACGGAATTTCCGTGTGAATTCTTCAATGTGTGAGAGTGAGGGATGCAGTAATGAAGGATTAGTGGATCGTAAATGTGATTGTCGTATCCCAAAAGAAAATCCTGTCGTTTCCATAGAAACGTTACTCGATTTAGAAGGAAATGTCTTAGAACACATAGTACTCGTATTTCACAGCGACGGAATTTTCGTGTGAATTCTTCAATGTGTGGGAGTGAGGGATGCAGTAAAGAAGGATTAGTGGATCGTAAATGTGATTGTCGTATCCCAAAAGAAAATCCTGTCGTTTCCATAGAAACGTTACTCGATTTAGAAGGAAATGTCTTAGAACACATAGTACTCGTATTTCACAGCGACGGAATTTCCGTGTGAATTCTTCAATGTGTGGGAGTGAGGGATGCAGTAAAGAAGGATTAGTGGATCGTAAATGTGATTGTCGTATCCCAAAAGAAAATCCTGTCGTTTCCATAGAAACGTTACTCGATTTAGAAGGAAATGTCTTAGAACACATAGTACTCGTATTTCACAGCGACGGAATTTCCGTGTGAATTCTTCAATGTGTGGGAGTGAGGGATGCAGTAAAGAAGGATTAGTGGATCGTAAATGTGATTGTCGTATCCCAAAAGAAAATCCTGTCGTTTCCATAGAAACGTTACTCGATTAAGAAGGAAATGTCTTAGAACACATGGTACTCGTATTTCACAGCGTCGGAATTTCCGTGTGAATTCTTCAATGTGTGGGAGTGAGGGATGCAGTAAGGAAGGATTAGTGGATCGGAAATGTGATTGTCGTATCCCAAATGAAAGTCCAGTCGTTTCCATAGAAACGTTACTCGATTTAGAAGGAAATGTCTTAGAACACATAGTACTCGTATTTCACAGCGACGCAATTTCCGTGTGAATTCTTCAATGTGTGGGAGAGAGGGATGCAGTAAAGAAGGCATAGTGGATCGTAAATGTGATTGTCGTATCCCAAAATTAAATCCTGTCGTTTCCATAGGAACGTTACTCGATTTAGAAGTAAATGTCTTAGAACACATAGTACTCGTATTTTACAGCGACGCAATTTCCGTGTGAATTCTTCAATGTGTGGGAGTGAGGGATGCAGTAAAGAAGGATTAGTGGATCGTAAATGTGATTGTCGTATCCCAAAAGAAAATCCTGTCGTTTCCATAGAAACGTTACTCGATTTAGAAGGAAATGTCTTAGAACACATAGTACTCGTTTTTCACAGCGACGGAATTTCCGTGTGAATCCTTCAATGTGTGGGAGTGAGGGATGCAGTAAGGAAGGATTAGTGGATCGGAAATGTGATTGTCGTATCCCAAATGAAAATCCTGTCTTTTCCATAGAAACGTTACTCGATTTAGAAGGAAATGTCTTAGAACACATAGTACTCGTATTTCATAGCGACGGAATTTCCGTGTGAATTCGTCAATGTTTGGGAGTGAGGGATGCAGTAAAGAAGGATTAGTGGATCGGAAATGTGATTGTCGTATCCCAAAAGAAAATCCTATCGTTTCCATAGAAACGTTACTCGATTTAGAAGGAAATGTCTTAGAACACATAGTACTCGTATTTCACAGCGACGCAATTTCCGTGTGAATTCTTCAATGTGTGAGAGTGAGGGATGCAGTAAAGAAGGATTAGTGGATCGGAAATGAGATTATCGTATCCCAAAAGAAAATCCTGTCGTTTCCATAGAAACGTTACTCGATTTAGAAGGAAATGTCTTAGAACACATAGTACTCGTATTTCACCGCGACGCAATTTCCGTGTGAATTCGTCAATGTTTGTGAGTGAGGGATGCAGTAAAGAAGGATTAGTGGATCGGAAATGAGATTGTCGTATCCCAAAAAAAATCCTGTCATTTCCATAGAAACGTTACTCGATTTAGAAGGAAATGTCTTAGAACACATAGTACTCGTATATCACAGCGACGCAATTTCCGTGTATATTATTTAATGTGTGGGAGTGAGGAATGCAGTAAAGAAGGATTAGTGGATCGTAAATGTGATTGTCGTATCCCAAAAGAAAATCCTGTCGTTTCCATAGAAACGTTATTCGATTTAGAAGGAAATGTCTTAGAACACATAGTACTCGTATTTCACAGCGATGCAATTTCCGTGTGAATTCTTCAATGTGTGGGAGTGAGGGATGCAGTAAAGAAGGATTAGTGGATCTTAAATGTGATTGTCGTATCCCAAAAGAAAATCCTGTCGTTTCCATAGAAACGTTACTCGATTTAGAAGGAAATGTCTTAGAACACATAGTACTCGTATTTCACAGCGACGCAATTTCCGTGTGAATTCTTCAATGTGTGGGAGTGAGGGATGCAGTAAAGAAGGATTAGTGGATCGTAAATGTGATTGTCGTATCCCAAAAGAAAATCCTGTCGTTTCCATAGAAACGTTACTCGATTTAGAAGGAAATGTCTTAGAACACATAGTACTCGTATTTCACAGCGACACAATCTCCGTGTGAATTCTTCAATGTGTGGGAGTGAGGGATGCAGTAAAGAAGGATTAGTGGATCGTAAATGTGATTGTCGTATACCAAATGAAAATCCTGTCGTTTCCATAGAAACGTTACTCGATTTAGAAGGAAATGTCTTAGAACACATGGTACTCGTATTTCACAGCGACGCAATTTCCGTGTGAATTCTTCAATGTGTGGGAGTGAGGGATCCAGTAAAGAAGGATTAGTGGATCGTAAATGTGATTGTCGTATCCCAAAAGAAAATCCTGTCGTTTCCATAGAAACGTTACTCCATTTAGAAGGAAATGTCTTAGAACACATAGTACTCGTATTACACAGCGACGCAATTTCCGTGTGAATTCTTCAATGTGTGGGAGTGAGGGATGCAGTAAAGAAGGATTAGTGGATCGTAAATGAGATTGTCGTATCCCAGAAGAAAATCCTGTCGTTTCCACAGAAACGTTACTCGATTTAGAAGGAAATGTCTTAGAACACATAGTACTCGTATTTCACAGCGACGCAATTTCCGTGTGAATTCTTCAATGTGTGGGAGTGAGGGATGCAGTAAAGAAGGATTAGTGGATCGTAAATGTGGTTGTCGTATCCCAAAAGAAAATCCTGTCGTTTCCATTGAAACGTTACTCGATTTAGAAGGAAATGTCTTAGAACACATAGTACTCGTATTTCACAGCGACGCAATTTCCGTGTGAATTCTTCAATGTGTGGGAGTGAGGGATCCAGTAAAGAAGGATTAGTGGATCGTAAATGTGATTGTCGTATCCCAAAAGAAAATCCTGTCGTTTCCATAGAAACGTTACTCGATTTAGAAGGAAATGTCTTAGAACACATAGTACTCGTATTTCACAGCGACGGAATTTCCGTGTGAATTCTTCAATGTGTGGGAGTGAGGGATGCAGTAAAGAAGGAGTAGTGGATCGTTAATGTGATTGTCGTATCCCAAAAGAAAATCCTGTCGTTTCCATAGAAACGTTACTCGATTTTGAAGGAAATGTCTTAGAACACATAGTACTCGTATTTCACAGCGACGCAATTTCCGTGTGAATTCTTCAATGTGTGGGAGTGAGGGATGCAGTAAAGAAGGATTAGTGGATCGGAAATGAGATTGTCGTATCCCAAAAGAAAATCCTGTCGTTTCCATTGAAACGTTACTCGATTTAGAAGGAAATGTCTTAGAACACATAGTACACGAATTTCACAGCGACGGAATTTCCGTGTGAATTCGTCAATGTTTGGGAGTGAGGGATGCAGTAAAGAAGGATTAGTGGATCGGAAATGAGATTGTCGTATCCCAAAAGAAAATCCTGTCGTTTCCATAGAAACGTTACTCGATTTAGAAGGTAATGTCTTAGAACACATAGTACTCGTATTTCACAACGACGCAAATTCCGTGTGAATTCTACAATGTGTGGGAGTGAGGGATGCAGTAAAGAAGGATTAGTGGATCGGAAATGTGATTGTCGTATCCCAAAAGAAAATCCTGTCGTTTCCATAGAAACGTTACTCGATTTAGAAGGAAATGTCTTAGAACACATAGTACTCGTATTTCACAGCGACGCAATTTCCGTGTGAATTCTTCAATGTGAGGGAGTGAGGGATGCAGTAAAGAAGGATTAGTGGATCGGAAATGTGATTGTCGTATCCCAAAAGAAAATCCTGTCGTTTCCATTGAAACGTCACTCGATTTAGAAGGAAATGTCTTAGAACACATTGTACTCGTATTTCACAGCGACGCAATTTCCGTGTGAATTCGTCAATGTTTAGGAGTGAGGGATGCAGTAAAGAAGGATTAGTGGATCGGAAATGAGATTGTCGTATTCCAAAAGAAAATTCTGTCGTTTCCATAGAAATGTTACTCGATTTAGAAGGATATGTCTTAGAACACATAGTACACGTATTTCACAGCGACGGAATTTCCGTGTGAATTCGTCAATGTTTGGGAGTGAGGGATGCAGTAAAGAACGATTAGTGGATCGGAAATGTGATTGTCGTATCCCAAAAGAAAATCCTGTCGTTTCCATAGAAACGTTACTCGATTTAGAAGGAAATGTCTTAGAACACATAGTACTCGTATTTCATAGCGACGGAATTTCCGTGTGAATTCTTCAACGTGTGGGAGTGAGGGATGCAGTAAAGAAGGATTAGTGGATCGGAAATGAGATTGTCGTATCCCAAAAGAAAATCCTGTCGTTTCCATAGAAACGTTACTCGATTTAGAAGGAAATGTCTTAGAACACATAGTACTCGTATTTCACAGCGACGGAATTTCCGTGTGAATTCGTCATTGTTTGGGAGTGAGGGATGCAGTAAAGAACGATTAGTGGATCGGAAATGTGATTGTCGTATCCCAAAAGAAAATCCTGTCGTTTCCATAGAAACGTTACTCGATTTAGAAGGAAATGTCTTAGAACACATAGTACTCGTATTTCACAGCGACGCAATTTCCGTGTGAATTCTTCAATGTGTGGGAGTGAGGGATGCAGTAAAGAAGGATTAGTGGATCGGAAATGAGATTGTCGTATCCCAAAAGAAAATCCTGTCGTTTCCATAGAAACGTTACTCGATTTAGAAGGAAATGTCTTAGAACACATAGTACTCGTATTTCACAGCGACGCAATTTCCGTGCGAATTCGTCAATGTTTGGGAGTGAGGGATGCAGTAAAGATGGA
Organism: Schistocerca piceifrons; assembly: GCF_021461385.2. Lineage (NCBI taxonomy): Eukaryota > Metazoa > Arthropoda > Insecta > Orthoptera > Acrididae > Schistocerca > Schistocerca piceifrons. Next base: position 2,536,523 of record NW_025728287.1, read on the forward strand.
TTAGTGGATCGGAAATGTGATTGTCGTATCCCAAAAGAAAATCCTGTCGTTTCCATAGAAACGTTACTCGATTTAGAAGGAAATGTCTTAGAACACATAGTACTCGTATTTCACAGCGACGGAATTTCCGTGTGAATTCGTCAATGTTTGGGAGTGAGGGATGCAGTAAAGAACGATTAGTGGATCGGAAATGTGATTGTCGAATCCCAAAAGAAAATCCTGTCGTTTCCATAGAAACGTTACTCGATTTAGAAGGAAGTGTCTTAGAACACATAGTACTCGTATTTCACAGCGACGCAATTTCCGTGTGAATTCGTCAATGTTTGGGAGTGAGGGATGCAGTAAAGAACGATTAGTGCATCGGAAATGTGATTGTCGTATCCCAAAAGAAAATCCTGTCGTTTCCATAGAAACGTTACTCGATTTAGAAGGAAATGTCTTAGAACACATAGTACTCGTATTTCATAGCGACGGAATTTCCGTGTGAATTCGACAATGTTTGGGAGTGAGGGATGCAGTAAAGAACGATTAGTGGATCGGAAATGTGATTGTCGTATCCCAAATGAAAATCCTGTCGTTTCCATAGAAACGTTACTCGATTTAGAAGGAAATGTCTTAGAACACATAGTACTCGAATTTCACAGCGACGGAATTTCCGTGTGAATTCGTCAATGTTTGGGAGTGAGGGATGCAGTAAAGAACGATTAGTGGATCGGAAATGTGATTGTCGTATCCCAAAAGAAAATCCTGTCGTTTCCATAGAAACGTTACTCGATTTAGAAGGAAATGTCTTAGAACACATAGTACTCATATTTCACAGCGACGCAATTTCCGTGTGAAATCTTCAATGTGTGAGAGTGAGGGATGCAGTAAAGAAGGATTAGTGGATCGGAAATGAGATTATCGTATCCCAAAAGAAAATCCTGTCGTTTCCATAGAAACGTTACTCGATTTAGAAGGAAATGTCTTAGAACACATAGTACTCGTATTTCACCGCGACGCAATTTCCGTGTGAATTCGTCAATGTTTGTGAGTGAGGGATGCAGTAAAGAAGGATTAGTGGATCGGAAATGAGATTGTCGTATCCCAAAAAAAATCCTGTCATTTCCATAGAAACGTTACTCGATTTAGAAGGAAATGTCTTAGAACACATAGTACTCGTATATCACAGCGACGCAATTTCCGTGTGAATTATTTAATGTGTGGGAGTGAGGAATGCAGTAAAGAAGGATTAGTGGATCGTAAATGTGATTGTCGTATCCCAAAAGAAAATCCTGTCGTTTCCATAGAAACGTTATTCGATTTAGAAGGAAATGTCTTAGAACACATAGTACTCGTATTTCACAGCGACGCAATTTCCGTGTGAATTCTTCAATGTGTGGGAGTGAGGGATGCAGTAAAGAAGGATTAGTGGATCTTAAATGTGATTGTCGTATCCCAAAAGAAAATCCTGTCGATTCCATAGAAACGTTACTCGATTTAGAAGGAAATGTCTTAGAACACATAGTACTCGTATTTCACAGCGACGCAATTTCCGAGTGAATTCTTCAATGTGTGGGAGTGAGGGATGCAGTAAAGAAGGATTAGTGGATCGTAAATGTGATTGTCGTATCCCAAAAGAAAATCCTGTCGTTTCCATAGAAACGTTACTCGATTTAGAAGGAAATGTCTTAGAACACATAGTACTCGTATTTCACAGCGACACAATCTCCGTGTGAATTCTTCAATGTGTGGGAGTGAGGGATGCAGTAAAGAAGGATTAGTGGATCGTAAATGTGATTGTCGTATACCAAATGAAAATCCTGTCGTTTCCATAGAAACGTTACTCGATTTAGAAGGAAATGTCTTAGAACACATGGTACTCGTATTTCACAGCGACGCAATTTCCGTGTGAATTCTTCAATGTGTGGGAGTGAGGGATGCAGTAAAGAAGGATTAGTGGATCGTAAATGTGATTGTCGTATCCCAAAAGAAAATCCTGTCGTTTCCATAGAAACGTTACTCCATTTAGAAGGAAATGTCTTAGAACACATAGTACTCGTATTACACAGCGACGCAATTTCCGTGTGAATTCTTCAATGTGTGGGAGTGAGGGATGCAGTAAAGAAGGATTAGTGGATCGTAAATGAGATTGTCGTATCCCAGAAGAAAATCCTGTCGTTTCCACAGAAACGTTACTCGATTTAGAAGGAAATGTCTTAGAACACATAGTACTCGTATTTCACAGCGACGCAATTTCCGTGTGAATTCTTCAATGTGTGGGAGTGAGGGATGCAGTAAAGAAGGATTAGTGGATCGTAAATGTGGTTGTCGTATCCCAAAAGAAAATCCTGTCGTTTCCATTGAAACGTTACTCGATTTAGAAGGAAATGTCTTAGAACACATAGTACTCGTATTTCACAGCGACGCAATTTCCGTGTGAATTCTTCAATGTGTGGGAGTGAGGGATCCAGTAAAGAAGGATTAGTGGATCGTAAATGTGATTGTCGTATCCCAAAAGAAAATCCTGTCGTTTCCATAGAAACGTTACTCGATTTAGAAGGAAATGTCTTAGAACACATAGTACTCGTATTTCACAGCGACGCAATTTCCGTGTGAATTCTTCAATGTGTGGGAGTGAGGGATGCAGTAAAGAAGGAGTAGTGGATCGTAAATGTGATTGTCGTATCCCAAAAGAAAATCCTGTCGTTTCCATAGAAACGTTACTCGATTTTGAAGGAAATGTCTTAGAACACATAGTACTCGTATTTCACAGCGACGCAATTTCCGTGTGAATTCTTCAACGTGTGGGAGTGAGGGATGCAGTAAAGAAGGATTAGTGGATCGGAAATGAGATTGTCGTATCCCAAAAGAAAATCCTGTCGTTTCCATAGAAACGTTACTCGATTTAGAAGGAAATGTCTTAGAACACATAGTACACGAATTTCACAGCGACGGAATTTCCGTGTGAATTCGTCAATGTTTGGGAGTGAGGGATGCAGTAAAGAAGGATTAGTGGATCGGAAATGAGATTGTCGTATCCCAAAAGAAAATCCTGTCGTTTCCATAGAAACGTTACTCGATTTAGAAGGAAATGTCTTAGAACACATAGTACTCGTATTTCACAGCGACGCAATTTCCGTGTGAATTCTACAATGTGTGGGAGTGAGGGATGCAGTAAAGAAGGATTAGTGGATCGGAAATGTTATTGTCGTATCCCAAAAGAAAATCCTGTCGTTTCCATAGAAACGTTACTCGATTTAGAAGGAAATGTCTTAGAACACATAGTACTCGTATTTCACAGCGACGCAATTTCCGTGTGAATTCTTCAATGTGAGGGAGTGAGGGATGCAGTAAAGAAGGATTAGTGGATCGGAAATGTGATTGTCGTATCCCAAAAGAAAATCCTGTCGTTTCCATTGAAACGTCACTCGATTTAGAAGGAAATGTCTTAGAACACATTGTACTCGTATTTCACAGCGACGCAATTTCCGTGTGAATTCGTCAATGTTTAGGAGTGAGGGATGCAGTAAAGAAGGATTAGTGGATCGGAAATGAGATTGTCGTATTCCAAAAGAAAATCCTGTCGTTTCCATAGAAATGTTACTCGATTTAGAAGGATATGTCTTAGAACACATAGTACTCGTATTTCACAGCGACGGAATTTCCGTGTGAATTCGTCAATGTTTGGGAGTGAGGGATGCAGTAAAGAACGATTAGTGGATCGGAAATGTGATTGTCGTATCCCAAAAGAAAATCCTGTCGTTTCGATAGAAACGTTACTCGATTTAGAAGGAAATGTCTTAGAACACATAGTACTCGTATTTCATAGCGACGGAATTTCCGTGTGAATTCTTCAATGTGTGGGAGTGAGGGATGCAGTAAAGAAGGATTAGTGGATCGGAAATGAGATTGTCGTATCCCAAAAGAAAATCCTGTCGTTTCCATAGAAACGTTACTCGATTTAGAAGGAAATGTCTTAGAACACATAGTACTCGTATTTCACAGCGACGGAATTTCCGTGTGAATTCGTCAATGTTTGGGAGTGAGGGATGCAGTAAAGAACGATTAGTGGATCGGAAATGTGATTGTCGTATCCCAAAAGAAAATCCTGTCGTTTCCATAGAAACGTTACTCGATTTAGAAGGAAATGTCTTAGAACACATAGTACTCGTATTTCACAGCGACGGAATTTCCGTGTGAATTCGTCAATGTTTGGGAGTGAGGGATGCAGTAAAGAACGATTAGTGGATCGGAAATGTGATTGTCGTATCCCAAAAGAAAATCCTGTCGTTTCCATAGAAACGTTACTCGATTTAGAAGGAAATGTCTTAGAACACATAGTACTCGTATTTCACAGCGACGCAATTTCCGTGTGAATTCTTCAATGTGTGAGAGTGAGGGATGCAGTAAAGAAGGATTAGTGGATCGGAAATGAGATTATCGTATCCCAAAAGAAAATCCTGTCGTTTCCATAGAAACGTTACTCGATTTAGAAGGAAATGTCTTAGAACACATAGTACTCGTATTTCACCGCGACGCAATTTCCGTGTGAATTCGTCAATGTTTGTGAGTGAGGGATGCAGTAAAGAAGGATTAGTGGATCGGAAATGAGATTGTCGTATCCCAAAAAAAATCCTGTCATTTCCATAGAAACGTTACTCGATTTAGAAGGAAATGTCTTAGAACACATAGTACTCGTATATCACAGCGACGCAATTTCCGTGTGAATTATTTAATGTGTGGGAGTGAGGAATGCAGTAAAGAAGGATTAGTGGATCGTAAATGTGATTGTCGTATCCCAAAAGAAAATCCTGTCGTTTCCATAGAAACGTTATTCGATTTAGAAGGAAATGTCTTAGAACACATAGTACTCGTATTTCACAGCGACGCAATTTCCGTGTGAATTCTTCAATGTGTGGGAGTGAGGGATGCAGTAAAGAAGGATTAGTGGATCTTAAATGTGATTGTCGTATCCCAAAAGAAAATCCTGTCGTTTCCATAGAAACTTTACTCGATTTAGAAGGAAACGTCTTAGAACACATAGTACTCGTATTTCACAGCGACGCAATTTCCGTGTGAATTCTTCAATGTGTGGGAGTGAGGGATGCAGTAAAGAAGGATTAGTGGATCGTAAATGTGATTGTCGTATCCCAAAAGAAAATCCTGTCGTTTCCATAGAAACGTTACTCGGTTTAGAAGGAAATGTCTTAGAACACATAGTACTCGTATTTCACAGCGACACAATCTCCGTGTGAATTCTTCAATGTGTGGGAGTGAGGGATGCAGTAAAGAAGGATTAGTGGATCGTAAATGTGATTGTCGTATACCAAATGAAAATCCTGTCGTTTCCATAGAAACGTTACTCGATTTAGAAGGAAATGTCTTAGAACACATGGTACTCGTATTTCACAGCGACGCAATTTCCGTGTGAATTCTTCAATGTGTGGGAGTGAGGGATGCAGTAAAGAAGGATTAGTGGATCGTAAATGTGATTGTCGTATCCCAAAAGAAAATCCTGTCGTTTCCATAGAAACGTTACTCCATTTAGAAGGAAATGTCTTAGAACACATAGTACTCGTATTACACAGCGACGCAATTTCCGTGTGAATTCTTCAATGTGTGGGAGTGAGGGATGCAGTAAAGAAGGATTAGTGGATCGTAAATGAGATTGTCGTATCCCAGAAGAAAATCCTGTCGTTTCCACAGAAACGTTACTCGATTTAGAAGGAAATGTCTTAGAACACATAGTACTCGTATTTCACAGCGACGCAATTTCCGTGTGAATTCTTCAATGTGTGGGAGTGAGGGATGCAGTAAAGAAGGATTAGTGGATCGTAAATGTGGTAGTCGTATCCCAAAAGAAAATCCTGTCGTTTCCATTGAAACGTTACTCGATTTAGAAGGAAATGTCTTAGAACACATAGTACTCGTATTTCACAGCGACGCAATTTCCGTGTGAATTCTTCAATGTGTGGGAGTGAGGGATCCAGTAAAGAAGGATTAGTGGATCGTAAATGTGATTGTCGTATCCCAAAAGAAAATCCTGTCGTTTCCATAGAAACGTTACTCGATTTAGAAGGAAATGTCTTAGAACACATAGTACTCGTATTTCACAGCGACGCAATTTCCGTGTGAATTCTTCAATGTGTGGGAGTGAGGGATGCAGTAAAGAAGGAGTAGTGGATCGTAAATGTGATTGTCGTATCCCAAAAGAAAATCCTGTCGTTTCCATAGAAACGTTACTCGATTTTGAAGGAAATGTCTTAGAACACATAGTACTCGTATTTCACAGCGACGCAATTTCCGTGTGAATTCATCAATGTGTGGGAGTGAGGGATGCAGTAAAGAAGGATTAGTGGATCGGAAATGAGATTGTCGTATCCCAAAAGAAAATCCTGTCGTTTCCATAGAAACGTTACTCGATTTAGAAGGAAATGTCTTAGAACACATAGTACACGAATTTCACAGCGACGGAATTTCCGTGTGAATTCGTCAATGTTTGGGAGTGAGGGATGCAGTAAAGAAGGATTAGTGGATCGGAAATGAGATTGTCGTATCCCAAAAGAAAATCCTGTCGTTTCCATAGAAACGTTACTCGATTTAGAAGGAAATGTCTTAGAACACATAGTACTCGTATTTCGCAGCGACGCAATTTCCGTGTGAATTCTACAATGTGTGGAAGTGAGGGATGCAGTAAAGAAGGATTAGTGGATCGGAAATGTGATTGTCGTATCCCAAAAGAAAATCCTGTCGTTTCCATAGAAACGTTACTCGATTTAGAAGGAAATGTCTTAGAACACATAGTACTCGTATTTCACAGCGACGCAATTTCCGTGTGAATTCTTCAATGTGAGGGAGTGAGGGACGCAGTAAAGAAGGATTAGTGGATCGGAAATGTGATTGTCGTATCCCAAAAGAAAATCCTGTCGTTTCCATTGAAACGTCACTCGATTTAGAAGGAAATGTCTTAGAACACATTGTACTCGTATTTCACAGCGACGCAATTTCCGTGTGAATTCGTCAATGTTTAGGAGTGAGGGATGCAGTAAAGAAGGATTAGTGGATCGGAAATGAGATTGTCGTATTCCAAAAGAACATCCTGTCGTTTCCATAGAAATGTTACTCGATTTAGAAGGATATGTCTTAGAACACATAGTACTCGTATTTCACAGCGACGGAATTTCCGTGTGAATTCGTCAATGTTTGGGAGTGAGGGATGCAGTAAAGAACGATTAGTGGATCGGAAATGTGATTGTCGTATCCCAAAAGAAAATCCTGTCGTTTCCATAGAAACGTTACTCGATTTAGAAGGAAATGTCTTAGAACACATAGTACTCGTATTTCATAGCGACGGAATTTCCGTGTGAATTCTTCAATGTGTGGGAGTGAGGGATGCAGTAAAGAAGGATTAGTGGATCGGAAATGAGATTGTCGTATCCCAAAAGAAAATCCTGTCGTTTCCATAGAAACGTTACTCGATTTAGAAGGAAATGTCTTAGAACACATAGTACTCGTATTTCACAGCGACGGAATTTCCGTGTGAATTCGTCAATGTTTGGGAGTGAGGGATGCAGTAAAGAACGATTAGTGGATCGGAAATGTGATTGTCGTATCCCAAAAGAAAATCCTGTCGTTTCCATAGAAACGTTACTCGATTTAGAAGGAAATGTCTTAGAACACATAGTACTCGTATTTCACAGCGACGCAATTTCCGTGTGAATTCTTCAATGTGTGGGAGTGAGGGATGCAGTAAAGAAGGATTAGTGGATCGGAAATGAGATTGTCGTATCCCAAAAGAAAATCCTGTCGTTTCCATAGAAACGTTACTCGATTTAGAAGGAAATGTCTTAGAACACATAGTACTCGTATTTCACAGCGACGCAATTTCCGTGCGAATTCGTCAATGTTTGGGAGTGAGGGATGCAGTAAAGATGGGTTAGTGGATCGGAAATGTGATTGTCGTATCCCAAAAGAAAATCCTGTCGTTTCCATAGAAACGTTACTCGATTTAGAAGGAAATGTCTTAGAACACATAGTACTCGTATTTCACAGCGACGGAATTTCCGTGTGAATTCGTCAATGTTTGGGAGTGAGGGATGCAGTAAAGAACGATTAGTGGATCGGAAATGTGATTGTCGAATCCCAAAAGAAAATCCTGTCGTTTCCATAGAAACGTTACTCGATTTAGAAGGAAGTGTCTTAGAACACATAGTACTCGTATTTCACAGCGACGCAATTTCCGTGTGAATTCGTCAATGTTTGGGAGTGAGGGATGCAGTAAAGAACGATTAGTGCATCGGAAATGTGATTGTCGTATCCCAAAAGAAAATCCTGTCGTTTCCATAGAAACGTTACTCGATTTAGAAGGAAATGTCTTAGAACACATAGTACTCGTATTTCATAGCGACGGAATTTCCGTGTGAATTCGACAATGTTTGGGAGTGAGGGATGCAGTAAAGAACGATTAGTGGATCGGAAATGTGATTGTCGTATCCCAAATGAAAATCCTGTCGTTTCCATAGAAACGTTACTCGATTTAGAAGGAAATGTCTTAGAACACATAGTACTCGTATTTCACAGCGACGGAATTTCCGTGTGAATTCGTCAATGTTTGGGAGTGAGGGATGCAGTAAAGAACGATTAGTGGATCGGAAATGTGATTGTCGTATCCCAAAAGAAAATCCTGTCGTTTCCATAGAAACGTTACTCGATTTAGAAGGAAATGTCTTAGAACACATAGTACTCGTATTTCACAGCGACGCAATTTCCGTGTGAATTCTTCAATGTGTGGGAGTGAGGGATGCAGTAAAGAAGGATTAGTGGATCGGAAATGAGATTGTCGTATCCCAAAAGAAAATCCTGTCGTTTCCATAGAAACGTTACTCGATTTAGAAGGAAATGTCTTAGAACACATAGTACTCGTATTTCACAGCGACGCAATTTCCGTGCGAATTCGTCAATGTTTGGGAGTGAGGGATGCAGTAAAGATGGATTAGTGGATCGGAAATGTGATTGTCGTATCCCAAAAGAAAATCCTGTCGTTTCCATAGAAACGTTACTCGATTTAGAAGGAAATGTCTTAGAACACATAGTACTCGTATTTCACAGCGACGCAATTTCCGTGTGAATTCTTCAATGTGTGGGAGTGAGGGATGCAGTAAAGAAGGATTAGTGGATCGGAAATGACATTGTCGTATCCCAAAAGAAAATCCTGTCGTTTCCATAGAAACGTTACTCGATTTAGAAGCAAATGTCTTAGAACACATAGTACTCGTATTTCACAGCGACGCAATTTCCGTGTGAATTCTTCCATGTGTGGGAGTGAGGGATGCAGTAAAGAAGGATTAGTGGATCGTAAAAGTGATTGTCGTATCCCAAAAGAAAATCCTGTCGTTTCCATAGAAACGTTACTCGATTTAGAAGGAAATGTCTTAGAACAAATAGTACTCGTATTTCACAGCGACGGAATTTCCGTGTGAATTCGTCAATGTTTGGGAGTGAGGGATGCAGTAAAGAACGATTAGTGGATCGGAAATGTGATTGTCGAATCCCAAAAGAAAATCCTGTCGTTTCCATAGAAACGTTACTCGATTTAGAAGGAAATGTCTTAGAACACATAGTACTCGTATTTCACAGCGACGCAATTTCCGTGTGAATTCGTCAATGTTTGGGAGTGAGGGATGCAGTAAAGGACGATTAGTGCATCGGAAATGTGATTGTCGTATCCCAAAAGAGAATCCTGTCGTTTCCATAGAAACGTTACTCGATTTAGAAGGAAATGTCTTAGAACACATAGTACTCGTATTTCATAGCGACGGAATTTCCGTGTGAATTCGACAATGTTTGGGAGTGAGGGATGCAGTAAAGAACGATTAGTGGATCGGAAATGTGATTGTCGTATCCCAAATGAAAATCCTGTCGTTTCCATAGAAACGTTACTCGATTTAGAAGGAAATGTCTTAGAACACATAGTACTCGTATTTCACAGCGACGCAATTTCCGTGTGAATTCTTCAATGTGTGGGAGTGAGGGATGCAGTAAAGAAGGATTAGTGGATCGGAAATGAGATTGTCGTATCCCAAAAGAAAATCCTGTCGTCTCCATAGAAACGTTACTCGATTTAGAAGGAAATGTCTTAGAACACATAGTACTCGTATTTCACAGCGACGCAATTTCCGTGTGAATTCGTCAATGTTTGGGAGTGAGGGATGCAGTAAAGAAGGATTAGTGGATCGGAAATGAGATTGTCGTATCCCAAAAGTAAATCCTGTCGTTTCCATTGAAACGTTACTCGATTTAGAAGGAAATGTCTTAGAACACATAGTATTCGTATTTCACAGCGACGCAATTTCCGTGTGAATTCTTCAATGTGTGGGAGTGAGGGATGCAGTAAAGAAGGATTAGTGGATCGTAAATGTGATTGTCGTATCCCAAAAGAAAATCCTGTCGTTTCCATAGAAACGTTACTCGATTTAGAAGGAAATGTCTTAGAACACATAGTACACGTATTTCACAGCGACGGAATTTCCGTGTGAATTCGTCAATGTTTGGGAGTGAGGGATGCAGTAAAGAACGATTAGTGGATCGGAAATGTGATTGTCGTATCCCAAAAGAAAATCCTGTCGTTTCCATAGAAACGTTACTCGATTTAGAAGGAAATGTCTTAGAACACATAGTACTCGTATTTCACAGCGACGCAATTTCCGTGTGAATTCTTCAATGTGTGGGAGTGAGGGATGCAGTAAAGAAGGATTAGTGGATCGGAAATGAGATTGTCGTATCCCAAATGAAAATCCTGTCGTTTCCATAGAAACGTTACTCGATTAAGAAGGAAATGTCCTAAAACACATAGTACTCGTATTTCACAGCGACGCAATTTCCGTGTGAATTCTTCAATGTGTGGGAGTGAGGGATGCAGTAAAGAAGGATTAGTGGATCGGAAATGAGATTGTCGTATCCCAAAAGAAAATCCTGTCGTTTCCATAGAAACGTTACTCGATTTAGAAGGAAATGTCTTAGAACACATAGTACTCGTATTTCACAGCGACGCAATTTCTGTGTGAATTCTTCAATGTGTGGGAGTGAGGGATGCAGTAAAGAAGGATTAGTTAATCGGAAATGAGGTTGTCGTATCCCAAAAGAGAATCCTGTCGTTTCCATAGAAACGTTACTCGATTTAGATGGAAATGTCTTAGAACACATAGTACTCGTATTTCACAGCGACGCAATTTCCGTGTGAATTCGTCAATGTTTGGGAGTGAGGGATGCAGTAAAGAAGGATTAGTGGATCGGAAATGAGATTGTCGAATCCCAAAAGAAAATCCTGTCGTTTCCATAGAAACGTTACTCGATTTAGATGGAAATGTCTTAGAACACATAGTACTCGTATTTCACAGAGACGCAATATCCGTGTGAATTCTTCAATGTGTGGGAGTGAGGGATGCAGTAAAGAAGGATTAGTGGATCGGAAATGTGATTGTCGTATCCCAAAAGAAAATCCTGTCGTTTCCATAGAAACGTTACTCGATTTAGAAGGAAATGTCTTAGAACACATAGTACTCGTATTTCATAGCGACGGAATTTCCGTGTGAATTCGTCAATGTTTGGGAGTTAGGGATGCAGTAAAGAAGGATTAGTGGATCGGAAATGAGATTGTCGTATCCCAAAAGAAAATCCTGTCGTTTCCATAGAAACGTTACTCGATTTAGAAGGAAATGTCTTAGAACACATAGTACTCGTATTTCACAGCGACGCAATTTCCGTGTGAATTCTTCAATGTGTGGGAGTGAGGGATGCAGTAAAGAAGGATTAGTCGATCGGAAATGAGGTTGTCGTATTCCAAAAGAAAATCCTGTCGTTTCCATAGAAACGTTACTCGATTTAGAAGGAAATGTCTTAGAACACATAGTACTCGTATTTCACAGCGACGGAATTTCCGTGTGAATTCGTCAATGTTTGGGAGTGAGGGATGCAGTAAAGAACGATTAGTGGATCGGAAATGTGATTGTCGTATCCCAAAAGAAAATCCTGTCGTTTCCATAGAAACGTTACTCGATTTAGAAGGAAATGTCTTAGAACACATAGTACTCGTATTTCATAGCGACGGAATTTCCGTGTGAATTCTTCAATGTGTGGGAGTGAGGGATGCAGTAAAGAAGGATTAGTGGATCGGAAATGAGATTGTCGTATCCCAAAAGAAAATCCTGTCGTTTCCATAGAAACGTTACTCGATTTAGAAGGAAATGTCTTAGAACACATAGTACTCGTATTTCACAGCGACGGAATTTCCGTGTGAATTCGTCAATGTTTGGGAGTGAGGGATGCAGTAAAGAACGATTAGTGGATCGGAAATGTGATTGTCGTATCCCAAAAGAAAATCCTGTCGTTTCCATAGAAACGTTACTCGATTTAGAAGGAAATGTCTTAGAACACATAGTACTCGTATTTCACAGCGACGCAATTTCCGTGTGAATTCTTCAATGTGTGGGAGTGAGGGATGCAGTAAAGAAGGATTAGTGGATCGGAAATGAGATTGTCGTATCCCAAAAGAAAATCCTGTCGTTTCCATAGAAACGTTACTCGATTTAGAAGGAAATGTCTTAGAACACATAGTACTCGTATTTCACAGCGACGCAATTTCCGTGCGAATTCGTCAATGTTTGGGAGTGAGGGATGCAGTAAAGATGGGTTAGTGGATCGGAAATGTGATTGTCGTATCCCAAAAGAAAATCCTGTCGTTTCCATAGAAACGTTACTCGATTTAGAAGGAAATGTCTTAGAACACATAGTACTCGTATTTCACAGCGACGGAATTTCCGTGTGAATTCGTCAATGTTTGGGAGTGAGGGATGCAGTAAAGAACGATTAGTGGATCGGAAATGTGATTGTCGAATCCCAAAAGAAAATCCTGTCGTTTCCATAGAAACGTTACTCGATTTAGAAGGAAGTGTCTTAGAACACATAGTACTCGTATTTCACAGCGACGCAATTTCCGTGTGAATTCGTCAATGTTTGGGAGTGAGGGATGCAGTAAAGAACGATTAGTGCATCGGAAATGTGATTGTCGTATCCCAAAAGAAAATCCTGTCGTTTCCATAGAAACGTTACTCGATTTAGAAGGAAATGTCTTAGAACACATAGTACTCGTATTTCATAGCGACGGAATTTCCGTGTGAATTCGACAATGTTTGGGAGTGAGGGATGCAGTAAAGAACGATTAGTGGATCGGAAATGTGATTGTCGTATCCCAAATGAAAATCCTGTCGTTTCCATAGAAACGTTACTCGATTTAGAAGGAAATGTCTTAGAACACATAGTACTCGTATTTCACAGCGACGGAATTTCCGTGTGAATTCGTCAATGTTTGGGAGTGAGGGATGCAGTAAAGAACGATTAGTGGATCGGAAATGTGATTGTCGTATCCCAAAAGAAAATCCTGTCGTTTCCATAGAAACGTTACTCGATTTAGAAGGAAATGTCTTAGAACACATAGTACTCGTATTTCACAGCGACGCAATTTCCGTGTGAATTCTTCAATGTGTGGGAGTGAGGGATGCAGTAAAGAAGGATTAGTGGATCGGAAATGAGATTGTCGTATCCCAAAAGAAAATCCTGTCGTTTCCATAGAAACGTTACTCGATTTAGAAGGAAATGTCTTAGAACACATAGTACTCGTATTTCACAGCGACGCAATTTCCGTGCGAATTCGTCAATGTTTGGGAGTGAGGGATGCAGTAAAGATGGATTAGTGGATCGGAAATGTGATTGTCGTATCCCAAAAGAAAATCCTGTCGTTTCCATAGAAACGTTACTCGATTTAGAAGGAAATGTCTTAGAACACATAGTACTCGTATTTCACAGCGACGCAATTTCCGTGTGAATTCTTCAATGTGTGGGAGTGAGGGATGCAGTAAAGAAGGATTAGTGGATCGGAAATGACATTGTCGTATCCCAAAAGAAAATCCTGTCGTTTCCATAGAAACGTTACTCGATTTAGAAGCAAATGTCTTAGAACACATAGTACTCGTATTTCACAGCGACGCAATTTCCGTGTGAATTCTTCCATGTGTGGGAGTGAGGGATGCAGTAAAGAAGGATTAGTGGATCGTAAAAGTGATTGTCGTATCCCAAAAGAAAATCCTGTCGTTTCCATAGAAACGTTACTCGATTTAGAAGGAAATGTCTTAGAACAAATAGTACTCGTATTTCACAGCGACGGAATTTCCGTGTGAATTCGTCAATGTTTGGGAGTGAGGGATGCAGTAAAGAACGATTAGTGGATCGGAAATGTGATTGTCGAATCCCAAAAGAAAATCCTGTCGTTTCCATAGAAACGTTACTCGATTTAGAAGGAAATGTCTTAGAACACATAGTACTCGTATTTCACAGCGACGCAATTTCCGTGTGAATTCGTCAATGTTTGGGAGTGAGGGATGCAGTAAAGAACGATTAGTGCATCGGAAATGTGATTGTCGTATCCCAAAAGAGAATCCTGTCGTTTCCATAGAAACGTTACTCGATTTAGAAGGAAATGTCTTAGAACACATAGTACTCGTATTTCATAGCGACGGAATTTCCGTGTGAATTCGACAATGTTTGGGAGTGAGGGATGCAGTAAAGAACGATTAGTGGATCGGAAATGTGATTGTCGTATCCCAAATGAAAATCCTGTCGTTTCCATAGAAACGTTACTCGATTTAGAAGGAAATGTCTTAGAACACATAGTACTCGTATTTCACAGCGACGCAATTTCCGTGTGAATTCTTCAATGTGTGGGAGTGAGGGATGCAGTAAAGAAGGATTAGTGGATCGGAAATGAGATTGTCGTATCCCAAAAGAAAATCCTGTCGTCTCCATAGAAACGTTACTCGATTTAGAAGGAAATGTCTTAGAACACATAGTACTCGTATTTCACAGCGACGCAATTTCCGTGTGAATTCGTCAATGTTTGGGAGTGAGGGATGCAGTAAAGAAGGATTAGTGGATCGGAAATGAGATTGTCGTATCCCAAAAGTAAATCCTGTCGTTTCCATTGAAACGTTACTCGATTTAGAAGGAAATGTCTTAGAACACATAGTATTCGTATTTCACAGCGACGCAATTTCCGTGTGAATTCTTCAATGTGTGGGAGTGAGGGATGCAGTAAAGAAGGATTAGTGGATCGTAAATGTGATTGTCGTATCCCAAAAGAAAATCCTGTCGTTTCCATAGAAACGTTACTCGATTTAGAAGGAAATGTCTTAGAACACATAGTACACGTATTTCACAGCGACGGAATTTCCGTGTGAATTCGTCAATGTTTGGGAGTGAGGGATGCAGTAAAGAACGATTAGTGGATCGGAAATGTGATTGTCGTATCCCAAAAGAAAATCCTGTCGTTTCCATAGAAACGTTACTCGATTTAGAAGGAAATGTCTTAGAACACATAGTACTCGTATTTCACAGCGACGCAATTTCCGTGTGAATTCTTCAATGTGTGGGAGTGAGGGATGCAGTAAAGAAGGATTAGTGGATCGGAAATGAGATTGTCGTATCCCAAATGAAAATCCTGTCGTTTCCATAGAAACGTTACTCGATTTAGAAGGAAATGTCCTAAAACACATAGTACTCGTATTTTACAGCGACGCAATTTCCGTGTGAATTCTTCAATGTGTGGGAGTGAGGGATGCAGTAAAGAAGGATTAGTGGATCGGAAATGAGATTGTCGTATCCCAAAAGAAAATCCTGTCGTTTCCATAGAAACGTTACTCGATTTAGAAGGAAATGTCTTAGAACACATAGTACTCGTATTTCACAGCGACGCAATTTCCGTGTGAATTCTTCAATGTGTGGGAGTGAGGGATGCAGTAAAGAAGGATTAGTTAATCGGAAATGAGGTTGTCGTATCCCAAAAGAGAATCCTGTCGTTTCCATAGAAACGTTACTCGATTTAGATGGAAATGTCTTAGAACACATAGTACTCGTATTTCACAGCGACGCAATTTCCGTGTGAATTCGTCAATGTTTGGGAGTGAGGGATGCAGTAAAGAAGGATTAGTGGATCGGAAATGAGATTGTCGAATCCCAAAAGAAAATCCTGTCGTTTCCATAGAAACGTTACTCGATTTAGATGGAAATGTCTTAGAACACATAGTACTCGTATTTCACAGAGACGCAATATCCGTGTGAATTCTTCAATGTGTGGGAGTGAGGGATGCAGTAAAGAAGGATTAGTGGATCGGAAATGTGATTGTCGTATCCCAAAAGAAAATCCTGTCGTTTCCATAGAAACGTTACTCGATTTAGAAGGAAATGTCTTAGAACACATAGTACTCGTATTTCACAGCGACGGAATTTCCGTGTGAATTCGTCAATGTTTGGGAGTGAGGGATGCAGTAAAGAACGATTAGTGGATCGGAAATGTGATTGTCGTATCCCAAAAGAAAATCCTGTCGTTTCCATAGAAACGTTACTCGATTTAGAAGGAAATGTCTTAGAACACATAGTACTCGTATTTCACAGCGACGCAATTTCCGTGTGAATTCTTCAATGTGTGGGAGTGAGGGATGCAGTAAAGAAGGATTAGTGGATCGGAAATGAGATTGTCGTATCCCAAAAGAAAATCCTGTCGTTTCCATAGAAACGTTACTCGATTTAGAAGGAAATGTCTTAGAACACATAGTACTCGTATTTCACAGCGACGCAATTTCCGTGCGAATTCGTCAATGTTTGGGAGTGAGGGATGCAGTAAAGATGGATTAGTGGATCGGAAATGTGATTGTCGTATCCCAAAAGAAAATCCTGTCGTTTCCATAGAAACGTTACTCGATTCAGAAGGAAATGTCTTAGAACACATAGTACTCGTATTTCACAGCGACGCAATTTCCGTGTGAATTCTTCAATGTGTGGGAGTGAGGGATGCAGTAAAGAAGGATTAGTGGATCGGAAATGACATTGTCGTATCCCAAAAGAAAATCCTGTCGTTTCCATAGAAACGTTACTCGATTTAGAAGCAAATGTCTTAGAACACATAGTACTCGTATTTCACAGCGACGCAATTTCCGTGTGAATTCTTCCATGTGTGGGAGTGAGGGATGCAGTAAAGAAGGATTAGTGGATCGTAAAAGTGATTGTCGTATCCCAAAAGAAAATCCTGTCGTTTCCATAGAAACGTTACTCGATTTAGAAGGAAATGTCTTAGAACAAATAGTACTCGTATTTCACAGCGACGGAATTTCCGTGTGAATTCGTCAATGTTTGGGAGTGAGGGATGCAGTAAAGAACGATTAGTGGATCGGAAATGTGATTGTCGAATCCCAAAAGAAAATCCTGTCGTTTCCATAGAAACGTTACTCGATTTAGAAGGAAATGTCTTAGAACACATAGTACTCGTATTTCACAGCGACGCAATTTCCGTGTGAATTCGTCAATGTTTGGGAGTGAGGGATGCAGTAAAGAACGATTAGTGCATCGGAAATGTGATTGTCGTATCCCAAAAGAGAATCCTGTCGTTTCCATAGAAACGTTACTCGATTTAGAAGGAAATGTCTTAGAACACATAGTACTCGTATTTCATAGCGACGGAATTTCCGTGTGAATTCGACAATGTTTGGGAGTGAGGGATGCAGTAAAGAACGATTAGTGGATCGGAAATGTGATTGTCGTATCCCAAATGAAAATCCTGTCGTTTCCATAGAAACGTTACTCGATTTAGAAGGAAATGTCTTAGAACACATAGTACTCGTATTTCACAGCGACGCAATTTCCGTGTGAATTCTTCAATGTGTGGGAGTGAGGGATGCAGTAAAGAAGGATTAGTGGATCGGAAATGAGATTGTCGTATCCCAAAAGAAAATCCTGTCGTCTCCATAGAAACGTTACTCGATTTAGAAGGAAATGTCTTAGAACACATAGTACTCGTATTTCACAGCGACGCAATTTCCGTGTGAATTCGTCAATGTTTGGGAGTGAGGGATGCAGTAAAGAAGGATTAGTGGATCGGAAATGAGATTGTCGTATCCCAAAAGTAAATCCTGTCGTTTCCATTGAAACGTTACTCGATTTAGAAGGAAATGTCTTAGAACACATAGTATTCGTATTTCACAGCGACGCAATTTCCGTGTGAATTCTTCAATGTGTGGGAGTGAGGGATGCAGTAAAGAAGGATTAGTGGATCGTAAATGTGATTGTCGTATCCCAAAAGAAAATCCTGTCGTTTGTATAGAAACGTTACTCGATTTAGAAGGAAATGTCTTAGAACACATAGTACACGTATTTCACAGCGACGGAATTTCCGTGTGAATTCGTCAATGTTTGGGAGTGAGGGATGCAGTAAAGAACGATTAGTGGATCGGAAATGTGATTGTCGTATCCCAAAAGAAAATCCTGTCGTTTCCATAGAAACGTTACTCGATTTAGAAGGAAATGTCTTAGAACACATAGTACTCGTATTTCACAGCGACGCAATTTCCGTGTGAATTCTTCAATGTGTGGGAGTGAGGGATGCAGTAAAGAAGGATTAGTGGATCGGAAATGAGATTGTCGTATCCCAAATGAAAATCCTGTCGTTTCCATAGAAACGTTACTCGATTTAGAAGGAAATGTCCTAAAACACATAGTACTCGTATTTCACAGCGACGCAATTTCCGTGTGAATTCTTCAATGTGTGGGAGTGAGGGATGCAGTAAAGAAGGATTAGTGGATCGGAAATGAGATTGTCGTATCCCAAAAGAAAATCCTGTCGTTTCCATAGAAACGTTACTCGATTTAGAAGGAAATGTCTTAGAACACATAGTACTCGTATTTCACAGCGACGCAATTTCCGTGTGAATTCTTCAATGTGTGGGAGTGAGGGATGCAGTAAAGAAGGATTAGTTAATCGGAAATGAGGTTGTCGTATCCCAAAAGAGAATCCTGTCGTTTCCATAGAAACGTTACTCGATTTAGATGGAAATGTCTTAGAACACATAGTACTCGTATTTCACAGCGACGCAATTTCCGTGTGAATTCGTCAATGTTTGGGAGTGAGGGATGCAGTAAAGAAGGATTAGTGGATCGGAAATGAGATTGTCGAATCCCAAAAGAAAATCCTGTCGTTTCCATAGAAACGTTACTCGATTTAGATGGAAATGTCTTAGAACACATAGTACTCGTATTTCACAGAGACGCAATATCCGTGTGAATTCTTCAATGTGTGGGAGTGAGGGATGCAGTAAAGAAGGATTAGTGGATCGGAAATGTGATTGTCGTATCCCAAAAGAAAATCCTGTCGTTTCCATAGAAACGTTACTCGATTTAGAAGGAAATGTCTTAGAACACATAGTACTCGTATTTCATAGCGACGGAATTTCCGTGTGAATTCGTCAATGTTTGGGAGTTAGGGATGCAGTAAAGAAGGATTAGTGGATCGGAAATGAGATTGTCGTATCCCAAAAGAAAATCCTGTCGTTTCCATAGAAACGTTACTCGATTTAGAAGGAAATGTCTTAGAACACATAGTACTCGTATTTCACAGCGACGCAATTTCCGTGTGAATTCTTCAATGTGTGGGAGTGAGGGATGCAGTAAAGAAGGATTAGTCGATCGGAAATGAGGTTGTCGTATTCCAAAAGAAAATCCTGTCGTTTCCATAGAAACGTTACTCGATTTAGAAGGAAATGTCTTAGAACACATAGTGCTCGTATTTCACAGCGACGCAATTTCCGTGTGAATTCGTCAATGTTTGGGAGTGAGGGATGCAGTAAAGAACGATTAGTGGATCGGAAATGTGATTGTCGTATCCGAAAAGAAAATCCTGTCGTTTCCATAGAAACGTTACTCGATTTAGAAGGAAATGTCTTAGAACACATAGTACTCGTACTTCATAGCGACGGAATTTCCGTGTGAATTCGTCAATGTTTGGGAGTTAGGGATGCAGTAAAGAAGGATTAGTGGATCGGAAATGAGATTGTCGTATCCCAAAAGAAAATCCTGTCGTTTCCATAGGAACGTTACTCGATTTAGAAGGAAATGTCTTAGAACACATAGTACTCGTATTTCACAGCGACGCAATTTCCGTGTGAATTCTTCAATGTGTGGGAGTGAGGGATGCAGTAAAGAAGGATTAGTGGATCGGAAATGAGGTTGTCGTATCCCAAAAGAAAATCCTGTCGTTTCCATAGAAACGTTACTCGATTTAGATGGAAATGTCTTAGAACACATAGTACTCGAATTTTACAGCGACGCAATTTCCGTGTGAATTCGTCAATGTTTGGGAGTGAGGGATGCAGTAAAGAACGATTAGTGGATCGGAAATGAGATTGTCGAATCCCAAAAGAAAATCCTGTCGTTTCCATAGAAACGTTACTCGATTTAGATGGAAATGTCTTAGAACACATAGTACTCGTATTTCACAGAGACGCAATATCCGTGTGAATTCTTCAATGTGTGGGAGTGAGGGATGCAGTAAAGAAGGATTAGTGGATCGGAAATGTGATTGTCGTATCCCAAAAGAAAATCCTGTCGTTTCCATAGAAACGTTACTCGATTTAGAAGGAAATGTCTTAGAACACATAGTACTCGTATTTCACAGCGACGCAATTTCCGTGTGAATTCTTCAATGTGTGGGAGTGAGGGATGCAGTAAAGAAGGATTAGTGGATCGTAAATGTGATTGTCGTATCCCAAAAGAAAATTCTGTCGTTTCCATAGAAACGTTACTCGATTTAGAAGGAAATGTCTTAGAACACATAGTACTCGTATTTCATAGCGACGGAATTTCCGTGTGAATTCGTCAATGTTTGGGAGTGAGGGATGCAGTAAAGAAAGATTAGTGGATCGGAAATGAGATTGTCGTATCCCAAAAGAAAATCCTGTCGTTTCCAAAGAAACGTTACTCGATTTAGAAGGAAATGTCGTAGAACACATAGTACTCGTATTTCATAGCGACGGAATTTCCGTGTGAATTCGTCAATGTTTGGGAGTGAGGGATGCAGTAAAGAACGATTAGTGGATCGGAAATGTGATTGTCGTATCCCAAAAGAAAATCCTGTCGTTTCCATAGAAACGTTACTCGATTTAGAAGGAAATGTCTTAGAACACATAGTACTCGTATTTCACAGCGACGCAATTTCCGTGTGAATTCTTCAATGTGTGGGAGTGAGGGATGCAGTAAAGAAGGATTAGTGGATCGTAAATGTGATTGTGGTATCCCAAAAGAAAATCCTGTCGTTTCCATAGAAACGTTACTCGATTTAGAAGGAAATGTCTTAGAGCACATAGTACTCGTATTTCACAGCGACGCAATTTCCGTGTGAATTCTTCCATGTGTGGGAGTGAGGGATGCAGTAAAGAAGGATTAGTGGATCGGAAATGTGATTGTCGTATCCCAAAAGAAAATCCTGTCGTTTCCATAGAAACGTTACTCGATTTAGAAGGAAATGTCTTAGAACACATAGTACTCGTATTTCACAGCGACGCAATTTCCGTGTGAATTCTTCAATGTGTGGGAGTGAGGGATGCAGTAAAGAAGGATTAGTGGATCGTAAATGTGATTGTCGTATCCCAAAAGAAAATCCTGTCGTTTCCATAGAAACGTTACTCGATTTAGAAGGAAATGTCTTAGAACACATAGTACTCGTATTTCATAGCGACGGAATTTCCGTGTGAATTCGTCAATGTTTGGGAGTGAGGGATGCAGTAAAGAAAGATTAGTGGATCGGAAATGAGATTGTCGTATCCCAAAAGAAAATCCTGTCGTTTCCAAAGAAACGTTACTCGATTTAGAAGGAAATGTCTTAGAACACATAGTACTCGTATTTCATAGCGACGGAATTTCCGTGTGAATTCGTCAATGTTTGGGAGTGAGGGATGCAGTAAAGAACGATTAGTGGATCGGAAATGTGATTGTCGTATCCCAAAAGAAAATCCTGTCGTTTCCATAGAAACGTTACTCGATTTAGAAGGAAATGTCTTAGAACACATAGTACTCGTATTTCACAGCGACACAATTTCCGTGTGAATTCTTCAATGTGTGGGAGTGAGGGATGCAGTAAAGAAGGATTAGTGGATCGTAAATGTGATTGTCGTATCCCAAAAGAAAATCCTGTCGTTTCCATAGAAACGTTACTCGATTTAGAAGGAAATGTCTTAGAGCACATAGTACTCGTATTTCACAGCGACGCAATTTCCGTGTGAATTCTTCCATGTGTGGGAGTGAGGGATGCAGTAAAGAAGGATTAGTGGATCGTAAATGTGATTGTCGTATCCCAAAAGAAAAATCTGTCGTTTCCATAGAAACGTTACTCGATTTAGAAGGAAATGTCTTAGAACACATAGTACTCGTATTTCACAGCGACGCAATTTCCGTGTGAATTCTTCAATGTGTGGGAGTGAGGGATGCAGTAAAGAAGGATTAGTGGATTGTAAATGTGATTGTCGTATCCCAAAAGAAAATCCTGTCGTTTCCATAGAAACGTTACTCGATTTAGAAGGAAATGTCTTAGAACACATAGTACTCGTATTTCACAGCGAAGGAATTTCCGTGTGAATTCGTCAATGTTTGGGAGTGAGGGATGCAGTAAAGAAGGATTAGTGGATCGGAAATGAGATTGTCGTATCCCAAAAGAAAATCCTGTCGTTTCCATAGAAACGTTACTCGATTTAGAAGGAAATGTCTTCGAACACATAGTACTCGTATTTCACAGCGACGGAATTTCCGTGTGAATTCGTCAATGTTTGGGAGTGAGGGATGCAGTAAAGAAGGATTAGTGGATCGGAAATGTGATTGTCGTATCCCAAAAGAAAATCCTGTCGTTTCCATAGAAACGTTACTCGATTTAGAAGGAAATGTCTTAGAACACATAGTACTCGTATTTCACAGCGACGGAATTTCCGTGTGAATTCGTCAATGTTTGGGAGTGAGGGATGCAGTAAAGAAGGATTAGTGGATCGGAAATGAGATTGTCGTATCCCAAAAGAAGATCCTGTCGTTTCCAAAGAAACGTTACTCGATTTAGAAGGAATTGTCTTAGAACACATAGTACCCGTATTTCATAGCGACGGAATTTCCGTGTGAATTCGTCAATGTTTGGGAGTGAGGGATGCAGTAAAGAACGATTAGTGGATCGGAAATGTGATTGTCGTATCCCAAAAGAAAATCCTGTCGTTTCCATAGAAACGTTACTCGATTTAGAAGGAAATGTCTTAGAACACATAGTACTCGTATTTCACAGCGACGGAATTTCCGTGTGAATTCGTCAATTTTTGGGAGTGAGGGATGCAGTAAAGAAGGATTAGTGGATCGGAAATTTGATTGTCGTATCCCAAAAGAAAATCCTGTCGTTTCCATAGAAACGTTACTCGATTTAGAAGGAAATGTCTTAGAACACATAGTACTCGTATTTCACAGCGACGCAATTTCCGTGTGAATTCTTCAATGTGTGGGAGTGAGGGATGCAGTAAAGAAAGATTAGTGGATCGTAAATGTGATTGTGGTATCCCAAAAGAAAATCCTGTCGTTTCCATAGAAACGTTACTCGATTTAGAAGGAAATGTCTTAGAGCACATAGTACTCGTATTTCACAGCGACGCAATTTCCGTGTGAATTCTTCCATGTGTGGGAGTGAGGGATGCAGTAAAGAAGGATTAGTGGATCGGAAATGTGATTGTCGTATCCCAAAAGAAAATCCTGTCGTTTCCATAGAAACGTTACTCGATTTAGAAGGAAATGTCTTAGAACACATAGTACTCGTATTTCACAGCGACGCAATTTCCGTGTGAATTCTTCAATGTGTGGGAGTGAGGGATGCAGTAAAGAAGGATTAGTGGATCGTAAATGTGATTGTCGTATCCCAAAAGAAAATCCTGTCGTTTCCATAGAAACGTTACTCGATTTAGAAGGAAATGTCTTAGAACACATAGTACTCGTATTTCATAGCGACGGAATTTCCGTGTGAATTCGTCAATGTTTGGGAGTGAGGGATGCAGTAAAGAAAGATTAGTGGACCGGAAATGAGATTGTCGTATCCCAAAAGAAAATCCTGTCGTTTCCAAAGAAACGTTACTCGATTTAGAAGGAAATGTCTTAGAACACATAGTACTCGTATTTCATAGCGACGGAATTTCCGTGTGAATTCGTCAATGTTTGGGAGTGAGGGATGCAGTAAAGAACGATTAGTGGATCGGAAATGTGATTGTCGTATCCCAAAAGAAAATCCTGTCGTTTCCATAGAAACGTTACTCGATTTAGAAGGAAATGTCTTAGAACACATAGTACTCGTATTTCACAGCGACACAATTTCCGTGTGAATTCTTCAATGTGTGGGAGTGAGGGATGCAGTAAAGAAGGATTAGTGGATCGTAAATGTGATTGTCGTATCCCAAAAGAAAATCCTGTCGTTTCCATAGAAACGTTACTCGATTTAGAAGGAAATGTCTTAGAGCACATAGTACTCGTATTACACAGCGACGCAATTTCCGTGTGAATTCTTCCATGTGTGGGAGTGAGGGATGCAGTAAAGAAGGATTAGTGGATCGTAAATGTGATTGTCGTATCCCAAAAGAAAAATCTGTCGTTTCCATAGAAACGTTACTCGATTTAGAAGGAAATGTCTTAGAACACATAGTACTCGTATTTCACAGCGACGCAATTTCCGTGTGAATTCTTCAATGTGTGGGAGTGAGGGATGCAGTAAAGAAGGATTAGTGGATTGTAAATGTGATTGTCGTATCCCAAAAGAAAATCCTGTCGTTTCCATAGAAACGTTACTCGATTTAGAAGGAAATGTCTTAGAACACATAGTACTCGTATTTCACAGCGAAGGAATTTCCGTGTGAATTCGTCAATGTTTGGGAGTGAGGGATGCAGTAAAGAAGGATTAGTGAATCGGAAATGAGATTGTCGTATCCCAAAAGAAAATCCTGTCGTTTCCATAGAAACGTTACTCGATTTAGAAGGAAATGTCTTCGAACACATAGTACTCGTATTTCACAGCGACGGAATTTCCGTGTGAATTCGTCAATGTTTGGGAGTGAGGGATGCAGTAAAGAAGGACTAGTGGATCGGAAATGTGATTGTCGTATCCCAAAAGAAAATCCTGTCGTTTCCATAGAAACGTTACTCGATTTAGAAGGAAATGTCTTAGAACACATAGTACTCGTATTTCACAGCGACGGAATTTCCGTGTGAATTCGTCAATGTTTGGGAGTGAGGGATGCAGTAAAGAAGGATTAGTGGATCGGAAATGAGATTGTCGTATCCCAAAAGAAGATCCTGTCGTTTCCAAAGAAACGTTCCTCGATTTAGAAGGAATTGTCTTAGAACACATAGTACTCGTATTTCATAGCGACGGAATTTCCGTGTGAATTCGTCAATGTTTGGGAGTGAGGGATGCAGTAAAGAACGATTAGTGGATCGGAAATGTGATTGTCGTATCCCAAAAGAAAATCCTGTCGTTTCCATAGAAACGTTACTCGATTTAGAAGGAAATGTCTTAGAACACATAGTACTCGTATTTCACAGCGACGGAATTTCCGTGTGAATTCGTCAATTTTTGGGAGTGAGGGATGCAGTAAAGAAGGATTAGTGGATCGGAAATTTGATTATCGTATCCCAAAAGAAAATCCTGTCGTTTCCATAGAAACGTTACTCGATTTAGAAGGAAATGTCTTAGAACACATAGTACTCGTATTTCACAGCGACGCAATATCCGTGTGAATTCGTCATTGTTTGGGAGTGGGGGGGTTGCAGTAAAGAAGGATTAGTGGATCGGAAATGTGACTGTCATATCCCAAAAGAAAATCCTGTCGTTTCCATAGAAACGTTACTCGATTTAGAAGGAAATGTCTTAGAACACATAGTACTCGTATTTCACAGCGACGCAATTTCCGTGTGAATTCTTCAATGTGTGGGAGTGAGGGATGCAGTAAAGAAGGATTAGTGGATCGTAAATGTGATTGTCGTATCCCAAAAGAAAATCCTGTCGTTTCCATAGAAACGTTACTCGATTTAGAAGGAAATGTCTTAGAACACATAGTACTCGTATTTCACAGCGACGCAATTTCCGTGTGAATTCTTCAATGTGTGGGAGTGAGGGATTCAGTAAAGAAGGATTAGTGGATCGTAAATGTGATTGTCGTATCCCAAAAGAAAATCCTGTCGTTTCATAGAAACGTTACTCGATTTAGAAGGAAATGTCTTAGAGCACATTGTACTCGTATTTCACAGCGACGCAATTTCCGTGTGATTTCTTCCATGTGTGGGAGTGAGGGATGCAGTAAAGAAGGATTAGTGGATCGGAAATGTGATTGTCGTATCCCAAAAGAAAAATCTGTCGTTTCCATTGAAACGTTACTCGATTTAGAAGGAAATGTCTTAGAACACATAGTACTCGTATTTCACAGCGACGCAATTTAAGTGTGAATTCTTCAATGTGTGGGAGTGAGGGATGCAGTAAAAAAGGATTAGTGGATCGTAAATGTGATTGTCGTATCCCAAAAGAAAATCCTGTCGTTTCCATAGAAACGTTACTCGATTTAGAAGGAAATGTCATAGAACACATAGTACTCGTATTTCACAGCGAAGGAATTTCCGTGTGAATTCGTCAATGTTTGGGAGTGAGGGATGCAGTAAAGAAGGATTAGTGGATCGGAAATGAGATTGTCGTATCCCAAAAGAAAATCCTGTCGTTTCCATAGAAACGTTACTCGATTTAGAAGGAAATGTCTTAGAACACATAGTACTCGTATTTCACAGCGACGGAATTTCCGTGTGAACTCGTCAATGTTTGGGAGTGAGGGATGCAGTAAAGAAGGATTAGTGGATCGGAAATGAGATTGTCGTATCCCAAAAGAAAATCCTGTCGTTTCCAAAGAAACGTTACTCGATTTAGAAGGAAATGTTTTAGAACACATAGTACTCGTATTTCATAGCGACGGAAGTTCCGTGTGAATTCGTCAATGTTTGGGAGTGAGGGATGCAGTAAAGAACGATTAGTGGATCGGAAATGTGATTGTCGTATCCCAAAAGAAAATCCTGTCGTTTCCATAGAAACGTTACTCGATTTAGAAGGAAATGTCTTAGAACACATAGTACTCGTATTTCACAGCGACGGAATTTCCGTGTGAATTAGTCAATGTTTGGGAGTAAGGGATGCAGTAAAGAAGGATTAGTGGATCGGAAATTTGATTGTCGTATCCCAAAAGAAAATCCTGTCGTTTCCATAGAAACGTTACTCGATTTAGAAGGAAATGTCTTAGAACACATAGTACTCGTATTTCACAGCGACGCAATGTCCGTGTGAATTCGTCATTGTTTGGGAGTGAGGGATGCAGTAAAGAAGGATTAGTGGATCGGAAATGTGACTGTCATATCCCAAAAGAAAATCCTGTCGTTTCCATAGAAACGTTACTCGATTTAGAAGGAAATGTCTTAGAACACATAGTACTCGTATTTCACAGCGACGCAATTTCCGTGTGAATTCTTCAATGTGTGGGAGTGAGGGATGCAGTAAAGAAGGATTAGTGGATCGTAAATGTGATTGTCGTATCCCAAAAGAAAATCCTGTCGTTTCCATAGAAACGTTACTCGATTTAGAAGGAAATGTCTTAGAACACATAGTACTCGTATTTCATAGCGACGGAATTCCCGTGTGAATTCGTCAATGTTTGGGAGTGAGGGATGCAGTAAAGAAAGATTAGTGGATCGGAAATGAGATTGTCGTATCCCAAAAGAAAATCCTGTCGTTTCCAAAGAAACGTTACTCGATTTAGAAGGAAATGTCTTAGAACACATAGTACTCGTATTTCATAGCGACGGAATTTCCGTGTGAATTCGTCAATGTTTGGGAGTGAGGGATGCAGTAAAGAACGATTAGTGGATCGGAAATGTGATTGTCGTATCCCAAAAGAAAATCCTGTCGTTTCCATAGAAACGTTACTCGATTTAGAAGGAAATGTCTTAGAACACATAGTACTCGTATTTCACAGCGACGCAATTTCCGTGTGAATTCTACAATGTGTGGGAGTGAGGGATTCAGTAAAGAAGGATTAGTGGATCGTAAATGTGATTGTCGTATCCCAAAAGAAAATCCTGTCGTTTCCATAGAAACGTTACTCGATTTAGAAGGAAATGTCTTAGAGCACATAGTACTCGTATTTCACAGCGACGCAATTTCCGTGTGAATTCTTCCATGTGTGGGAGTGAGGGATGCAGTAAAGAAGGATTAGTGGATCGGAAATGTGATTGTCGTATCCCAAAAGAAAAATCTGTCGTTTCCATAGAAACGTTACTCGATTTAGAAGGAAATGTCTTAGAACACATAGTACTCGTATTTCACAGCGACGCAATTTCCGTGTGAATTCTTCAATGTGTGGGAGTGAGGGATGCAGTAAAGAAGGATTAGTGGATCGTAAATGTGAATGTCGTATCCCAAAAGAAAATCCTGTCGTTTCCATAGAAACGTTACTCGATTTAGAAGGAAATTTCATAGAACACATAGTACTCGTATTTCACAGCGAAGGAATTTCCGTGTGAATTCGTCAATGTTTGGGAGTGAGGGATGCAGTAAAGAAGGATTAGTGGATCGGAAATGAGACTGTCGTATCCCAAAAGAAAATCCTGTCGTTTCCAAAGAAACGTTACTCAATTTAGTAGGAAATGTCTTAGAACACATGGTACTCGTATTTCATAGCGACGGAATTTCCGTGTGAATTCGTCAATGTTTGGGAGTGAGGGATGCAGTAAAGAACGATTAGTGGATCGGAAATGTGATTGTCGTATCGCTAAAGAAAATCCTGTCGTTTCCATAGAAACGTTACTCGATTTAGAAGGAGATGTCTTAGAACACATAGTACTCGTATTTCACAGCGACGGAATTTCCGTGTGAATTTGTCAATGTTTGGGAGTGAGGGATGCAGTAAAGAAGGATTAGTGGATCGGAAATTTGATTGTCGTATCCCAAAAGAAAATCCTGTCGTTTCCATAGAAACGTTACTCGATTTAGAAGGAAATGTCTTAGAACACATAGTACTCGTATTTCACAGCGACGCAATTTCCGTGTGAATTCGTCATTGTTTGGGAGTGAGGGATGCAGTAAAGAACGATTAGTGGATCGGAAATGTGATTGTCGTATCCCAAAAGAAAATCCTGTCGTTTCCATAGAAACGTTACTCGATTTAGAAGGAAATGTCTTAGAACACATAGTACTCGCATTTCATAGCGACGCAACTTCCATGTGAATTCGTCAATGTTTGGGAGTGAGGGATGCAGTAAAGAACGATTAGTGGATCGGAAATGTTATTGTCGTATCCCAAAAGAAAATCCTGTCGTTTCCATAGAAACGTTACTCGATTTAGAAGGAAATGTCTTAGAACACATAGTACTTGTATTTCACAGCGACGCAATTTCCGTGTGAATTCGTCAATGTTTGGGAGTGAGGGATGCAGTAAAGAAGGATTAGTGGATCGGAAATGAGATTGTCGTATCCCAAAAGAAAATCCTGTCGTTTCCATAGAAACGTTACTCGATTTAGAAGGAAATGTCTTAGAACACATAGTACTCGTATTTCACAGCGACGCAATATCCGTATGAATTCTTTAATGTGTGGGAGTGAAGGATGCAGTAAAGAAGGATTAGTGGATCGGAAATGAGATTGTCGTATCCCAAAAGAAAATCCTGTCGTTTCCATAGAAACGTTACTCGATTTAGAAGGAAATGTCTTAGAACACATAGTACTCGTATTTCACAGCGACGCAATTTCTGTGTGAATTCTTCAATGTGTGGGAGTGAGGGATGCAGTAAAGAAGGATTAGTGGATCGTAAATGTGATTGTCGTATCCCAAAAGAAAATCCTATCGTTTCCATAGAAACGTTACTCGATTTAGAAGGAAATGTCTTAGAACACATAGTACTCGTATTTCACAGCGACGCAATTTCCGTGTGAATTCTTCAATGTGTGGGAGTGAGGGATGCAGTAAAGAAGGATTAGTGGATCGTAAATGTGATTGTCGTATCCCAAAAGAAAATCCTGTCGTTTCCATACAAACGTTACTCGATTTAGAAGGAAATGTCTTAGAGCACATAGTACTCGTATTTCACAGCGACGCAATTTCCGTGTGAAATCTTCCATGTGTGGGAGTGAGGGATGCAGTAAAGAAGGATTAGTGGATCGGAAATGAGATTGTCGTATCCCAAAAGAAAATCCTGTCGTTTCCAAAGAAACGTTACTCGATTTAGGAGGAAATGTCTTAGAACACATAGTACTCGTATTTCACAGCGACGGAATTTCCGTGTGAATTCGTCAATGTTTGGGAGTGAGGGATGCCGTAAAGAAGGATTAGTGGATCGGAAATTTGATTGTCGTATCCCAAAAGAAAATCCTGTCGTTTCCATAGAAACGTTACTCGATTTAGAAGGAAATGTCTTAGAACACATAGTACTCGTATTTCACAGCGACGCAATTTCCGTGTGAATTCGTCATTGTTTGGGAGTGAGGGATGCAGTAAAGAACGATTAGTGGATCGGAAATGTGATTGTCGTATCCCAAAAGAAAATCCTGTCGTTTCCATATAAACGTTACTCGATTTAGAAGGAAATGTCTTAGAACACATAGTACTCGCATTTCATAGCGACGCAACTTCCATGTGAATTCGTCAATGTTTGGGAGTGAGGGATGCAGTAAAGAACGATTAGTGGATCGGAAATGTGATTGTCGTATCCCAAAAGAAAATCCTGTCGTTTC
Organism: Schistocerca piceifrons; assembly: GCF_021461385.2. Taxonomy (NCBI): domain Eukaryota; kingdom Metazoa; phylum Arthropoda; class Insecta; order Orthoptera; family Acrididae; genus Schistocerca; species Schistocerca piceifrons. The sequence goes on from NW_025728287.1 coordinate 2,567,199, forward strand.
CATAGAAACGTTACTCGATTTAGAAGGAAATGTCTTAGAACACATATCACTCGTATTTCATAGCGACGGAATTTCCGTGTGAATTCGTCAATGTTTGGGAGTGAGGGATGCAGTAAAGAAGGATTAGTGGATCGGAAATGTGATTCTCGTATCCCAAATGAAAATTCTGTCGTTTCCATAGAAACGTTACTCAATTTTGAAGGAAATGTCTTAGAACACATAGTACTCGTATTTCACAGCGACGCAATTTCCGTGTGAATTCTTCAATGTGTGGGAGTGAGGGATGCAGTAATTAAGGATTAGTGGATCGGAAATGAGATTGTCGTATCCCAAAAGAAAATCCTGTCGTTTCCATAGAAACGTTACTCGATTTAGAAGGAAATGTCTTAGAACACATAGTACTCGTATTTCACAGGGATGCAATATCCGTATGAATTCTTTAATGTGTGGGAGTGAAGGATGCAGTAAAGAAGGATTAGTGGATCGGAAATGAGATTGTCGTATCCCAAAAGAAAATCCTGTCGTTTCCATAGAAACGTTACTCGATTTAGAAGGAAATGTCTTAGAACACATAGTACTCGTATTTCACAGCGACGCAATTTCCGTGTGAATTCTTCAATGTGTGGGAGTGAGGGATGCAGTAAAGAAGGATTAGTGGATCGTAAATATGATTGTCGTATCCCAAAAGAAAATCCTGTCGTTTCCATAGAGACGTTACTCGATTTAGAAGGAAATGTCTTAGAACACATAGTACTCATATTTCACAGCGACGGAATTTCCGTGTGAATTCGTCAATGTTTGGGAGTGAGGGATGCAGTAAAGAAGGATTAGTGGATCGGAAATGAGATTGTCGTATCCCAAAAGAAAATCCTGTCGTTTCCATAGAAACGTTACTCGATTTAGAAGGAAATGTCTTAGAACACATAGTACTCGTATTTCACAGCGACGGAATTTCCGTGTGAATTCGTCAATGTTTGGGAGTGAGGGATGCAGTAAAGAAGGATTAGTGGATCGGAAATGTGATTGTCGTATCCCAAAAGAAAATCCTGTCGTTTCCATAGAAACGTTACTCGATTTAGAAGGAAATGTCTTAGAACGCATAGTACTCGTATTTCACAGCGACGGAATTTCCGTGTGAATTCGCCAATGTTTGGGAGTGAGGGATGCAGTAAAGAAGGATTAGTGGATCGGAAATTTGATTGTCATATCCCAAAAGAAAATCCTGTCGTTTCCATAGAAACGTTACTCAATTTAGATGGAAATGTCTTAGAACACATAGTACTCGTATTTCACAGCGACGCAATTTCCGTGTGAATTCGTCATTGTTTGGGAGTGAGGGATGCAGTAAAGAACGATTAGTGGATCGGAAATATGATTGTCGTATCCCAAAAGAAAATCCTGTCGTTTCCATAGAAACGTTACTCGATTTAGAAGGAAATGTCATAGAACACATAGTACTCGCATTTCATAGCGACGCAACTTCCATGTGAATTCGTCAATGTTTGGGAGTGAGGGATGCAGTAAAGAACGATTAGTGGATCGGAAATGTGATTGTCGTATCCCAAAAGAAAATCCTGTCGTTTCCATAGAAACGTTACTCGATTTAGAAGGAAATGTCTTAGAACACATAGTTCTCGTATTTCATAGCGACGCAATGTCCGTGTGAATTCGTCAATGTTTGGGAGTGAGGGATGCAGTAAAGAACGATTAGTGGATCGGAAATGTGATTGTCGTATTCCAAAAGAAAATCCTGTCGTTTCCATAGAAACGGTACTCGATTTAGAAGGATATGTCTTAGAACACATAGTACTCGCATTTCATAGCGACGCAATTTCCGTGTGAATTCGTCAATGTTTGGGAGTGAGGGATGCAGTAAAGAAGGATTAGTGGATCGGAAATGAGATTGTCGTATCCCAAAAGAAAATCCTGTCGTTTCCATAGAAACGTTACTCGATTTAGAAGGAAATGTCTTAGAACACATAGTACTCGTATTTCACAGTGACGCAATATCCGTATGAATTCTTTAATGTGTGGGAGTGAAGGATGCAGTAAAGAAGGATTAGTGGATCGGAAATGTGATTGTCGTATCCCAAAAGAAAATCCTGTCGTTTCCATAGAAACGTTAGTCGATTTAGAAGGAAATGTCTTAGAACACATAGTACTCGTATTTCACAGCGACGCAATTTCCGTGTGAATTCTTCAATGTGTGGGAGTGAGGGATGCAGTAAAGAAGGATTAGTGGATCGTAAATGTGATTCTCGTATCCCAAAAGAAAATTCTGTCGTTTCCATAGAAACGTTACTCAATTTTGAAGGAAATGTCTTAGAACACATAGTACTCGTATTTCACAGCGACGCAATTTCCGTGTGAATTCTTCAATGTGTGGGAGTGAGGGATGCAGTAAATAAGGATTAGTGGATCGGAAATGAGATTGTCGTATCCCAAAACAAAATCCTGTCGTTTCCATAGAAACGTTACTCGATTTAGAAGGAAATGTCTTAGAACACATAGTACTCGTATTTCACAGCGACGCAATTTCCGTGTGAATTCGTCAATGTTTGGGTGTGAGGGATGCAGTAAAGAAGGATTAGTGGATCGGAAATGAGATTGTCGTATCCCAAAAGAAAATCCTGTCGTTTCCATAGAAACGTTACTCGATTTAGAAGGAAATGTCTTAGAACACATAGTACTCGTATTTCACAGCGATGCAATATCCGTATGAATTCTTTAATGTGTGGGAGTGAAGGATGCAGTAAAGAAGGATTAGTGGATCGGAAATGAGATTGTCGTATCCCAAAAGAAAATCCTGTCGTTTCCATAGAAACGTTACTCGATTTAGAAGGAAATGTCTTAGAACACATAGTACTCGTATTTCACAGCGACGCAATTTCCGTGTGAATTCTTCAATGTGTGGGAGTGAGGGATGCAGTAAAGAAGGATTAGTGGATCGTAAATATGATTGTCGTATCCCAAAAGAAAATCCTGTCGTTTCCATAGAGACGTTACTCGATTTAGAAGGAAATGTCTTAGAACACATAGTACTCATATTTCACAGCGACGGAATTTCCGTGTGAATTCGTGAATGTTTGGGAGTGAGGGATGCAGTAAAGAAGGATTAGTGGATCGGAAATGAGATTGTCGTATCCCAAAAGAAAATCCTGTCGTTTCCATAGAAACGTTACTCGATTTAGAAGGAAATGTCTTAGAACACATAGTACTCGTATTTCACAGCGACGGAATTTCCGTGTGAATTCGTCAATGTTTGGGAGTGAGGGATGCAGTAAAGAAGGATTAGTGGATCGGAAATGTGATTGTCGTATCCCAAAAGAAAATCCTGTCGTTTCCATAGAAACGTTACTCGATTTAGAAGGAAATGTCTTAGAACACATAGTACTCGTATTTCACAGCGACGGAATTTCCGTGTGAATTCGTCAATGTTTGGGAGTGAGGGATGCAGTAAAGAAGGATTAGTGGATCGGAAATGAGATTGTCGTATCCCAAAAGAAAATCCTGTCGTTTCCAAAGAAACGTTACTCGATTTAGAAGGAAATGTCTTAGAACACATAGTACTCGTATTTCATAGCGACGGAATTTCCGTGTGAATTCGTCAATGTTTGGGAGTGAGGGATGCAGTAAAGAACGATTAGTGGATCGGAAATGTGATTGTCATATCCCAAAAGAAAATCCTGTCGTTTCCATAGAAACGTTACTCGATTTAGAAGGAAATGTCTTAGAACACATAGTACTCGTATTTCACAGCGACGGAATTTCCGTGTGAATTCGCCAATGTTTGGGAGTGAGGGATGCAGTAAAGAAGGATTAGTGGATCGGAAATTTGATTGTCATATCCCAAAAGAAAATCCTGTCGTTTCCATAGAAACGTTACTCAATTTAGAACGAAATGTCTTAGAACACATAGTACTCGTATTTCACAGCGACGCAATTTCCGTGTGAATTCGTCATTGTTTGGGAGTGAGGGATGCAGTAAAGAACGATTAGTGGATCGGAAATATGATTGTCGTATCCCAAAAGAAAATCCTGTCGTTTCCATAGAAACGTTACTCGATTTAGAAGGAAATGTCATAGAACACATAGTACTCGCATTTCATAGCGACGCAACTTCCATGTGAATTCGTCAATGTTTGGGAGTGAGGGATGCAGTAAAGAACGATTAGTGGATCGGAAATGTGATTGTCGTATCCCAAAAGAAAATCCTGTCGTTTCCATAGAAACGTTACTCGATTTAGAAGGAAATGTCTTAGAACACATAGTTCTCGTATTTCATAGCGACGCAATGTCCGTGTGAATTCGTCAATGTTTGGGAGTGAGGGATGCAGTAAAGAACGATTAGTGGATCGGAAATGTGATTGTCGTATCCCAAAAGAAAATCCTGTCGTTTCCATAGAAACGGTACTCGATTTAGAAGGATATGTCTTAGAACACATAGTACTCGCATTTCATAGCGACGCAATTTCCGTGTGAATTCGTCAATGTTTGGGAGTGAGGGATGCAGTAAAGAAGGATTAGTGGATCGGAAATGAGATTGTCGTATCCCAAAAGAAAATCCTGTCGTTTCCATAGAAACGTTACTCGATTTAGAAGGAAATGTCTTAGAACACATAGTACTCGTATTTCACAGCGACGCAATATCCGTATGAATTCTTTAATGTGTGGGAGTGAAGGATGCAGTAAAGAAGGATTAGTGGATCGGAAATGTGATTGTCGTATCCCAAAAGAAAATCCTGTCGTTTCCATAGAAACGTTAGTCGATTTAGAAGGAAATGTCTTAGAACACATAGTACTCGTATTTCACAGCGACGCAATTTCCGTGTGAATTCTTCAATGTGTGGGAGTGAGGGATGCAGTAAAGAAGGATTAGTGGATCGTAAATGTGATTGTCGTATCCCAAAAGAAAATCCTGTCGTTTCCATAGAAACGTTACTCGATTTAGAAGGAAATGTCTTAGAACACATAGTACTCGTATTTCACAGCGACGCAATTTCCGTGTGAATTCTTCAATGTGTGGGAGTGAGTTATGCAGTAAAGAAGGATTAGTGGATCGTAAATGTGATTGTCGTATCCCAAAAGAAAATCCTGTCGTTTCCATAGAAACGTTACTCGATTTAGAAGGAAATGTCTTAGAGCACATAGTACTCGTATTTCACAGCGACGCAATTTCCGTGTGAATTCTTCCATGTGTGGGAGTGAGGGATGCAGTAAAGAAGGATTAGTGGATCGGAAATATGATTGTCGTATCCCAAAAGAAAAATCTGTCGTTTCCATAGAAACGGTACTCGATTTAGAAGGAAATGTCTTAGAACACATAGTACTCGTATTTCACAGCGACGCAATTTCCGTGTGAATTCTTCAATGTGTGGGAGTGAGGGATGCAGTAAAGAAAAATTAGTGGATCGTAAATGTGATTGTCGTATCCCAAAAGAAAATCCTGTCGTTTCCATAGAAACGTTACTCGATTTAGAAGGAAATGTCTTAGAACACATAGTACTCGTATTTCACAGCGACGCAATTTCCGTGTGAATTCGTCAATGTTTGGGAGTGAGGGATGCAGTAAAGAAGGATTAGTGGATCGGAAATGAGATTGTCGTATCCGAAAAGAAAATCCTGTCGTTTCCATAGAAACGTTACTCGATTTAGAAGGAAATGTCTTAGAACACATAGTACTCGTATTTCACAGCGACGCAATATCCGTATGAACTCTTTAATGTGTGGGAGTGAAGGATGCAGTAAAGAAGGATTAGTTTATCGGAAATGTGATTGTCGTATCCCAAAAGAAAATCCTGTCGTTTCCATAGAAACGTTACTCGATTTAGAAGGAAATGTCTTAGAACACATAGTACTCATATTTCACAGCGACGGAATTTCCGTGTGAATTCGTCAATGTTTGGGAGTGAGGGATGCAGTAAAGAAGGATTAGTGGATCGGAAATGAGATTGTCGTATCCCAAAAGAAAATCCTGTCGTTTCCATAGAAACGTTACTCGATTTAGAAGGAAATGTCTTAGAACACATAGTACTCGTATTTCACAGCGACGGAATTTCCGTGTGAATTCGTCAATGTTTGGGAGTGAGGGATGCAGTAAAGAAGGATTAGTGGATCGGAAATGTGATTGTCGTATCCCAAAAGAAAATCCTGTCGTTTCCATAGAAACGTTACTCTATTTAGAAGGAAATGTCTTAGAACACATAGTACTCGTATATCACAGCGACGGAATTTCCGTGTGAATTCGTCAATGTTTGGGAGTGAGGGATGCAGTAAAGAAGGATTAGTGGATCGGAAATGAGATTGTCGTATCCCAAAAGAAAATCCTGTCGTTTCCAAAGAAACGTTACTCGATTTAGAAGGAAATGTCTTAGAACACATAGTACTCGTATTACATAGCGACGGAATTTCCGTGTGAATTCGTCAATGTTTGGGAGTGAGGGATGCAGTAAAGAACGATTAGTGGATCGGAAATGTGATTTTCGTATCCCAAAAGAAAATCCTGTCGTTTCCATAGAAACGTTACTCGATTTAGAAGGAAATGTCTTAGAACACATAGAACTCGTATTTCACAGCGACGGAATTTCCGTGTGAATTCGCCAATGTTTGGGAGTGAGGGATGCAGTAAAGAAGGATTAGTCGATCGGAAATTTGATTGTCGTATCCCAAAAGAAAATCCTGTCGTTTCCACAGAAACGTTACTCGATTTAGAAGGAAATGTCTTAGAACACATAGTACTCGTATTTCACAGCGACGCAATTTCCGTGTGAATTCGTCATTGTTTGGGAGTGAGGGATGCAGTAAAGAACGATTAGTGGATCGGAAATATGATTGTCGTATCCCAAAAGAAAATCCTGTCGTTTCCATAGAAACGTTACTCGATTTAGAAGGAAATGTCATAGAACACATAGTACTCGCATTTCATAGCGACGCAACTTCCATGTGAATTCGTCAATGTTTGGGAGTGAGGGATGCAGTAAAGAACGGTTAGTGGATCGGAAATGTGATTGTCGTATCCCAAAAGAAAATCCTGTCGTTTCCATAGAAACGTTACTCGATTTAGAAGGAAATGTCTTAGAACACATAGTACTCGTATTTCATAGCGACGCAATGTCCGTGTGAATTCGTCAATGTTTGGGAGTGAGGGATGCAGTAAAGAACGATTAGTGGATCGTAAATGTGATTGTCGTATCCCAAAAGAAAATCCTGTCGTTTCCATAGAAACGTTACTCGATTTAGAAGGAAATGTCTTAGAACACATAGTACTCGTATTTCACAGCGACGCAATTTCCGTGTGAATTCTTCAGTGTGTGGGAGTGAGTTATGCAGTAAAGAAGGATTAGTGGATCGTAAATGTGATTGTCGTATCCCAAAAGAAAATCCTGTCGTTTCCATAGAAACGTTACTCGATTTAGAAGGAAATGTCTTAGAGCACATAGTACTCGTATTTCACATCGACGCAATTTCCGTGTGAATTCTTCCATGTGTGGGAGTGAGGGATGCAGTAAAGAAGGATTAGTGGATCGGAAATGTGATTGTCGTATCCCAAAAGAAAAATCTGTCGTTTCCATAGAAACGGTACTCGATTTAGAAGGAAATGTCTTAGAACACATAGTACTCGTATTTCACAGCGACGCAATTTCCGTGTGAATTCTTCAATGTGTGGGAGTGAGGGATGCAGTAAAGAAGGATTAGTGGATCGTAAATGTGATTGTCGCACCCAAAAGAAAATCCTGTCGTTTCCATAGAAACGTTACTCGATTTAGAAGGAAATGTCTTAGAACACATAGTACTCGTATTTCACAGCGACCCAATTTCCGTGTGAATTCGTCAATGTTTGGGAGTGAGGGATGCAGTAAAGAAGGATTAGTGGATCGGAAATGAGATTGTCGTATCCCAAAAGAAAATCCTGTCGTTTCCATAGAAACGTTACTCGATTTAGAAGGAAATGTCTTAGAACACATAGTACTCGTATTTCACAGCGACGCAATATCCGTATGAACTCTTTAATGTGTGGGAGTGAAGGATGCAGTAAAGAAGGATTGGTTTATCGGAAATGTGATTGTCGTATCCCAAAAGAAAATCCTGTCGTTTCCATAGAAACGTTACTCTATTTAGAAGGAAATGTCTTAGAACACATAGTACTCGTATATCACAGCGACGGAATTTCCGTGTGAATTCGTCAATGTTTGGGAGTGAGGGATGCAGTAAAGAAGGATTAGTGGATCGGAAATGAGATTGTCGTATCCCAAAAGAAAATCCTGTCGTTTCCAAAGAAACGTTACTCGATTTAGAAGGAAATGTCTTAGAACACATAGTACTCGTATTTCATAGCGACGGAATTTCCGTGTGAATTCGTCAATGTTTGGGAGTGAGGGATGCAGTAAAGAACGATTAGTGGATCGGAAATGTGATTTTCGTATCCCAAAAGAAAATCCTGTCGTTTCCATAGAAACGTTACTCGATTTAGAAGGAAATGTCTTAGAACACATAGTACTCGTATTTCACAGCGACGGAATTTCCGTGTGAATTCGCCAATGTTTGGGAGTGAGGGATGCAGTAAAGAAGGATTAGTCGATCGGAAATTTGATTGTCGTATCCCAAAAGAAAATCCTGTCGTTTCCACAGAAACGTTACTCGATTTAGAAGGAAATGTCTTAGAACACATAGTACTCGTATTTCACAGCGACGCAATTTCCGTGTGAATTAGTCATTGTTTGGGAGTGAGGGATGCAGTAAAGAACGATTAGTGGATCGGAAATATGATTGTCGTATCCCAAAAGAAAATCCTGTCGTTTCCATAGAAACGTTACTCGATTTAGAAGGAAATGTCATAGAACACATAGTACTCGCATTTCATAGCGACGCAACTTCCATGTGAATTCGTCAATGTTTGGGAGTGAGGGATGCAGTAAAGAACGATTAGTGGATCGGAAATGTGATTGTCGTATCCCAAAAGAAAATCCTGTCGTTTCCATAGAAACGTTACTCGATTTAGAAGGAAATGTCTTAGATCACATAGTACTCGTATTTCATAGCGACGCAATGTCCGTGTGAATTCGTCAATGTTTGGGAGTGAGGGATGCAGTAAAGAACGATTAGTGGATCGTAAATGTGATTGTCGTATCCCAAAAGAAAATCCTGTCGTTTCCATAGAAACGTTACTCGATTTAGAAGGAAATGTCTTAGAACACATAGTACTCGTATTTCACAGCGACGCAATTTCCGTGTGAATTCTTCAATGTGTGGGAGTGAGTTATGCAGTAAAGAAGGATTAGTGGATCGTAAATGTGATTGTCGTATCCCAAAAGAAAATCCTGTCGTTTCCATAGAAACGTTACTCGATTTAGAAGGAAATGTCTTAGAGCACATAGTACTCGTATTTCACAGCGACGCAATTTCCGTGTGAATTCTTCCATGTGTGGGAGTGAGGGATGCAGTAAAGAAGGATTAGTGGATCGGAAATGTGATTGTCGTATCCCAAAAGAAAAATCTGTCGTTTCCATAGAAACGGTACTCGATTTAGAAGGAAATGTCCTAGAACACATAGTACTCGTATTTCACAGCGACGCAATTTCCGTGTGAATTCTTCAATGTGTGGGAGTGAGGGATGCAGTAAAGAAGGATTAGTGGATCGTAAATGTGATTGTCGTATCCCAAAAGAAAATCCTGTCGTTTCCATAGAAACGTTACTCGATTTAGAAGGAAATGTCTTAGGACACATAGTACTCGTATTTCACAGCGACGGAATTTCCGTGTGAATTCGTCAATGTTTGGGAGTGAGGGATGCAGTAAAGAAGGATTAGTGGATCGGAAATGTGATTGTCGTATCCCAAAAGAAAATCCTGTCGTTTCCATAGAAACGTTACTCTATTTAGAAGGAAATGTCTTAGAACACATAGTACTCGTATATCACAGCGACGGAATATCCGTGTGAATTCGTCAATGTTTGGGAGTGAGGGATGCAGTAAAGAAGGATTAGTGGATCGGAAATGAGATTGTCGTATCCCAAAAGAAAATCCTGTCGTTTCCAAAGAAACGTTACTCGATTTAGAAGGAAATGTCTTAGAACACATAGTACTCGTATTTCATAGCGACGGAATTTCCGTGTGAATTCGTCAATGTTTGGGAGTGAGGGATGCAGTAAAGAACGATTAGTGGATCGGAAATGTGATTTTCGTATCCCAAAAGAAAATCCTGTCGTTTCCATAGAAACGTTACTCGATTTAGAAGCAAATGTCTTAGAACACATAGTACTCGTATTTCATAGCGACGGAATTTCCGTGTGAATTCGCCAATGTTTGGGAGTGAGGGATGCAGTAAAGAAGGATTAGTCGATCGGAAATTTGATTGTCGTATCCCAAAAGAAAATCCTGTCGTTTCCACAGAAACGTTACTCGATTTAGAAGGAAATGTCTTAGAACACATAGTACTCGTATTTCACAGCGACGCAATTTCCGTGTGAATTCGTCATTGTTTGGGAGTGAGGGATGCAGTAAAGAACGATTAGTGGATCGGAAATATGATTGTCGTATCCCAAAAGAAAATCCTGTCGTTTCCATAGAAACGTTACTCGATTTAGAAGGAAATGTCATAGAACACATAGTACTCGCATTTCATAGCGACGCAACTTCCATGTGAATTCGTCAATGTTTGGGAGTGAGGGATGCAGTAAAGAACGATTAGTGGATCGGAAATGTGATTGTCGTATCCCAAAAGAAAATCCTGTCGTTTCCATAGAAACGTTACTCGATTTAGAAGGAAATGTCTTAGAACACATAGTACTCGTATTTCATAGCGACGCAATGTCCGTGTGAATTCGTCAATGTTTGGGAGTGAGGGATGCAGTAAAGAACGATTAGTGGATCGTAAATGTGATTGTCGTATCCCAAATGAAAATCCTGTCGTTTCCATAGAAACGTTACTCGATTTAGAAGGAAATGTCTTAGAACACATAGTACTCGTATTTCACAGCGACGCAATTTCCGTGTGAATTCTTCAATGTGTGGGAGTGAGTTATGCAGTAAAGAAGGATTAGTGGATCGTAAATGTGATTGTCGTATCCCAAAAGAAAATCCTGTCGTTTCCATAGAAACGTTACTCGATTTAGAAGGAAATGTCTTAGAGCACATAGTACTCGTATTTCACAGCGACGCAATTTCCGTGTGAATTCTTCCATGTGTGGGAGTGAGGGATGCAGTAAAGAAGGATTAGTGGATCGGAAATGTGATTGTCGTATCCCAAAAGAAAAATCTGTCGTTTCCATAGAAACGGTACTCGATTTAGAAGGAAATGTCTTAGAACACATAGTACTCGTATTTCACAGCGACGCAATTTCCGTGTGAATTCTTCAATGTGTGGGAGTGAGGGATGCAGTAAAGAAGGATTAGTGGATCGTAAATGTGATTGTCGTATCCCAAAAGAAAATCCTGTCGTTTCCATAGAAACGTTACTCGATTTAGAAGGAAATGTCTTAGAACACATAGTACTCGTATTTCACAGCGACCCAATTTCCGTGTGAATTCGTCAATGTTTGGGAGTGAGGGATGCAGTAAAGAAGGATTAGTGGATCGGAAATGAGATTGTCGTATCCCAAAAGAAAATCCTGTCGTTTCCATAGAAACGTTACTCGATTTAGAAGGAAATGTCTTAGAACACATAGTACTCGTATTTCACAGCGACGCAATATCCGTATGAACTCTTTAATGTGTGGGAGTGAAGGATGCAGTAAAGAAGGATTGGTTTATCGGAAATGTGATTGTCGTATCCCAAAAGAAAATCCTGTCGTTTCCATAGAAACGTTACTCTATTTAGAAGGAAATGTCTTAGAACACATAGTACTCGTATATCACAGCGACGGAATTTCCGTGTGAATTCGTCAATGTTTGGGAGTGAGGGATGCAGTAAAGAAGGATTAGTGGATCGGAAATGAGATTGTCGTATCCCAAAAGAAAATCCTGTCGTTTACAAAGAAACGTTACTCGATTTAGAAGGAAATGTCTTAGAACACATAGTACTCGTATTTCATAGCGACGGAATTTCCGTGTGAATTCGTCAATGTTTGGGAGTGAGGGATGCAGTAAAGAACGATTAGTGGATCGGAAATGTGATTTTCGTATCCCAAAAGAAAATCCTGTCGTTTCCATAGAAACGTTACTCGATTTAGAAGGAAATGTCTTAGAACACATAGTACTCGTATTTCACAGCGACGGAATTTCCGTGTGAATTCGCCAATGTTTGGGAGTGAGGGATGCAGTAAAGAAGGATTAGTCGATCGGAAATTTGATTGTCGTATCCCAAAAGAAAATCCTGTCGTTTCCACAGAAACGTTACTCGATTTAGAAGGAAATGTCTTAGAACACATAGTACTCGTATTTCACAGCGACGCAATTTCCGTGTGAATTCGTCATTGTTTGGGAGTGAGGGATGCAGTAAAGAACGATTAGTGGATCGGAAATATGATTGTCGTATCCCAAAAGAAAATCCTGTCGTTTCCATAGAAACGTTACTCGATTTAGAAGGAAATGTCATAGAACACATAGTACTCGCATTTCATAGCGACGCAACTTCCATGTGAATTCGTCAATGTTTGGGAGTGAGGGATGCAGTAAAGAACGATTAGTGGATCGGAAATGTGATTGTCGTATCCCAAAAGAAAATCCTGTCGTTTCCATAGAAACGTTACTCGATTTAGAAGGAAATGTCTTAGAACACATAGTACTCGTATTTCATAGCGACGCAATGTCCGTGTGAATTCGTCAATGTTTGGGAGTGAGGGATGCAGTAAAGAACGATTAGTGGTTCGTAAATGTGATTGTCGTATCCCAAAAGAAAATCCTGTCGTTTCCATAGAAACGTTACTCGATTTAGAAGGAAATGTCCTAGAACACATAGTACTCGTATTTCACAGCGACGCAATTTCCGTGTGAATTCTTCAATGTGTGGGAGTGAGTTATGCAGTAAAGAAGGATTAGTGGATCGTAAATGTGATTGTCGTATCCCAAAAGAAAATCCTGTCGTTTCCATAGAAACGTTACTCGATTTAGAAGGAAATGTCTTAGAGCACATAGTACTCGTATTTCACAGCGACGCAATTTCCGTGTGAATTCTTCCATGTGTGGGAGTGAGGGATGCAGTAAAGAAGGATTAGTGGATCGGAAATGTGATTGTCGTATCCCAAAAGAAAAATCTGTCGTTTCCATAGAAACGGTACTCGATTTAGAAGGAAATGTCTTAGAACACATAGTACTCGTATTTCACAGCGACGCAATTTCCGTGTGAATTCTTCAATGTGTGGGAGTGAGGGATGCAGTAAAGAAGGATTAGTGGATCGTAAATGTGATTGTCGTATCCCAAAAGAAAATCCTGTCGTTTCCATAGAAACGTTACTCGATTTAGAAGGAAATGTCTTAGAACACATAGTACTCGTATTTCACAGCGACCCAATTTCCGTGTGAATTCGTCAATGTTTGGGAGTGAGGGATGCAGTAAAGAAGGATTAGTGGATCGGAAATTAGATTGTCGTATCCCAAAAGAAAATCCTGTCGTTTCCATAGAAACGTTACTCGATTTAGAAGGAAATGTCTTAGAACACATAGTACTCGTATTTCACAGCGACGCAATATCCGTATGAACTCTTTAATGTGTGGGAGTGAAGGATGCAGTAAAGAAGGATTGGTTTATCGGAAATGTGATTGTCGTATCCCAAAAGAAAATCCTGTCGTTTCCATAGAAACGTTACTCGATTTAGAAGGAAATGTCTTAGAACACATAGTACTCATATTTCACAGCGACCGAATTTCCGTGTGAATTCGCCAATGTTTGGGAGTGAGGGATGCAGTAAAGAAGGATTAGTCGATCGGAAATTTGATTGTCGTATCCCAAAAGAAAATCCTGTCGTTTCCATAGAAACGTTACTCGATTTAGAAGGAAATGTCTTAGAACACATAGTACTCGTATTTCACAGCGACGCAATTTCCTTGTGAATTCGTCATTGTTTGGGAGTGAGGGATGCAGTAAAGAACGATTAGTGGATCGGAAATATGATTGTCGTATCCCAAAAGAAAATCCTGTCGTTTCCATAGAAACGTTACTCGATTTAGAAGGAAATGTCATAGAACACATAGTACTCGCATTTCATAGCGACGCAACTTCCATGTGAATTCGTCAATGTTTGGGAGTGAGGGATGCAGTAAAGAACGATTAGTGGATCGGAAATGTGATTGTCGTATCCCAAAAGAAAATCCTGTCGTTTCCATAGAAACGTTACTCGATTTAGAAGGAAATGTCTTAGAACACGTAGTACTCGTATTTCATAGCGACGCAATGTCCGTGTGAATTCGTCAATGTTTGGGAGTGAGGGATGCAGTAAAGAACGATTAGTGGAACGGAAATGTGATTGTCGTATCCCAAAAGAAAATCCTGTCGTTTCCATAGAAACGTTACTCGATTTAGAAGGATATGTCTTAGAACACATAGTACTCGCATTTCATAGCGACGCAATTTCCGTGTGAATTCGTCAATGTTTGGGAGTGAGGGATGCAGTAAAGAACGATTAGTGGATCGGAAGTGTGATTTGTCGTATCCCAAAAGAAAATCCTGTCGTTTCCATACAAACGTTGCTCGATTTAGAAGGAAATGTCTTAGAACACATAGTACTCGTATTTCACAGCGACGCAATTTCCGTGTGAATTCGTCAATGTTTGGGAGTGAGGGATGCAGTAAAGAACGATTAGTGGATCGGAAGTGTGATTGTCGTATCCCAAAAGAAAATCCTGTCGTTTCCATAGAAACGTTACTCGATTTAGAAGGAAATGTCTTAGAACACATAGTACTCGTATTTCACAGCGACGCAATTTCCGTGTGAATTCTTCAATGTGTGGGAGTGAGGGATGCAGTAAAGAAGGATTAGTGGATTGGAAATGTGATTGTCGTATCCCAAAAGAAAATCCTGTCGTTTCCATAGAAACGTTACTCGATTTAGAAGGAAATGTCTTAGAACACATAGTACTCGTATTTCACAGCGACGCAATTTCCGTGTGAATTCTTCAATGTGTGGGAGTGGGGGAAGCAGTAAAGAAGGATTAGTGGATCGTAAATGTGATTGTCGTATCCCAAAAGAATATCCTGTCGTTTCCATAGAAACGTTACTCGATTTAGAAGGAAATGTCTTAGAACACATAGTACTCGTATTTCACAACGACGCAATTTCCGTGTGAATTCTTCAATGTGTGGGAGTGAGGGATGCAGTAAAGAAGGATTAGTGGATCGTAAATGTGATTGTCGTATCCCAAAAGAAAATCCTGTCGTTTCCATAGAAACGTTACTCGATTTAGAAGGAAATGTCTTAGAACACATAGTACTCGTATTTCACAGCGACGCAATTTCCGTGTGAATTCTTCCATGTGTGGGAGTGAGGGATGCAGTAAAGAAGGATTAGTGGATCGGAAATGAGATTGTCGTATCCCAAAAGAAAATCCTGTCGTTTCCATAGAAACGTTACTCGATTTAGAAGGAAATGTCTTAGAACAACTAGTACTCGTATTTCACAGCGACGGAATTTCCGTGTGAATTCGTCAATGTTTGGGAGTGAGGGATGCAGTAAAGAAGGATTAGTGGATCGGAAATGTGATTGTCGTATCCCAAAAGAAAATCCTGTCGTTTCCATAGAAACGTTACTCGATTTAGAAGGAAATGTCTTAGAACACATAGTACTCGTATTTCACAGCGACGCAATTTCCGTGTGAATTCGTCAATGTATGGGAGTGAGGGATGCAGTAAAGAAGGATTAGTGGATCGGAAATGAGATTGTCGTATCCCAAAAGAAAATCCTGTCGTTTCCAAAGAAACGTTACTCGATTTAGAAGGAAATGTCTTAGAACACATAGTACTCGTATTTCACAGCGACGCAATTTCCGTGTGAATTCTTCAATGTGTGGGAGTGGGGGATGCAGTAAAGAAGGATTAGTGGATCGTAAATGTGATTGTCGTATCCCAAAAGAATATCCTGTCGTTTCCATAGAAACGTTACTCGATTTAGAAGGAAATGTCTTAGAACACATAGTACTCGTATTTCACAACGACGCAATTTCCGTGTGAATTCTTCAATGTGTGGGAGTGAGGGATGCAGTAAAGAAGGATTAGTGGATCGTAAATGTGATTGTCGTATCCCAAAAGAAAATCCTGTCGTTTCCATAGAAACGTTACTCGATTTAGAAGGAAATGTCTTAGAACACATAGTACTCGTATTTCACAGCGACGCAATTTCCGTGTGAATTCGTCAATGTTTGGGAGTGAGGGATGCAGTAAAGAACGATTAGTGGATCGGAAGTGTGATTGTCGTATCCCAAAAGAAAATCCAGTCGTTTCCATAGAAACGTTACTCGATTTAGAAGGAAATGTCTTAGAACACATAGTACTCGTATTTCACAGCGACGCAATTTCCGTGTGAATTCTTCAATGTGTGGGAGTGAGGGATGCAGTAAAGAAGGATTAGTGGATTGGAAATGTGATTGTCGTATCCCAAAAGAAAATCCTGTCGTTTCCATAGAAACGTTACTCGATTTAGAAGGAAATGTCTTAGAACACATAGTACTCGTATTTCACAGCGACGCAATTTCCGTGTGAATTCTTCAATGTGTGGGAGTGGGGGAAGCAGTAAAGAAGGATTAGTGGATCGTAAATGTGATTGTCGTATCCCAAAAGAATATCCTGTCGTTTCCATAGAAACGTTACTCGATTTAGAAGGAAATGTCTTAGAACACATAGTACTCGTATTTCACAACGACGCAATTTCCGTGTGAATTCTTCAATGTGTGGGAGTGAGGGATGCAGTAAAGAAGGATTAGTGGATCGTAAATGTGATTGTCGTATCCCAAAAGAAAATCCTGTCGTTTCCATAGAAACGTTACTCGATTTAGAAGGAAATGTCTTAGAACACATAGTACTCGTATTTCACAGCGACGCAATTTCCGTGTGAATTCTTCCATGTGTGGGAGTGAGGGATGCAGTAAAGAAGGATTAGTGGATCGGAAATGAGATTGTCGTATCCCAAAAGAAAATCCTGTCGTTTCCATAGAAACGTTACTCGATTTAGAAGGAAATGTCTTAGAACAACTAGTACTCGTATTTCACAGCGACGGAATTTCCGTGTGAATTCGTCAATGTTTGGGAGTGAGGGATGCAGTAAAGAAGGATTAGTGGATCGGAAATGTGATTGTCGTATCCCAAAAGAAAATCCTGTCGTTTCCATAGAAACGTTACTCGATTTAGAAGGAAATGTCTTAGAACACATAGTACTCGTATTTCACAGCGACGGAATTTCCGTGTGAATTCGTCAATGTATGGGAGTGAGGGATGCAGTAAAGAAGGATTAGTGGATCGGAAATGAGATTGTCGTATCCCAAAAGAAAATCCTGTCGTTTCCAAAGAAACGTTACTCGATTTAGAAGGAAATGTCTTAGAACACATAGTACTCGTATTTCACAGCGACGCAATTTCCGTGTGAATTCTTCAATGTGTGGGAGTGGGGGATGCAGTAAAGAAGGATTAGTGGATCGTAAATGTGATTGTCGTATCCCAAAAGAATATCCTGTCGTTTCCATAGAAACGTTACTCGATTTAGAAGGAAATGTCTTAGAACACATAGTACTCGTATTTCACAACGACGCAATTTCCGTGTGAATTCTTCAATGTGTGGGAGTGAGGGATGCAGTAAAGAAGGATTAGTGGATCGTAAATGTGATTGTCGTATCCCAAAAGAAAATCCTGTCGTTTCCATAGAAACGTTACTCGATTTAGAAGGAAATGTCTTAGAACACATAGTACTCGTATTTCACAGCGACGCAATTTCCGTGTGAATTCTTCCATGTGTGGGAGTGAGGGATGCAGTAAAGAAGGATTAGTGGATCGGAAATGAGATTGTCGTATCCCAAAAGAAAATCCTGTCGTTTCCATTGAAACGTTACTCGATTTAGAAGGAAATGTCTTAGAACAACTAGTACTCGTATTTCACAGCGACGGAATTTCCGTGTGAATTCGTCAATGTTTGGGAGTGAGGGATGCAGTAAAGAAGGATTAGTGGATCGGAAATGTGATTGTCGTATCCCAAAAGAAAATCCTGTCGTTTCCATAGAAACGTTACTCGATTTAGAAGGAAATGTCTTAGAACACATAGTACTCGTATTTCACAGCGACGGAATTTCCGTGTGAATTCGTCAATGTATGGGAGTGAGGGATGCAGTAAAGAAGGATTAGTGGATCGGAAATGAGATTGTCGTATCCCAAAAGAAAATCCTGTCGTTTCCAAAGAAACGTTACTCGATTTAGAAGGAAATGTCTTAGAACACATAGTACTCGTATTTCATAGCGACGGAATTTCCGTGTGAATTCGTCAATGTTTGGGAGTGAGGGATGCAGTAAAGAACGATTAGTGGATCGGAAATGTGATTGTCGTATCCCAAAAGAAAATCCTGTCGTTTCCATAGAAACGTTACTCGATTTAGAAGGAAATGTCTTAGAACACATAGTACTCGTATTTCACAGCGACGGAATTTCCGTGTGAATTCATCAATGTTTGGGAGTGAGGGATGCAGTAAAGAAGGATTAGTGGATCGGAAATTTGATTGTCGTATCCCAAAAGAAAATCCTGTCGTTTCCATAGAAACGTTACTCGATTTAGAAGGAAATGTCTTAGAACACATAGTACTCGTATTTCACAGCGACGCAATTTCCGTGTGAATTCGTCATTGTTTGGGAGTGAGGGATGCAGTAAAGAACGATTAGTGGATCGGAAATGTGATTGTCGTATCCCAAAAGAAAATCCTGTCGTTTCCATAGAAACGTTACTCGATTTAGAAGGAAATGTCTTAGAACACATAGTACTCGTATTTCATAGCGACGCAACTTCCATGTGAATTCGTCAATGTTTGGGAGTGAGGGATGCAGTAAAGAACGATTAGTGGATCGGAAATGTGATTGTCGTATCCCAAAAGAAAATCCTGTCGTTTCCATAGAAACGTTACTCGATTTAGAAGGAAATGTCTTAGAACACATAGTACTCGTATTTCATAGCGACGCAATGTCCGTGTGAATTCGTCAATGTTTGGGAGTGAGGGATGCAGTAAAGAACGATTAGTGGATCGGAAATGTGATTGTCGTATCCCAAAAGAAAATCTTGTCGTTTCCATAGAAACGTTACTCGATTTAGAAGGAAATGTCTTAGAACACATAGTACTCGCATTTCATAGCGACGCAATTTCCGTGTGAATTCGTCAATGTTTGGGAGTGAGGGATGCAGTAAAGAACGATTAGTGGATCGGAAATGTGATTGTCGTATCCCAAAAGAAAATCCTGTCGTTTCCATACAAACGTTACTCGATTTAGAAGGAAATGTCTTAGAACACATAGTACTCGTATTTCACAGCGACGCAATTTCCGTGTGAATTCGTCAATGTTTGGGAGTGAGGGATGCAGTAAAGAACGATTAGTGGATCGGAAGTGTGATTGTCGTATCCCAAAAGAAAATCCTGTCGTTTCCATAAAAACGTTACTCGATTTAGAAGGAAATGTGTTAGAACGCATAGTAGTCGTATTTCACAGCGACGCAATTTCCGTGTGAATTCGTCAATGTTTGGGAGTGAGGGATGCAGTAAAGAACGATTAGTGGATCAGAAATGTGATTGTCGTATACCAAAAGAAAATCCTGTCGTTTCCATAGAAACGTTACTCGATTTAGAAGGAAATGTCTTAGAACACATAGTACTCGTATTTCACAGCGACGCAATTTCCGTGTGAATTCGTCAATGTTTGGGAGTTAGGGATGCAGTAAAGAACGATTAGTGGATCGGAAATGTGATTGTCGTATCCCAAAAGAAAATCCTGTCGTTTCCATAGAAACGTTACTCGATTTAGAAGGAAATGTCTTAGAACACATAGTACTTGTATTTCACAGCGACGCAATTTCCGTGTGAATTCGTCAATGTTTGGGAGTGAGGGATGCAGTAAAGAAGGATTAGTGGATCGGAAATGAGATTGTCGTATCCCAAAAGAAAATCCTGTCGTTTCCATAGAAACGTTACTCGATTTAGAAGGAAATGTCTTAGAACACATAGTACTCGTGTTTCACAGCGACGCAATTTCCGTGTGAATTCGTCAATGTTTGGGAGTGAGGGATGCAGTAAAGAACGATTAGTGGATCGGAAATGTGATTGTCGTATCCCAAAAGAAAATCCTGTCGTTTCCATAGAAACGTTACTCGATTTAGAAGGAAATGTCTTAGAACACATAGTACTCGCATTTCATAGCGACGCAACTTCCGTGTGAAATCGTCAATGTTTGGGAGTGAGGGATGCAGTAAAGAACGATTAGTGGATCGGAAATGTGATTGTCGTATCCCAAAAGAAAATCCTGTCGTTTCCATAGAAACGTTACTCGATTTAGAAGGAAATGTCTTAGAACACATAGTACTCGTATTTCATAGCGACGCAACTTCCGTGTGAATTCGTCAATGTTTGGGAGTGAGGGATGCAGTAAAGAATGATAAGTGGATCGGAAATGTGATTGTCGTACCCCAAAAGAAAATCCTGTCGTTTCCATAGAAACGTTACTCGATTTAGAAGGAAATGTCTTAGAACACATAGCACTCGTATATCATAGCGACGCAATTTCCGTGTGAATTCGTCAATGTTTGGGAGTGAGGGATGCAGTAAAGAACGATTAGTGGATCGGAAATGTGATTGTCGTATCCCAAAAGAAAATCCTGTCGTTTCCATAGAAACGTTACTCGATTTAGAAGGAAATGTCTTAGAACACATAGTACTCGTATTCCATAGCGACGCAATTTCCGTGTGAATTCGTCAATGTTTGGGAGTGAGGGATGCAGTAAAGAACGATTAGTGGATCGGAAATGTGATTGTCGTATCCCAAAAGAAAATCCTGTCGTTTCCATAGAAACGTTACTCGATTTACAAGGAAATGTCTTAGAACACATAGTACTCGTATTTCATAGCGACGCAATTTCCGTGTGAATTCGTCAATGTTTGGGAGTGAGGGATGCAGTAAAGAACGATTAGTGGATCGGAAATGTGATTGTCGTATCCCAAAAGAAAATTATGTCGTTTCCATAGAAACGTTACTCGATTTAGAAGGAAATGTCTTAGAACACATAGTACTCGTATTTCAAAGCGACGCAATTTCTGTGTGAATTCGTCAATGTTTGGGAGTGAGGGATGCAGTAAAGAACGATTAGTGGATCTGAAATGTGATTGACGCATACCAAAATAAAATACTGTCGTTTCCATAGAAACGTTACTCGATTTAGAAGGAAATGTCTTAGAACACATAGTACTCGTATTTCACAGCGACGCAAATTCCGTGTGAATTCGTCAATGTTTGGGAGTGAGGGATGCAGTATAGAACGATTAGTGGATCGGAAATGTGATTGTCGTATGCCAAAAGAAAATCCTGTCGTTTCCATAGAAACGTTACTCGATTTAGAAGGAAATGTCTTAGAACACATAGTACTCGTATTTCACAGCGACGGAATTTCCGTGTGAATTCGTCAATGTTTGGGAGTGAGGGATGCAGTAAAGAACGATTAGTTGATCGGAAATGTGATTGTCGTATCCCAAAAGAAAATCCTGTTGTTTCCATAGAAACGTTACTCGATTTAGAAGGAAATGTCTTAGAACACATAGTACTCGTATTTCATAGCGACGCAACTTCCATGTGAATTCGTCAATGTTTGGGAGTGAGGAATGCAGTAAAGAACGATTAGTGGATCGGAAATGTGATTGTCGTTTTCCAAAAAAAAATCCTGTCGTTTCCAGAGAAACGTTACTCGATTTAGAAGGAAATGTCTTAGAACACATTGTACTCGTATTTCACAGCGACGCAATTTCCGTGTGAATTCGTCAATGTTTGGGAGTGAGGGATGCAGTAAAGAACGATTAGTGGATCGGTAATGTGATTGTCGTATCCCAAAAGAAAATCCTGTCGTTTCCATAGAAACGTTACTCGATTTAGAAGGAAATGTCTTGGAACATGTAGTACTCGTATTTCACAGCGACACAATTTCCGTGTGAATTCGTCAATGTTTGGGAGTGAGGGATGCAGTAAAGAACGATTAGTGGATCGGAAATGTGATTGTCGTATCCCAAAAGAAAATCCTGTCGTTTCCATAGATACGTTACTCGATTTAGAAGGAAATGTCTTAGAACACATAGTACTCGCATATCATGGCGACGCAACTTCCGTGTGAATTCGTCAATGTTTGGGAGTGAGGGATGCAGTAAAGAACGATTAGTGGATCGGAAATGTGATTGTCGTATCCCAAAAGAAAATCCTGTCGTTTCCATAGAAACGTTACTCGATTTAGAAGGAAATGTCTTAGAACACATAGTAATCGTATTTCATAGCGACGCAACTTCCGTGTGAATTCGTCAATGTTTGGGAGTGAGGGATGCAGCAAAGAATGATTAGTGGATCGGAAATGTGATTGTCGTATCCCAAAAGAAAATCCTGTCATTTCCATAGAAACGTTACTCGATTTAGAAGTAAATGTCTTAGAACACATAGTACTCGTATTTCATAGCGACGCAACTTCCGTGTGAATTCGTCAATGTTTGGGAGTGAGGGATGCAGTAAAGAAGGATTAGTGGATCGGAAATGTGATTGTCGTATCCCAAAAGAAAATCCTGTCGTTTCCATAGAAACGTTACTCGATTTAGAAGGAAATGTCTTAGAGCACATAGTACTCGCATTTCATAGCGACGCAACTTCCGTGTGAATTCGTCAATGTTTGGGAGTGAGGGATGCAGTAAAGAACGATTAGTGGATCGGAAATGTGATTGTCGTATCCCAAAAGAAAATCCTGTCGTTTCCATAGAAACGTTACTCGATTTAGAAGGAAATGTCTTAGAACACAAAGTACTCGTATTTCATAGCGACGCAATTTCCGTGTGAATTCGTCAATGTTTGAGAGTGAGGGATGCAGTAAAGAACGATTAGTGGATCGGAAATGTGATTGTCGTATCCCAAAAGAAAATCCTGTCGTTTCCATAGAAACGTTACTCGATTTAGAAGGAAATGTCTTAGAACACATAGTCCTCGTATTTCATAGCGACGCAATTTCCGTGTGAATTCGTCAATGTTTGGGAGTGAGGGATGCAGTAAAGAACGATTAGTGGATCTGAAATGTGATTGTCGTATCCCAAAAGAAAATCCTGTCGTTTCCATAGAAACGTTACTCGATTTAGAAGGAAATGTCTTAGAACACTTAGTACTCGTATTTCATAGCGACGCAACTTCCGTGTGAATTCGTCAATGTTTGGGAGTGAGGGATGCAGTAAAGAACGATTAGTGGATCGGAAATGTGATTGTCGTATCCCAAAAGAAAATCCTGTCGTTTCCATAGAAACGTTACTCGATTTAAAAGGAAATGTCTTAGAACACATAGTACTCGTATTTCATAGCGACGCAATTTCCGTGTGAATTCGTCAATGTTTGGGAGTGAGGGATGCAGTAAAGAACGATTAGTGGATCGGAAATGTGATTGTCGTATACCAAAAGAAAATCCTGTCGTTTCCATAGAAACGTTACTCGATTTAGAAGGAAATGTCTTAGAACACATAGTACTCGTATTTCACAGCGACGGAATTTCCGTGTGAATTCGTCAATGTTTGGGAGTGAGGGATGGAGTAAAGAAGGATTAGTGGATCGGAAATGTGATTGTCGCATCCCAAAAGAAAATCCTGTCGTTTCCATAGAAACGTTACTCGATTTAGAAGGAAATGTCTTAGAACACATAGTACTCGTATTTCACAGCGACCGAATTTCCGTGTGAATTCGTCAATGTTTGGGAGTGAGAGATGCAGTAAAGAAGGATTAGTGGATCGGAAATGAGATTGTCGTATCCCAAAAGAAAATCCTGTCGTTTCCATTGAAACATTACTCGATTTAGAAGGAAATGTATTAGAACACATAGTACTCGCATTTCATAGCGACGCAACTTCTGTGTGAATTCGTCAATGTTTGGGAGTGTGGGATGCAGTAAAGAACGATTAGTGGATCGGAAATGTGATTGTCGTATCCCAAAAGAAAATCCTGTCCTTTCCATCGAAACGTTACTCGATTTAGAAGGAAATGTCTTAGAACACATAGTACTCGTATTTCACAGCGACGGAATTTCCGTGTGAATTCGTCAATGTTTGGAAGTGAGGGATGCAGGAAAGAACGATTAGTGGATCGGAAATGTGATTGTATCCCAAAAGAAAATCCTGTCGTTTCCATAGAAACGATACTCGATTTAGAAGGAAATGTCTTAGAATACATAGTACTCGTATTTCACAGCGACGCAATTTCCGTGTGAATTCGTCTATGTTTGGGAGTGAGGGATGCAGAAAAGAACGATTAGTGGATCGGAAATATGAATGTCGTATCCCAAAAGATAAACCTGTCGTTTCCATAGAAACGTTACTCGATTTAGAAGGTAATGTCTTAGAACACATAGTACTCGTATTTCATAGCGGCGCAATTTCCGTGTGAATTCGTCAATGTTTGGGAGTGAGGGATGCAGTAAAGAACGATTAGTGGATCGGAAATGTGATTGTCGTATCCCAAAAGAAAATTATGTCGTTTCCATAGAAACGTTACTCGATTTAGAAGGAAATGTCTTAGAACACATAGTACTCGTATTTCAAAGCGACGCAATTTCCGTGTGAATTCGTCAATGTTTGGGAGTGAGGGATGCAGTAAAGAACGATTAGTGGATCTGAAATGTGATTGTCGCATCCCAAAAGAAAATCCTGTCGTTTCCATAGAAACGTTACTCGATTTAGAAGGAAATGTCTTAGAACACATAGTACTCGTATTTCACAGCGATGCAATTTCCGTGTGAATTCGTCAATGTTTGGGAGTGAGGGATGCAGTAAAGAACGATTAGTGGATCGGAAATGTGATTGTCGTATGCCAAAAGAAAATCCTGTCGTTTCCATAGAAACGTTACTCGATTTAGAAGGAAATGTCTTAGAACACATAGTACTCGTATTTCACAGCGACGGAATTTCCGTGCGAATTCGTCAATGTTTGGGAGTGAGGGATGCAGTAAAGAACGATTAGTTGATCGGAAATGTGATTGTCGTATCCCAAAAGAAAATCCTGTCGTTTCCATAGAAACGTACTCGATTTAGAAGGAAATGTTTTAGAACACATAGTACTCGTATTTCATAGTGACGCAACTTCCATGTGAATTCGTCAATGTTTGGGAGTGAGGAATGCAGTAAAGAACGATTAGTGGATCGGAAATGTGACTGTCGTTTCCCAAAAGAAAATCCTGTCGTTTCCATAGAAACGTTACTCGATTTAGAAGGAAATGTCTTAGAACACATAGTACTCGTATTTCACAGCGACGCAATTTCCGTGTGAATTCGTCAATGTTTGGGAGTGAGGGATGCAGTAAAGAACGATTAGTGGATCGGAAATGTGATTGTCGTATCCCAAAAGAAAATCCTGTCGTTTCCATAGAAACGTTACTCGATTTAGAAGGAAATGTCTAGAACACATAGTACTCGTATTTCACAGCGACGCAATTTCCGTGTGAATTCGTCAATGTTTGGGAGTGAGGGATGCAGTAAAGAAGGATTAGTGGATCGGAAATGAGATTGTCGTATCCCAAAAGAAAATCCTGTCGTCTCCATTGAAACGTTACTCGATTTAGAAGGAAATGTCTTAGAACACATAGTACTCGCATTTCATAGCGACGCAACTTCCGTGTGAATTCGTCAATGTTTGGGAGTGAGGGATGCAGTAAAGAACGATTAGTGGATCGGAAATGTGATTGTCGTATCCCAAAAGAAAATCCTGTCGTTTCCATAGAAACGTTACTCGATTTAGAAGGAAATGTCTTAGAACACATAGTACTCGTATTTCATAGCGACGTAACTACCGTGTGAATTCGTCAATGTTTGGGAGTGAGGGATGCAGCAAAGAATGATTAGTGGTTCGGAAATGTGATTGTCGTATCCCAAAAAAAAATCCTGTCATTTCCATAGAAACGTTACTCGATTTAGAAGGAAATGTCTTAGAACACATAGTACTCGTATTTCATAGCGACGCAATTTCCGTGTGAATTCGTCAATGTTTGGGAGTGAGGGATGCAGTAAAGAACGATTAGTGGATCGGAAATGTGATTGTCGTATCCCAAAAAAAAATCCTGTCGTTTCCATAGAAACGTAACTCAATTTAGTGGGAAATGTCTTAGAACACATAGTACTCGTATTTCATAGCGATGCAATTTCCGTGTGAATTCGTCAATGTTTGGGAGTGAGGGATGCAGTAAAGAACGATTAGTGGATCGGAAATGTGATTGTCGTATCCCAAAAGAAAAGCCTGTCGTTTCCATAGAAACGTTACTCGATTTAGAAGGAAATGTCTTAGAACACATAGTACTCGTATTTCATAGCGACGCAATTTCCGTGTGAATTCGTCAATGTTTGGGAGTGAGGGATGCAGTAAAGAACGATTAGTGGATCGGAAAGGTGATTGTCGTATCCCAAAAGAAAATCCTGTCGTTTCCATAGAAACGTTACTCGATTTAGAAGGAAATGTCTTAGAACACATAGTACTCGTATTTCATAGCGACGCAATTTCCGTGTGAATTCGTCAATGTTTGGGAGTGAGGGATGCAGTAAAGAATGATTAGTGGATCGGAAATGTGATTGTCGTATCCCAAAAGAAAATTCTGTCGTTTCCATAGAATCGTTACTCGATTTAGAAGGAAATGTCTTAGAACACATAGTACTCGTACTTCATAGCGACGCAACTTCCGTGTGAATTCGTCAATGTTTGGGAGTGAGGGATGCAGTAAAGAACGATTAGTGGATCGGAAATGTGATTGTCGTATCCCAAAAGAAAATCCTGTCGTTTCCATAGAAACGTTACTCGATTTAGAAGGAAATGTCTTAGAACTCATAGTACTCGCATTTCATAGCGACGCAACTTCCGTGTGAATTCGCTAATGTTTGGGAGTGAGGGATGCAGTAAAGAACGATTAGTGGATCGGAAATGTGATTGTCGTATCCCAAAAGAAAATCCTGTCGTTTCCATAGAAACGTTACTCGATTTAGAAGGAAATGTCTTAGAACACATAGTACTCGTATTTCATAGCGACGCAATTTCCGTGTGAATTCGTCAATGTTTGAGAGTTAGGGATGCAGTAAAGAACGATTAGTGGATCGGAAATGTGATTGTCGTATCCCAAAAGAAAATCCTGTCGTTTCCATAGAAACGTTACTCGATTTAGAAGGAAATGTCTTAGAACACATAGTACTCGTATTTCATAGCGACGCAATTTCCGTGTGAATTCGTCAATGTTTGGGAGTGAGGGATGCAGTAAAGAACGATTAGTGGATCGGAAATGTGATTGTCTTATCCCAAATGAAAATCCTGTCGTTTCCATAGAAACCTTACTCGATTTAGAAGGAAATGTCTTAGAACACATAGTACTCGTATTTCATAGCGACGCAATTTCCGTGTGAATTCGTCAATGTTTGGGAGTGAGGGATGAAGTAAAGAACGATTAGTGGATCGGAAATGTGATTGTCGTATCCCAAAAGGAAATTATGTCGTTTCCATAGAAACGTTACTCGACTTAGAAGGAAATGTCTTAGAACACATAGTACTCGTATTTCAAAGCGACGCAATTTCCTTGTGAATTCTTCAATGTTTGGGAGTGAGGGATGCAGTAAAGAACGATTAGTGGATCGGAAATGTGATTGTCGTATCCCAAAAGAAAATCCTGTCGTTTCCATAGAAACGTTACTCGATTTAGAAGGAGATGTCTTATTACACATAGTACTCGTAATTCACAGCGACGCAATTTCCGTGTGAATTCGTCAATGTTTGGGAGTGAGGGATGCAGTAAAGAACGATTAGTGGATCGGAAATGTGATTGTCGTATCCCAAAAGAAAATCCTGTCGTTTCCATAGAAACGTTACTCTATTTAGAAGGTAATGTCTTAGAACACATAGTACTCGTATTTCACAGCGACGGAATTTCCGTGTGAATACGTCAATGTTTGGGAGTGAGGGATGCAGTAAAGAACCATTAGTGGATCGGAAATGTGATTGTATCCCAAAAGAAAATCCTGTCGTTTCCATAGAAACGTCACTCGATTTAGAAGGAAATGTCTTAGAATACATAGTACTCGTATTTCACAGCGACGCAATTTCCGTGTGAATTCGTCAATGTTTGGGAGTGAATGATGCAGTAAAGAACGATTATTGGATCGGAAATGTGATTGTCGTATCCCAAAAGAAAATCCTGTCGTTTCCATAGAAACGTTACTCTATTTAGAAGTTAATGTCTTAGAACACATAGTACTCGTATTTCACAGCGACGGAATTTCCGTGTGAATACGTCAATGTTTGGGAGTGAGGGATGCAGTAAAGAACGATTAGAGGATCCGAAATAAGATTGTCGTATCCCAAAAGAAAATCCTGTCGTTTCCATAGAAACGTTACTCGATTTAGAAGGAAATGTCTTAGAACACATAGTACTCGTATTTCACAGCGACGGAATTTCCGAGTGAATACGTCAATGTTTGGGAGTGAGGGATGCAGTAAAGAACGATTAGTGGATCGGAAATGTGATTGTCGTATCCCAAAAGAAAATCCTGTCGTTTCCATCGAAACGTTACTCGATTTAGAAGGAAATGTCTTAGAACACATAGTACTCGTATTTCACAGCGACGGAATTTCCGTGTGAATTCGTCAAAGTTTGGAAGTGAGGGATGCAGTAAAGAATCATTAGTGGATCGGAAATGTGATTCTATCCCAAAAGAAAATCCGGTCGTTTCCATAGAAACGTCACTCGATTTAGAAGGAAATGTCTTAGAATACATAGTACTCGTATTTCACAGCGACGCAATTTCCGTGTGAATTCGTCAATGTTTGGGAGTGAGGGATGCAGTAAAGAACGATTAGTGGATCGGAAATGTGATTGACGTATCCCATAAGAAAATCCTGTCGTTTCCATAGAAACGTTACTCTATTTAGAAGGTAATGTCTTAGAACACATAGTACTCGTATTTCACAGCGACGGAATTTCCGTGTGAATACGCCAATGTTTGGGAGTGAGAGATGCAGTAAAGAACGATTACTGGATCCGAAATGTGATTGTCGAATCCCAAAGGAAAATCCTGTCGTTTCCATAGAAACGTTACTCGATTTAGAAGGAAATGTCTTAGAACACATAGTACTCGTATTACATAGCGACGCAATTTCCGTGTGAATTCGTCAATTTTTGGGAGTGAGGGATGCAGTAAAGAACGATTAGTGGATCGGAAATGTGATTGTCGTATCCCAAAAGAAAATCCTGTCGTTTCCATAGAAACGTTACTCGATTTAGAAGGAAATGTCTTAGAACACATAGTACTCGTATTTCATAGCGACGCAATTTCCGTGTGAATTCGTCAATGTTTGTGAGTGGGGGAGGCAGTAAAGAACGATTAGTGGATCCGAAATGTGATTGTCGTATCCCAAAAGAAAATCCTGTCGTTTCCATAGAAACATTACTCTATTTAGAAGGAAATTCTTAGAACACATAGTACTCGTATTTCACAGCGACGGAATTTCCGTGTGAATACGTCAATGTTTGGGAGTGCGGGATGCAGTAAAGAAGGATTAGTGGATCGGAAATGTGATTGTCGTATCCCAAAAGAAAATCCTGTCGTTTCCATAGAAACGTTACTCGATTTAGAAGGAAATGTCTTAGAACACATAGTACTCGTATTTCACAGCGACGGAATATCCGTGTGAATTCGTCAATGTTTGGGAGTGAGGGATGCAGTAAAGAAGGATTAGTGGATCGGAAATGAGATTGTCGTATCCCAAAAGAAAATCCTGTCGTTTCCATAGAAACGTTACTCGATTTAGAAGGAAATGTCTTAGAACACATAGAACTCGTATTTCACAGCGACGCAATTTCTGTGTGAATTAGTCAATGTTTGGGAGTGAGGGATGCAGTAAAGAACGATTAGTGGATCGGAAATGTGATTGTCGTATCCCAAAAGAAAATCCTGTCGTTTCCATAGAAACGTTACTCGATTTAGAAGGAAATGTCTTAGAATACATAGTACTCGTATTTCACAGCGACGGAATTTCCGTGTGAATTCGTCAATGTTTGGGAGTGAGGGATGCAGTAAAGAACGATTAGTGGATCGGAAATGTGATTGTCGTATCCCAAAAGAAAATCCTGTTGTTTCCATAGAAACGTTACTCGATTTAGAAGGAAATGTCTTAGATCACATAGTACTCGTATTTCACAGCGACGCAATTTCCGTGTGAATTCGTCAATGTTTGGGAGTGAGGGATGCAGTAAAGAACGATTAGTGGATCGGAAATGTGATTGTATCCCAAAAGAAAATCCTGTCGTTTCCATAGAAACGTTACTCGATTTAGAAGGAAATGTCTTAGAATACATAGTTCTCGTAATTCACAGCGACGCAATTTCCGTGTGAATTCGTCAATGTTTGGGAGTGAGGGATGCAGAAAAGAACGATTAGTCGATCAGAAATGTGATTGTCGTATCCCAAAAGAAAAACCTGTCGTTTCCATAGAAACGTTACTCGATTTAGAAGGAAATGTCTTAGAACACATAGTACTCGTATTTCATAGCGACGCAATTTCCGTGTGAATTCGTCAATGTTTGGGAGTGAGGGATGCAGTAAAGAACGATTAGTGGATCGAAAATGTGATTGTCGTATCCCAAAAGAAAATCCTGTCGTTTCCATAGAAACGTTACTCGATTTAGAAGGAAATGTCTTAGAACACATAGTACTCGCATTTCATAGCGACGCAACTTCCGTGTGAATTCGTCAATGTTTGGGAGTGAGGGATGCAGTAAAGAACGATTAGTGGATCGGAAATGTGATTGTCGTATCCCAAAAGAAAATCCTGTCGTTTCCATAGAAACGTTACTCGATTTAGAAGGAAATGTCTTAGAACACATAGTACTCGTATTTCATAGCGACGCAATTTCCGTGTGAATTCGTCAATGTTTGGGAGTGAGGGATGCAGTAATGAACGATTAGTGGATCGGAAATGTGATTGTCGTATACCAAAAGAAAATCCTGTCGTTTCCATAGAAACGTTACTCGATTTAGAAGGAAATGTCTTAGAACACATAGTACTCGCATATCATAGCGACGCAACTTCCGTGTGAATTCGTCAATGTTTGGGAGTGAGGGATGCAGTATAGAACGATTAGTGGATCGGAAATGTGATTGTCGTATCCCAAAAGAAAATCCTGTCGTTTCCATAGAAACGTTACTCGATTTAGAAGGAAATGTCTTAGAACACATAGTATTCGTATTTCACAGCGACGCAATTTCCGTGTGAATCCGTCATCGTTTGGGAGTGAGGGATGCAGTAAAGAACGATTAGTGGATCGGAAATGTGATTGTCGTATCCCAAAAGAAAATCCTGTCGTTTCCATAGAAACGTTACTCGATTTAGAAGGAAATGTCTTAGTACACATAGTACTCATAATTCATAGCGACGCAATTTCCGTGTGAATTCGTCAATGTTTGGGAGTGAGGGATGCAGTAAAGAACAATTAGTGGATCGGAAGAGTGATTGTCGTATCCCAATAGAAAATCCTGTCGTTTCCATAGAAACGTTACTCGATTTAGAAGGAAATGTCTTAGAACACATAGTACTCGTATTTCACAGCGACGGAATTTCCGTGTGAATACGTCAATGTTTGGGAGTGAGGGATGCAGTAAAGAACGATTAGAGGATCCGAAATAAGATTGTCGTATCCCAAAAGAAAATCCTGTCGTTTCCATAGAAACGTTACTCGATTTAGAAGGAAATGTCTTAGAACACATAGTACTCGTATTTCACAGCGACGGAATTTCCGAGTGAATACGTCAATGTTTGGGAGTGAGGGATGCAGTAAAGAACGATTAGTGGATCGGAAATGTGATTGTCGTATCCCAAAAGAAAATCCTGTCGTTTCCATCGAAACGTTACTCGATTTAGAAGGAAATGTCTTAGAACACATAGTACTCGTATTTCACAGCGACGGAATTTCCGTGTGAATTCGTCAAAGTTTGGAAGTGAGGGATGCAGTAAAGAATCATTAGTGGATCGGAAATGTGATTCTATCCCAAAAGAAAATCCGGTCGTTTCCATAGAAACGTCACTCGATTTAGAAGGAAATGTCTTAGAATACATAGTACTCGTATTTCACAGCGACGCAATTTCCGTGTGAATTCGTCAATGTTTGGGAGTGAGGGATGCAGTAAAGAACGATTAGTGGATCGGAAATGTGATTGTCGTATCCCAAAAGAAAATCCTGTCGTTTCCATAGAAACGTTACTCGATTTAGAAGGAAATGTCTTAGTACACATAGTACTCATAATTCATAGCGACGCAATTTCCGTGTGAATTCGTCAATGTTTGGGAGTGAGGGATGCAGTAAAGAACGATTAGTGGATCGGAAATGTGATTGTCGTATCCCAAAAGAAAATCCTGTCGTTTCCATAGAAACGTTACTCGATTTAGAAGGAAATGTCTTAGAACACATAGTACTCGTATTTCATAGCGACGCAATTTCCGTGTGAATTCGTCAATGTTTGGGAGTGAGGGATGCAGTAAAGAACAATTAGTGGATCGGAAGAGTGATTGTCGTATCCCAATAGAAAATCCTGTCGTTTCCATAGAAACGTTACTCGATTTAGAAGGAAATGTCTTAGAACACATAGTACTCGTATTTCACAGCGACGGAATTTCCGTGTGAATACGTCAATGTTTGGGAGTGAGGGATGCAGTAAAGAACGATTAGAGGATCCGAAATAAGATTGTCGTATCCCAAAAGAAAATCCTGTCGTTTCCATAGAAACGTTACTCGATTTAGAAGGAAATGTCTTAGAACACATAGTACTCGTATTTCACAGCGACGGAATTTCCGAGTGAATACGTCAATGTTTGGGAGTGAGGGATGCAGTAAAGAACGATTAGTGGATCGGAAATGTGATTGTCGTATCCCAAAAGAAAATCCTGTCGTTTCCATCGAAACGTTACTCGATTTAGAAGGAAATGTCTTAGAACACATAGTACTCGTATTTCACAGCGACGGAATTTCCGTGTGAATTCGTCAAAGTTTGGAAGTGAGGGATGCAGTAAAGAATCATTAGTGGATCGGAAATGTGATTCTATCCCAAAAGAAAATCCGGTCGTTTCCATAGAAACGTCACTCGATTTAGAAGGAAATGTCTTAGAATACATAGTACTCGTATTTCACAGCGACGCAATTTCCGTGTGAATTCGTCAATGTTTGGGAGTGAGGGATGCAGTAAAGAACGATTAGTGGATCGGAAATGTGATTGACGTATCCCATAAGAAAATCCTGTCGTTTCCATAGAAACGTTACTCTATTTAGAAGGTAATGTCTTAGAACACATAGTACTCGTATTTCACAGCGACGGAATTTCCGTGTGAATACGCCAATGTTTGGGAGTGAGAGATGCAGTAAAGAACGATTACTGGATCCGAAATGTGATTGTCGAATCCCAAAGGAAAATCCTGTCGTTTCCATAGAAACGTTACTCGATTTAGAAGGAAATGTCTTAGAACACATAGTACTCGTATTACATAGCGACGCAATTTCCGTGTGAATTCGTCAATTTTTGGGAGTGAGGGATGCAGTAAAGAACGATTAGTGGATCGGAAATGTGATTGTCGTATCCCAAAAGAAAATCCTGTCGTTTCCATAGAAACGTTACTCGATTTAGAAGGAAATGTCTTAGAACACATAGTACTCGTATTTCATAGCGACGCAATTTCCGTGTGAATTCGTCAATGTTTGGGAGTGGGGGAGGCAGTAAAGAACGATTAGTGGATCCGAAATGTGATTGTCGTATCCCAAAAGAAAATCCTGTCGTTTCCATAGAAACATTACTCTATTTAGAAGGAAATTCTTAGAACACATAGTACTCGTATTTCACAGCGACGGAATTTCCGTGTGAATACGTCAATGTTTGGGAGTGCGGGATGCAGTAAAGAAGTATTAGTGGATCGGAAATGTGATTGTCGTATCCCAAAAGAAAATCCTGTCGTTTCCATAGAAACGTTACTCGATTTAGAAGGAAATGTCTTAGAACACATAGTACTCGTATTTCACAGCGACGGAATATCCGTGTGAATTCGTCAATGTTTGGGAGTGAGGGATGCAGTAAAGAAGGATTAGTGGATCGGAAATGAGATTGTCGTATCCCAAAAGAAAATCCTGTCGTTTCCATAGAAACGTTACTCGATTTAGAACGAGATGTCTTAGAACACATAGAACTCGTATTTCACAGCGACGCAATTTCTGTGTGAATTAGTCAATGTTTGGGAGTGAGGGATGCAGTAAAGAACGAATAGTGGATCGGAAATGTGATTGTCGTATCCCAAAAGAAAATCCTGTCGTTTCCATAGAAACGTTACTCGATTTAGAAGGAAATGTCTTAGAATACATAGTACTCGTATTTCACAGCGACGGAATTTCCGTGTGAATTCGTCAATGTTTGGGAGTGAGGGATGCAGTAAAGAACGATTAGTGGATCGAAAATGTGATTGTCGTATCCCAAAAGAAAATCCTGTCGTTTCCATAGAAACGTTACTCGATTTAGAAGGAAATGTCTTAGAACACATAGTACTCGCATTTCATAGCGACGCAACTTCCGTGTGAATTCGTCAATGTTTGGGAGTGAGGGATGCAGTAAAGAACGATTAGTGGATCGGAAATGTGATTGTCGTATCCCAAAAGAAAATCCTGTCGTTTCCATAGAAACGTTACTCGATTTAGAAGGAAATGTCTTAGAACACATAGTACTCGTATTTCATAGCGACGCAATTTCCGTGTGAATTCGTCAATGTTTGGGAGTGAGGGATGCAGTAATGAACGATTAGTGGATCGGAAATGTGATTGTCGTATACCAAAAGAAAATCCTGTCGTTTCCATAGAAACGTTACTCGATTTAGAAGGAAATGTCTTAGAACACATAGTACTCGCATATCATAGCGACGCAACTTCCGTGTGAATTCGTCAATGTTTGGGAGTGAGGGATGCAGTATAGAACGATTAGTGGATCGGAAATGTGATTGTCGTATCCCAAAAGAAAATCCTGTCGTTTCCATAGAAACGTTACTCGATTTAGAAGGAAATGTCTTAGAACACATAGTATTCGTATTTCACAGCGACGCAATTTCCGTGTGAATCCGTCATCGTTTGGGAGTGAGGGATGCAGTAAAGAACGATTAGTGGATCGGAAATGTGATTGTCGTATCCCAAAAGAAAATCCTGTCGTTTCCATAGAAACGTTACTCGATTTAGAAGGAAATGTCTTAGTACACATAGTACTCATAATTCATAGCGACGCAATTTCCGTGTGAATTCGTCAATGTTTGGGAGTGAGGGATGCAGTAAAGAACGATTAGTGGATCGGAAATGTGATTGTCGTATCCCAAAAGAAAATCCTGTCGTTTCCATAGAAACGTTACTCGATTTAGAAGGAAATGTCTTAGAACACATAGTACTCGTATTTCATAGCGACGCAATTTCCGTGTGAATTCGTCAATGTTTGGGAGTGAGGGATGCAGTAAAGAACAATTAGTGGATCGGAAGAGTGATTGTCGTATCCCAATAGAAAATCCTGTCGTTTCCATAGAAACGTTACTCGATTTAGAAGGAAATGTCTTAGAATACATAGTACTCGTATTTCACAGCGACGCAATATCCGTGTGAATTCGTCAATGTTTGGGAGTGAGGGATGCAGTAAAGAACGATTAGTGGATCGGAAATGTGATTGTCGTATCCCAAAAAAAAATCCTGTCGTTTCCATAGAAACGTTACTCGATTTAGAAGGATATGTCTTAGATCACATAGTACTCGTATTTCACAGCGACGAAATTTCCGTGTGAATTCGTCAATGTTTGGGAGTGAGGGATGCAGTAAAGAACGATTAGTGGATCGAAATGTGATTGTCGTATCCCAAAAGAAAATCCTGTCGTTTCCATAGAAACGTTACTCGATTTAGAAGGAAATGTCTTAGAACACATAGTACTCGTATTTCACAGCGACGGAATTTCCGTGTGAATTCGTCAATGTTTGGGAGTGAGGGATGCAGTAAAGAACGATTAGTGGATCGGAAATGTGATTGTCGTATCCCAAAAGAAAATCCTGTCGTTTCCATATAAACGTTACTCGGTTTAGAAGGAAATGTCTTAGAACACATAGTACTCGTATTTCACAGCGACGGAATTTCCGTGTGAATTCGTCAATGTTTGGGAGTGAGGGATGCAGTAAAGAACGATTAGTGGATCGGAAATGTGATTGTTGTATCCCAAAAGAAAATCCTGTCGTTTCCATAGGAACGTTACTCGATTTAGAAGGAAATGTCTTAGAACACATAGTACTCGTATTTCACAGCGACGCAATTTCCGTGTGAATTTGTCAATGTTTGGGAGTGAGGGATGCAGTAAAGAACGATTAGTGGATCGGAAATGTGATTGTCGTATCCCAAAAGAAAATCCTGTCGTTTCCATAGAAACGTTACTCGATTTAGAAGGAAATGTCTTAGAACACATAGTACTCGCATTTCATAGCGACGCAACTTCCGTGTGAATTCGTCAATGTTTGGGAGTGAGGGATGCAGTAAAGAACGATTAGTGGATCGGAAATGTGATTGTCGTATCCCAAAAGAAAATCCTGTCGTTTCCATAGAAACGTTACTCGATTTAGAAGGAAATGTCTTAGAACACATGGTACTCGTATTTCATAGCGACGCAATTTCCGTGTGAATTCGTCAATGTTTGGGAGTGAGGGATGCAGTAGAGAACGATCAGTGGATCGGAAATGTGATTGTCGTATCCCAAAAGAAAATCCTGTCGTTTCCATATAAACGTTACTCGGTTTAGAAGGAAATGTCTTAGAACACATAGTACTCGTATTTCACAGCGACGGAATTTCCGTGTGAATTCGTCAATGTTTGGGAGTGAGGGATGCAGTAAAGAACGATTAGTGGATCGGAAATGTGATTGTTGTATCCCAAAAGAAAATCCTGTCGTTTCCATAGGAACGTTACTCGATTTAGAAGGAAATGTCTTAGAACACATAGTACTCGCATCTCATAGCGACGCAATTTCCGTGTGAATTCGTCAATGTTTGGGAGTGAGGGATGCGGTAAAGAAGGATTAGTGGATCGGAAATGTGATTGTCGTATCCCAAAAGAAAATCCTGTCGTTTCCATAGAAACGTTACACGATTTAGAAGGAAATGTCTTAGAACACATAGTACTCGCATTTCATAGCGACGCAATTTCCGTGTGAATTCGTCAATGTTTGGGAGTGAGGGATGCAGTAAAGAACGATTAGTGGATCGGAAATGAGATTGTCGTACCCCAAAAGAAAATCCTGTCGTTTCCATAGAAACGTTACTCGATTTAGCAGGAAATGTCTTAGAACACATAGTACTCGTATTTCACAGCGACGCAATTTCCGTGTGAATTCGTCATCGTTTATGAGTGAGGGATGCAGTAAAGAACGATTAGTGGATCGGAAATGTGATTGTCGTATCCCAAAAAAAAATCCTGTCGTTTCCATAGAAACGTTACTCGATTTAGAAGGAAATGTCTTAGAACACATAGTACTCGCATTTCATAGCGACGCAACTTCCGTGTGAATTCGTCAATGTTTGGGAGTGAGGGATGCAGTAAAGAACGATTAGTGGATCGGAAATGTGATTGTCGTATCCCAAAAGAAAATCCTGTCGTTTCCATAGAAACGTTACTCGATTTAGAAGGAAATGTCTTAGAACACATAGTACTCGCATTTCATAGCGACGCAATTTCCGTGTGAATTCGTCAATGTTTGGGAGTGAGGGATGCAGTAAAGAAGGATTAGTGGATCGGAAATGTGATTGTCGTATCCCAAAAGAAAATCCTGTCGTTTCCATTGAAACGTTACTCGATTTAGAAGGAAATGTCTTAGAACACATAGTACTCGCATTTCATAGCGACGCAATTTCCGTGTGAATTCGTCAATGTTTGGGAGTGAGGGATGCAGTAAAGAACGATTAGTGGATCGGAAATGTGATTGTCGTATCCCAAAAGAAAATCCTGTCGTTTCCATAGAAACGTTACTCGATTTAGAAGGAAATGTCTTAGAACACATAGTACTCGCATTTCATAGCGACGCAATTTCCGTGTGAATTCGTCAATGTTTGGGAGTGAGGGATGCAGTAAAGAACGATTAGTGGATCGGAAATGTGATTGTCGTATCCCAAAAGAAAATCCTGTCGTTTCCATAGAAACGTTACTCGATTTAGAAGGAAATGTCTTAGTACACATAGCACTCATATTTCATAGCGACGCAATTTCCGTGTGAATTCGTCAATGTTTGGGAGTGAGGGATGCAGTAAAGAACGATTAGTTGATCGGAAATGTGATTGTCGTATCCCAAAAGAAAATCCTGTCGTTTTCATAGAAACGTTACTCGATTTAGAAGGAAATGTCTTAGAACACATAGTACTCGTATTTCATAGCGCCGCAATTTCCGTGAGAATTCGTTAACGTTTGGGAGTGAGGGATGCAGTAAAGAACGATTAGTGGATCGGAAATGTGATTGTCGTATCCCAAAAGAAAATCGTGTCGTTTCCATAGCAACGTTACTCGATTTAGAAGGAAATGTGTTAGAACACATAGTACTCGCATTTCATAGCGACGCAATTTCCGTGTGAATTCGTCGATGTTTGGGAGTGAGGGATGCAGTAAAGAACGATTAGTGGATCGGAAATGTGATTGTTGTATCCCAAAAGAAAATCCTGTCGTTTCCATAGAAACGTTACTCGATTTAGAAGGAAATGTCTTAGAACACATAGTACTCGTATTTCATAGCGACGCAATTTCCGTGTGAATTCGTCAATGTTTGGGAGTGAGGGATGCAGTAAAGAACGATTAGTGGATCGGAAATGTGATTGTCGTATCCCAAAAGAAAATCCTGTCGTTTCCATAGAAACTTTACTCGATTTAGAAGGAAATGTCGTA
Organism: Schistocerca piceifrons; assembly: GCF_021461385.2. NCBI lineage: Eukaryota > Metazoa > Arthropoda > Insecta > Orthoptera > Acrididae > Schistocerca > Schistocerca piceifrons. The sequence continues at coordinate 2,606,285 of NW_025728287.1, forward strand.
GAACACATAGTACACGCATTTCATAGCGACGCAATTTCCGTGTGAATTCGTCAATGTTTGGGAGTGACGGATGCAGTAAAGAACGATTAGTGGATCGGAAATGTGATTGTCGTATCCCAAAAGAAAATCCTGTCGTTTCCATAGCAACGTTACTCGATTTAGAAGGAAATGTCTTAGAACACATAGAACTCGCATTTCATAGCGACGCAATTTCCGTGTGATTTCGTCAATGTTTGGGAGTGAGGGATGCAGTAAAGAACGATTAGTGGATCGGAAATGTGATTGTCGTATCCCAAAAGAAAATCCTGTCGTTTCCATAGAAACGTTACTCGATTTAGAAGGAAATGTCTTAGAACACATAGTACTCGTATTTCATAGCGACGCAATTTCCGTGTGAATTCGTCAATGTTTGGGACTGAGGGATGCAGTAAAGAACGATTAGTGGATCGGATATGTGATTGTCGTATCCCAAAAGAAAATCCTGTCGTTTCCATAGAAACGTTACTCGATTTAGAAGGAAATGTCTTAGAACACTTAGTTCTCGTATTTCATAGCGACGCAATTTCTGTGTGAATTTGTCAATGTTTGGGAGTGAGGGATGCAGTAAAGAACGATTAGTGGATCGGAAATGTGATTGTCGTATCCCAAAAGAAAATCCTGCCGTTTCCATAGAAACGTTACTCGATTTAGAAGGAAATGTCTTAGAACACATAGTACTCGCATTTCATAGCGACGCTATTTCCGTGTGAATTCGTCAATGTTTGGGAGTGAGGGATGCAGTAAAGAACGATTAGTGGATCGGAAATGTGATTGTCGTATCCCAAAAGAAAATCCTGTCGTTTCCATAGAAACGTTACTCGATTTAGAAGGAAATGTCTTAGAACACATAGTACACGTATTTCATAGCGACGCAATTTCCGTGTGAATTCGTCAATGTTTGGGAGTGAGGGAAGCAGTAAAGAACGATTAGTGGATCGGAAATGTGATTGTCGTATCCCAAAAGAAAATCCTGTCGTTTCCATAGCAACGTTACTCGATTTAGAAGGAAATGTCTTAGAACACATAGTACTCACATTTCATAGCGACGCAATTTCCGTGTGAATTCGTCAATGTTTGGGAGTGAGGGATGCAGTAAAGAACGATTAGTGGATCGGAAATGTGATTGTCGTATCCCAAAAGAAAATCCTGTCGTTTCCATAGAAACGTTACTCGATTTAGAAGGAAATGTCTTAGAACACATAGTACTCGCATTTCATAGCGACGCAACTTCCGTGTGAATTCGTCAATGTTTGGGAGTGAGGGATGCAGTAAAGAACGATTAGTGGATCGGAAATGTGATTGTCATATCCCAAAAGAAAATCCTGTCGTTTCCATAGAAACGTTACTCGATTTAGAAGGAAATGTCTTAGAACACATAGTACTCGCATTTCATAGCGACGCAATTTCCGTGTGAATTCGTCAATGTTTGGGAGTGAGGGATGCAGTAAACAAGGATTAGTGGATCGGAAATGTGATTGTCGTATCCCAAAAGAAAATCCTGTCGTTTCCATAGAAACGTTACTCGATTTAGAAGGAAATGTCTTAGAACACATAGTACTCGCATTTCATAGCGACGCAACTTCCGTGTGAATTCGTCAATGTTTGGGAGTGAGGGACGCAGTAAAGAACGATTAGTGGATCGGAAATGTGATTGTCGTATCCCAAAAGAAAATCCTGTCGTTTCCGTAGAAACGTTACTCGATTTAGAAGGAAATGTCTTAATACACATAGTACTCGTATTTCATAGCGACGCAATTTCCGTGTGAATTCGTCAATGTTTGGGAGTGAGGGATGCAGTAAAGAACGATTAGTGGATCGGAAATGTGATTGTCGTATCCCAAAAGAAAATCCTGTCGTTTCCAAAGAGACGTTACTTGATTTAGAAGGAAACGTCTTAGAACACATAGTACTCGCATTTCATAGCGACGCAATTTCCGTGTGAATTCGTCAATGTTTGGGAGTGAGGGATGCAGTAAAGAACGATTAGTGGATCGGAAATGTGATTGTCGTATCCCAAAAGAAAATCCTGTCGTTTCCATAGATACGTTACTCGATTTAGAAGGAAATGTCTTAGAACACAAAGTACTCGCACTTCATAGCGACGCAACTTCCGTGTGAATTCGTCAATGTTTGGGAGTGAGGGATGCACTAAAGAACGAATAGTGGATCGGAAATGTGATTGTCGTATCCCAAAAGAAAATCCTGTCGTTTCCATAGAAACGTTACTCGATTTAGAAGGAAATGTCTTAGAACACATAGTACCCGTATTTCATAGCGACGCAATTTCCGTGTGAATTCGTCAATGTTTGTGAGTGAGGGATGCAGTAAAGAACGATTAGTGGATCGGAAATGTGATTGTCGTATCCCAAAAGAAAATCCTGTCGTTTCCATAGAAACGTTACTCGATTTAGAAGGAAATGTCTTAGAACACATAGTACTCGCATTTCATAGCGACGCAACTTCCGTGTGAATTCGTCAATGTTTGGGAGTGGGGGATGCAGTAAAGAACGATTAGTGGATCGGAAATGTGATTGTCGTATCCCAAAAGAAAATCCTGTCGTTTCCATAGAAACGTTACTCGATTTAGAAGGAAATGTCTTAGAACACATAGTACTCGCATTTCATAGCGACGCAATTTCCGTGTGAATTCGTCAATGTTTGGGAGTGAGGGATGCAGTAAAGAACGATTAGTGGATCGGAAATGTGATTGTCGTATCCCAAAAGAAAATCCTGTCGTTTCCATAGAAACGTTACTCGATTTAGAAGGAAATGTCTTAGAACCCATAGTACTCGCATTTCATAGCGACGCAACTTCTGTGTGAATTCGTCAATGTTTGGGAGTGAGGGATGCAGTAAAGAACGATTAGTGGATCGGAAATGTGATTGTCGTATCCCAAAAGAAAATCCTGTCGTTTCCATAGAAACGTTACTCGATTTAGAAGGAAATGTCTTAGAACACATAGTACTCGTATTTCATAGCGACGCAACTTCCGTGTGAATTCGTCAATGTTTGGGAGTGAGGGATGCAGTAAAGAACGATTTATGGATCGGAAATGTGATTGTCGTATCCCAAAAGAAAATCCTGTCGTTTCCATAGAAACGTTACTCGATTTAGAAGGAAATCTCTAGGAACACATAGTACTCGTATTTCATAGCGACGCAACTTCCGTGTGAATTCGTCAATGTTTGGGAGTGAGGGATGCAGTAAAGAACGATTAGTGGATCGGAAATGTGATTGTCGTATCCCAAAAGAAAATCCTGTCGTTTCCACAGAAACGTTACTCGATTTAGAAGGAAATGTCTTACAACACATAGTACTCGCATTTCATAGCGACGCAACTTCCGTGTGAATTCGTCAATGTTTGGGAGTGAGGGATGCAGTAAAGAACGATTAGTGGATCGGAAATGTGATTGTCGTATCCCAAAAGAAAATCCTGTCGTTTCCATAGAAACGTTACTCGATTTAGAAGGAAATGTCATAGAACACATAGTACTCGCATTTAATAGCGACGCAACTTCCGTGTGAATTCGTCAATGTTTGGGAGTGAGGGATGCAGTAAAGAACGATTAGTGGATCGGAAATGTGATTGTCGTATCCCAAAAGAAAATCCTGTCATTTCCATAGAAACGTTACTCGATTTTGAAGGAAATGTCTTAGAACACATAGTACTCGCATTTCATAGCGACGCAACTTCCGTGTGAATTCGTCAATGTTTGGGAGTGAGGGATGCAGTAAAGAACGATTAGTGGATCGGAAATGTGATTGTCGTATCCCAAAAGAAAATCCTGTCGTTTCCATAGAAACGTTACTCGATTTAGAAGGAAATGTCTTAGAACAAATAGTACTCGCATTTCATAGCGAAGCATTTTCCGTGTGAATTCGTCAATGTTTGGGAGTGAGGGATGCAGTAAAGAACGATTAGTGGATCGGAAATGTGATTGTCGTATCCCAAAAGAAAATCCTGTCGTTTCCATAGAAACGTTACTCGATTTAGAAGGAAACGTCTTAGAACACATAGTACTCGCATTTCATAGCGACGCAATTTCCGTGTGAATTCGTCAATGTTTGGGAGTGAGGGATGCGGTAAAGAACGATTAGTGGATCGGAAATGTGATTGTCGTATCCCAAAAGAAAATCCTGTCGTTTCCATAGAAACGTTACTCGATTTAGAAGGAAATGTCTTAGAACACATAGTACTCGCATTTCATAGCGACGCAATTTCCGTGTGAATTCGTCAATGTTTGGGAGTGAGGGATGCAGTAACGAACGATTAGTGGATCGGAAATGTGATTGTCGTATCCCAAAAGAAAATCCTGTCGTTTCCATAGAAACGTTACTCGATTTAGAAGAAAATGTCTTAGAACACATAGTACTCGCATTTCATAGCGACGCAACTTCTGTGTAAATTCGTCAATGTTTGGGAGTGAGGGATGCAGTAAATAACGGTTAGTGGATCGGAAATGTGATTGTCGTATCCCAAAAGAAAATCCTGTCGTTTCCATAGAAACGTTACTCGATTTAGAAGGAAATGTCTTAGAACACATAGTACTCGCATTTCATAGCGACGCAATTTCCGTGTGAATTCGTCAATGTTTGGGAGTGAGGGATGCAGTAACGAACGATTAGTGGATCGGAAATGTGATTGTCGTATCCCAAAAGAAAATCCTGTCGTTTCCATAGAAACGTTACTCGATTTAGAAGGAAATGTCTTAGAACACATAGTACCCGTATTTCATAGCGACGCAATTTCCGTGTGAATTCGTCAATGTTTGTGAGTGAGGGATGCAGTAAAGAACGATTAGTGGATCGGAAATGTGATTGTCGTATCCCAAAAGAAAATCCTGTCGTTTCCATAGAAACGTTCCTCGATTTAGAAGGAAATGTCTTAGAACACATAGTACTCGCATTTCATAGCGACGCAACTTCCGTGTGAATTCGTCAATGTTTGGGAGTGAGGGATGCAGTAAAGAACGATTAGTGAATCGGAAATGTGATTGTCGTATCCCAAAAGAAAATCCTGTCGTTTCCATAGAAAAGTTACTCGATTTAGAAGGAAATGTCTTAGAACACATAGTACTCGCATTTCATAGCGACGCAATTTCCGTGTGAATTCGTCAATGTTTGGGAGTGAGGGACGCAGTAAAGAACGATTAGTGGATCGGAAATGTGATTGTCGTATCCCAAAAGAAAATCCTGTCGTTTCCATAGAAACGTTACTCGATTTAGAAGGAAATGTCTTAGAACCCATAGTACTCGCATTTCATAGCGACGCAACTTCTGTGTGAATTCGTCAATGTTTGGGAGTGAGGGATGCAGTAAAGAACGATTAGTGGATCAGAAATGTGATTGTCGTATCCCAAAAGAAAATCCTGTCGTTTCCATAGAAACGTTACTCGATTTAGAAGGAAATGTCTTAGAACACATAGTACTCGCATTTCATAGCGACGCAACTTCCGTGTGAATTCGTCAATGTTTGGGAGTGAGGGATGCAGTAAAGAACGATTTATGGATCGGAAATGTGATTGTCGTATCCCAAAAGAAAATCCTGTCGTTTCCATAGAAACGTTACTCGATTTAGAAGGAAATCTCTAGGAACACATAGTACTCGTATTTCATAGCGACGCAACTTCCGTGTGAATTCGTCAATGTTTGGGAGTGAGGGATGCAGTAAAGAACGATTAGTGGATCGGAAATGTGATTGTCGTATCCCAAAAGAAAATCCTGTCGTTTCCACAGAAACGTTACTCGATTTAGAAGGAAATGTCTTAGAACACATAGTACTCGCATTTCATAGCGACGCAACTTCCGTGTGAATTCGTCAATGTTTGGGAGTGAGGGATGCAGTAAAGAACGATTAGTGGATCGGAAATGTGATTGTCGTATCCCAAAAGAAAATCCTGTCGTTTCCATAGAAACGTTACTCGATTTAGAAGGAAATGTCATAGAACACATAGTACTCGCATTTAATAGCGACGCAACTTCCGTGTGAATTCGTCAATGTTTGGGAGTGAGGGATGCAGTAAAGAACGATTAGTGGATCGGAAATGTGATTGTCGTATCCCAAAAGAAAATCCTGTCATTTCCATAGAAACGTTACTCGATTTAGAAGGAAATGTCTTAGAACACATAGTACTCGCATTTCATAGCGACGCAACTTCCGTGTGAATTCGTCAATGTTTGGGAGTGAGGGATGCAGTAAAGAACGATTAGTGGATCGGAAATGTGATTGTCGTATCCCAAAAGAAAATCCTGTCGTTTCCATAGAAACGTTACTCGATTTAGAAGGAAATGTCTTAGAACACATAGTACTCGCATTTCATAGCGAAGCAATTTCCGTGTGAATTCGTCAATGTTTGGGAGTGAGGGATGCAGTAAAGAACGATTAGTGGATCGGAAATGTGATTGTCGTATCCCAAAAGAAAATCCTGTCGTTTCCATAGAAACGTTACTCGATTTAGAAGGAAACGTCTTAGAACACATAGTACTCGCATTTCATAGCGACGCAATTTCCGTGTGAATTCGTCAATGTTTGGGAGTGAGGGATGCGGTAAAGAACGATTAGTGGATCGGAAATGTGATTGTCGTATCCCAAAAGAAAATCCTGTCGTTTCCATAGAAACGTTACTCGATTTAGAAGGAAATGTCTTAGAACACATAGTACTCGCATTTCATAGCGACGCAATTTCCGTGTGAATTCGTCAATGTTTGGGAGTGAGGGATGCAGTAACGAACGATTAGTGGATCGAAAATGTGATTGTCGTATCCCAAAAGAAAATCCTGTCGTTTCCATAGAAACGTTACTCGATTTAGAAGGAAATGTCTTAGAACACATAGTACTCGCATTTCATAGCGACGCAACTTCTGTGTAAATTCGTCAATGTTTGGGAGTGAGGGATGCAGTAAAGAACGATTAGTGGATCGGAAATGTGATTGTCGTATCCCAAAAGAAAATCCTGTCGTTTCCATAGACACGTTACTCGATTTAGAAGGAAATGTCTTAGAACACATAGTACTCGCATTTCATAGCGACGCAATTTCCGTGTGAATTCGTCAATGTTTGGGAGTGAGGGATGCAGTAACGAACGATTAGTGGATTGGAAATGTGATTGTCGTATCCCAAAAGAAAATCCTGTCGTTTCCATAGAAACGTTACTCGATTTAGAAGGAAATGTCTTAGAACACATAGTACTCGTATTTCATAGCGACGCAATTTCCGTGTGAATTCGTCAATGTTTGGGAGTGAGGGATGCAGTAAAGAACGATTAGTGGATCGGAAATGTGATTGTCGTATCCCAAAAGAAAATCCTGTCGTTTCCATAGCAACGTTACTCGATTTAGAAGGAAATGTCTTAGAACACATAGTACTCGCATTTCATAGCGACGCAATTTCCGTGTGAATTCGTCAATGTTTGGGAGTGAGGGATGCAGTAAAGAACGATTAGTGGATCGGAAATGTGATTGTCGTAACCCAAAAGAAAATCCTGTCGTTTCCATAGCAACGTTACTCGATTTAGAAGGAAATGTCTTAGAACACATAGTACTCGCATTTCATAGCGACGCAATTTCCGTGTGAATTCGTCAATGTTTGGCAGTGAGGGATGCAGTAAAGATCGATTAGTGGATCGGAAATGTGATTGTCGTATCCCAAAAGAAAATCCTGTCGTTTCCATAGAAACGTTACTCGATTTAGAAGGAAATGTCTTAGAACACATAGTACTCGAATTTCATAGCGACGCAATTTCCGTGTGAATTCGTCAATGTTTGGGAGTGAGGGATGCAGTAAAGAACGATTAGTGGATCGGAAATGTGATTGTCGTATCCCAAAAGAAAATCCTGTCGTTTAAATAGAAACGTTACTCGATTTAGAAGGAAATGTCTTAGAACACATAGTACTCGCATTTCATAGCGACGCAATTTCCGAGTGAATTCGTCAATGTTTGGGAGTGAGGGATGCAGTAAAGAACGATTAGTGGATCGGAAATGTGATTGTCGTATCCCAAAAGAAAATCCTGTCGTTTCCATAGCAACGTTACTCGATTTAGAAGGAAATGTCTTAGAACACATAGTACTCGTATTTCATAGCGACGCAATTTCCGTGTGAATTCGTCAATGTTTGGGAGTGAGGGATGCAGTAAAGAACGATTAGTGGATCGGAAATGTGATTGTCGTATCCCAAAAGAAAATCCTGTCGTTTCCATAGAAACGTTACTCGATTTAGAAGGAAATGTCTTAGAACACATAGTACTCGCATTTCATAGCGACGCAACTTCCGTGTGAATTCGTGAATGTTTGGGAGTGAGGGATGCAGTAAAGAACGATTAGTGGATCGGAAATGTGATTGTCGTATCCCAAAAGAAAATCCTGTCGTTTCCATAGAATCGTTACTCGATTTAGAAGGAAATGTCTTAGAACACATAGTACTCGCATTTCATAGCGACGCAATTTCCGTGTGAATTCGTCAATGTTTTGGAGTGAGGGATGCAGTAAAGAACGATTAGTGGATCGGAAATGTGATTGTCGTATCCCAAAAGAAAATCCTGTCGTTTCCATAGAAACGTTACTCGATGTAGAAGGAAATGTCTTAGAACACATAGTACTCGCATTTCATAGCGACGCAACTTCTGTGTGAATTCGTCAATGTTTGTTAGTGAGGGATGCAGTAAAGAACGATTAGTGGATCGGGTATGTGATTGTCGTATCCCAAAAGAAAATCCTGTCGTTTCCATAGAAACGTTACTCGATTTAGAAGGAAATGTCTTAGAACACATAGTACTCGCATTTCATAGCGACGCAACTTCCGTGTGAATTCGTCAATGTTTGGGAGTGAGGGATGCAGTAAAGAACGATTAGTGGATCGGAAATGTGATTGTCGTATCCCAAAAGAAAATCCTGTCGTTTCCATAGAAACGTTACTCGATTTAGAAGGAAATGTCTTAGAACACATAGTACTCGTATTTCATAGCGACGCAACTTCCGTGTGAATTCGTCAATGTTTGTGAGTGAGGGATGCAGTAAAGAACGATTAGTGGATCGGAAATGTGATTGTCGTATCCCAAAAGGAAATTCTGTCATTTCCATAGAAACGTTACTCGATTTAGAAGGAAATGTCTTAGAACACATGGTACTCGCATTTCATAGCGACGCAACTTCTGTGTGAATTCGTCAATGTTTGGGAGTGAGGGACGCAGTAAAGAACGATTAGTGGATCGGAAATGTGATTGTCGTATCCCAAAAGAAAATCCTGTCGTTTCCATAGAAACGTTACTGGATTTAGAAGGAAATCTCTTAGAACACATAGTACTCGCATTTCATAGCGACGCAACTTCCGTGTGATTTCGTCAATGTTTGGGAGTGAGGGATGCAGTAAAGAACGATTAGTGGATCGGAAATGTGATTGTCGTATCCCAAAAGAAAATCCTGTCGTTTCCATAGAAACGTTACTCGATTTAGAAGAAAATGTCTTAGAACACATAGTACTCGCATTTCATAGCGACGCAACTTCCGTGTGAATTCGTCAATGTTTGGGAGTGAGGGATGCAGTAAAGAACGATTAGTGGATCGGAAATGTGATTGTCGTATCCCAAAAGAAAATCCTGTCGTTTCCATAGAAACGTTACTCGATTTAGAAGGAAATGTCTTAGAACACATATTATTCGCATTTCATAGCGACGCAACTTCCGTGTGAATTCGTCAATGTTTGGGAGTGAGGGATGCAGTAAAGAACGATTAGTGGATCAGAAATGTGATTGTCGTATCGCAAAAGAAAATCCTGTCGTTTCCATAGAAACGTTACTCGATTTAGAAGGAAATGTCTTAGAACACATAGTACACGCATTTCATAGCGACGCAACTTCCGTGTGAATTCGTCAATGTTTGGGAGTGAGGGATGCAGTAAAGAACGATTAGTGGATCGGAAATGTGATTGTCGTATCCCAAAAGAAAATCCTGTCGTTTCCAAAGAAACGTTACTCGATTTAGAAGGAAATGTCTTAGAACACATAGTACTCGCATTTCATAGCGACGCAACTTCTGTGTGAATTCGTCAATGTTTGGGAGTGAGGGATGCAGTAAAGAACGATTAGTGGATCGGAAATGTGATTGTCGTATCCCAAAAGAAAATCCTGTCGTTTACATAGAAACGTTACTCGATTTAGAAGGAAATGTCTTAGAACACATAGTACTCGCATTTCATAGCGACGCAACTTCCGTGTGAATTCGTCAATGTTTGGGAGTGACGGATGCAGTAAAGAACGATTAGTGGATCGGAAATGTGATTGTCGTATCCCAAAAGAAAATCCTGTCGTTTCCATAGAAACGTTACTCGATTTAGAAGGAAATGTCTTAGAACACATAGTACTCGCATTTCATAGCGAAGCAATTTCCGTGTGAATTCGTCAATGTTTGGGATAGAGGGATGCAGTAAAGAACGATTAGTGGATCGGAAATGTGATTGTCGTATCCCAAAAGAAAATCCTGTCGTTTCCATAGAAACGTTACTCGATTTAGAAAGAAACGTCTTAGAACACATAGTACTCGCATTTCATAGCGACGCAATTTCCGTGTGAATTCGTCAATGTTTGGGAGTGAGGGATGCAGTAAAGAACGATTAGTGGATCGGAAATGTGATTGTCGTATCCCAAAAGAAAATCCTGTCGTTTCCATAGAAACGTTACTCTATTTAGAAGGAAATGTCTTAGAACACATAGTACTCGCATTTCATAGCGACGCAACTACCGTGTGAATTCGTCAATGTTTGGTAGTGAGGGATGCAGTAAAGAACGATTAGTGGATCGGAAATATGATTGTCGTATCCCAAAAGAAAATCCTGTCGTTTCCATAGAAACGTTACTCGATTTAGAAGGAAATGTCTTAGAACACATAGTACTCGCATTTCATAGCGACGCAATTTCCGTGTGAATTCGTCAATGTTTGGGAGTGAGGGATGCAGTAAAGAACAATTAGTGGATCGGAAATGTGATTGTCGTATCCCAAAAGAAAATCCTGTCGTTTCCATGGAAACGTTACTCGATTTAGAAGGAAATGTCTTAGAACACTTAGTACTCGTATTTCATAGCGACGCAATTTCCTTGTGAATTCGTCAATGTTTGGGAGTGAGGGATGCAGTAAAGAACGATTAGTGGATCGGAAATGTGATTGTCGTATCCCAAGAGAAAATCCTCTCGTTTCCTTAGAAACGTTACTCGATTTAGGAGGAAATGTCTTAGAACACATAGTATTCGCATTTCATAGCGACGCAATTTCCGTTTGAATTCGTCAATGTTTGAGAGTGAGGGATGCAGTAAAGAACGATTAGTGGATCGGAAATGTGATTGTCGTATCCCAAAAGAAAATCCTGTCGTTTCCATAGAAACGTTACTCGATTTAGAAGGAAATGTCTTAGAACACATAGTACTCGCATTTCATAGCGACGCAATTTCCGTGTGAATTCGTCAATGTTTGGGAGTGAGGGATGCAGTAAAGAACGATTAGTGGATCGGAAAAGTGATTGTCGTATCCCGAAAGAAAATCCTGTCGTTTCCATAGAAACGTTACTCGATTTAGAAGGAAATGTCTTAGAACACATAGTATTCGTATTTCATAGCGACGCATTTTCCGTGTGAATTCGTCAATGTTTGGGAGTGAGGTATGCAGTTAAGAACGATTAGTGGATCGGAAATGTGATTGTCGTATCCCAAAAGAAAATCCTGTCGTTTCCATAGAAACGTTACTCGATTTAGAAGGAAATGTCTTAGAACACATAGTACTCGCATTTCATAGCGACGCAATTTCCGTGTGAATTCGTCAATGTTTGGGAGTGAGGGATGCAGTAGAGAACGATTAGTGGATCGGAAATGTGATTGTCGTATCCCAAAAAAAAAAATCCTGTCGTTTCCATAGCAACGTTACTCGATTTAGAAGGAAATGTCTTAGAACACATAGTACTCGCATTTCATAGCGACGCAACTTCCGTGTGAATTCGTCAATGTTTGGGAGTGAGGGATGCAGTAAAGAACGATTAGTGGATCGGAAATGTGATTGTCGTATCTCAAAAGAAAATCCTGTCGTTTCTATAGAAACGTTACTCGATTTAGAAGGAAATGTCTTAGAACACATAGAACTCGTGTTTCATAGCGACGCAATTTCCGTGTGAATTCGTCAATGTTTGGGAGTGAGGGATGCAGTAAAGAACAATTAGTGGATCGGAAATGTGATTGTCGTATCCCAAAAGAAAATCCTGTCGTTTCCATAGCAACGTTACTCGATTTAGAAGGAAATGTCTTAGAACACATAGTACTCGCATTTCATAGCGACGCAATTTCCGTGTGAATTCGTCAATGTTTGGCAGTGAGGGATGCAGTAAAGAACGATTAGTGGATCGGAAATGTGATTGTCGTATCCCAAAAGAAAATCCTGTCGTTTCCATAGAAACGTTACTCGATTTAGAAGGAAATGTCTTAGAACACATAGTACTCGTATTTCATAGCGACGCAATTTCCGTGTGAATTCGTCAATGTTTGGGAGTGAGGGATGCAGTAAAGAACGATTAGTGGATCGGAAATGTGATTGTCGTATCCCAAAAGAAAATCCTGTCGTTTCCATAGAAACGTTACTCGATTTAGAAGGAAATGTCTTAGAACACATAGTACTCGCATTTCATAGCGACGCAATTTCCGTGTGAATTCGTCAATGTTTGGGAGTGAGGGATGCAGTAAAGAACGATTAGTGGATCGGAAATGTGATTGTCGTATCCCAAAAGAAAATCTTGTCGTCTCCATAGAAACGTTACTCGATTTAGAAGGAAATGTCTTAGAACACATAGTACTCGTATATCATAGCGACGCAATTTCCGTGTGAATTCGTCAATGTTTGGGAGTGAGGGATGCAGTGAAGAACGATTAGTGGATCGGAAATGTGATTGTCGTATCCCAAAAGAAAATCCTGTCGTTTCCATAGAAACGTTACTCGATTTAGAAGGAAATGTCTTAGAACACATAGTACTCGCATTTCATAGCGACGCAATTTCCGTGTGAATTCGTCAATGTTTGGGAGTGAGGGATGCAGTAAAGAACGATTAGTGGATCGGAAATGTGATTGTCGTATCCCAAAAGAAAATCCTGTCGTTTCCATGGAAACGTTACTCGATTTAGAAGGAAATGTCTTAGAACACATAGTACTCGTATTTCATAGCGACGCAATTTCCGTGTGAATTCGTCAATGTTTGGGAGTGAGGGATGCAGTAAAGAACGATTAGTGGATCGGAAATGTGATTGTCGTATCCCAAGAGAAAATCCTGTCGTTTCCATAGAAACGTTACTCGATTTAGGAGGAAATGTCTTAGAACACATAGTATTCGCATTTCATAGCGACGCAATTTCCGTGTGAATTCGTCAATGTTTGGGAGTGAGGGATGCAGTAGAGAACGATTAGTGGATCGGAAATGTGATTGTCGTATCCAAAAAAAAAAAAATCCTGTCGTTTCCATAGCAACGTTACTCGATTTAGAAGGAAATGTCTTAGAACACATAGTACTCGCATTTCATAGCGACGCAACTTCCGTGTGAATTCGTCAATGTTTGGGAGTGACGGATGCAGTAAAGAACGATTAGTGGATCGGAAATGTGATTGTCGTATCCCAAAAGAAAATCCTGTCGTTTCTATAGAAACGTTACTCGATTTAGAAGGAAATGTCTTAGAACACATAGAACTCGTGTTTCATAGCGACGCAATTTCCGTGTGAATTCGTCAATGTTTGGGAGTGAGGGATGCAGTAAAGAACGATTAGTGGATCGGAAATGTGATTGTCGTATCCCAAAAGAAAATCCTGTCGTTTCCATAGCAACGTTACTCGATTTAGAAGGAAATGTCTTAGAACACATAGTACTCGCATTTCATAGCGACGCAATTTCCGTGTGAATTCGTCAATGTTTGGCAGTGAGGGATGCAGTAAAGAACGATTAGTGGATCGGAAATGTGATTGTCGTATCCCAAAAGAAAATCCTGTCGTTTCCATAGAAACGTTACTCGATTTAGAAGGAAATGTCTTAGAACACATAGTACTCGTATTTCATAGCGACGCAATTTCCGTGTGAATTCGTCAATGTTTGGGAGTGAGGGATGCAGTAAAGAACGATTAGGGGATCGGAAATGTGATTGTCGTATCCCAAAAGAAAATCCTGTCGTTTCCATAGAAACGTTACTCGATTTAGAAGGAAATGTCTTAGAACACATAGTACTCGCATTTCATAGCGACGCAATTTCCGTGTGAATTCGTCAATGTTTGGGAGTGAGGGATGCAGTAAAGAACGATTAGTGGATCGGAAATGTGATTGTCGTATCCCAAAAGAAAATCCTGTCGTCTCCATAGAAACGTTACTCGATTTAGAAGGAAATGTCTTAGAACACATAGTACTCTTATATCATAGCGACGCAATTTCCGTGTGAATTCGTCAATGTTTGGGAGTGAGGGATGCAGTGAAGAACGATTAGTGGATCGGAAATGTGATTGTCGTATCCCAAAAAAAAAATCCTGTCGTTTCCATAGCAACGTTACTCGATTTAGAAGGAAATGTCTTAGAACACATAGTACTCGCATTTCATAGCGACGCAACTTCCGTGTGAATTCGTCAATGTTTGGGAGTGAGGGATGCAGTAAAGAACGATTAGTGGATCGGAAATGTGATTGTCGTATCCCAAAAGAAAATCCTGTCGTTTCTATAGAAACGTTACTGGTCTTAGAAGGAAATGTCTTAGAACACATAGAACTCGTGTTTCATAGCGACGCAATTTCCGTGTGAATTCGTCAATGTTTGGGAGTGAGGGATGCAGTAAAGAACGATTAGTGGATCGGAAATGTGATTGTCGTATCCCAAAAGAAAATCCTGTCGTTTCCATAGCAACGTTACTCGATTTAGAAGGAAATGTCTTGAAACACATAGTACTCGCATTTCATAGCGACGCAATTTCCGTGTGAATTCGTCAATGTTTGGCAGTGAGGGATGCAGTAAAGAACGATTAGTGGATCGGAAATGTGATTGTCGTATCCCAAAAGAAAATCCTGTCGTTTCCATAGAAACGTTACTCGATTTAGAAGGAAATGTCTTAGAACACATAGTACTCGTATTTCATAGCGACGCAATTTCCGTGTGAATTCGTCAATGTTTGGGAGTGAGGGATGCAGTAAAGAACGATTAGTGGATCGGAAATGTGATTGTCGTATCCCAAAAGAAAATCCTGTCGTTTCCATAGAAACGTTACTCGATTTAGAAGGAAATGTCTTAGAACACATAGTACTCGCATTTCATAGCGACGCAATTTCCGTGTGAATTCGTCAATGTTTGGGAGTGAGGGATGCAGTAAAGAACGATTAGTGGATCGGAAATGTGATTGTCGTATCCCAAAAGAAAATCCTGTCGTCTCCATAGAAACGTTACTCGATTTAGAAGGAAATGTCTTAGAACACATAGTACTCGTATATCATAGCGACGCAATTTCCGTGTGAATTCGTCAATGTTTGGGAGTGAGGGATGCAGTGAAGAACGATTAGTGGATCGGAAATGTGATTGTCGTATCCCAAAAGAAAATCCTGTCGTTTCCATAGAAACGTTACTCGATTTAGAAGGAAATGTCTTAGAACACATAGTACTCGCATTTCATAGCGACGCAATTTCCGTGTGAATTCGTCAATGTTTGGGAGTGAGGGATGCAGTAAAGTACGATTAGTGGATCGGAAATGTGATTGTCGTATCCCAAAAGAAAATCCTGTCGTTTCCATGGAAACGTTACTCGATTTAGAAGGAAATGTCTTAGAACACATAGTACTCGTATTTCATAGCGACGCAATTTCCGTGTGAATTCGTCAATGTTTGGGTGTGAGGGATGCAGTAAAGAACGATTAGTGGATCGGAAATGTGATTGTCGTATCCCAAGAGAAAATCCTGTCGTTTCCATAGAAACGTTACTCGATTTAGAAGGAAATGTCTTAGAACACATAGTATTCGCATTTCATAGCGACGCAATTTCCGTTAGAATTCGTCAATGTTTGGGAGTGAGGGATGCAGTAAAGAACGATTAGTGGATCGGAAATGTGATTGTCGTATCCCAAAAGAAAATCCTGTCGTTTCCATAGAAACGTTACTCGATTTAGAAGGAAATGTCTTAGAACACATAGTACTCGTATTTCATAGCGCCGCAATTTCCGTGTGAATTCGTCAATGTTTGGGAGTGAGGGATGCAGTAAAGAACGATTAGTGGATCGGAAATGTGGTTGTCGTATCCCAAAAGAAAATCCTGTCGTTTCCATAGAAACATTACTCGATTTAGAAGGAAATGTGTTAGAACACATAGTTCTCGTATTTCATAGCGACGCAATTTCCGTGTGAATTCGTCAATGTTTGGGAGTGAGGGATGCAGTAAAGAACGATTAGTGGATCGGAAATGTGATTGTCGTATCCCAAAAGAAAATCCTGTCGTTTCCATAGAAACGATACTCGATTTAGAAGAAAATGTCTCAGCACACATAGTACTCACGTGTCATAGCGACGCAATTTCCATGTGAATTCGTCAATGTTTGGGAGTGAGGGATGCAGTAAAGAACGATTAGTGGATCGGAAATGTGATTGTCGTATCCCAAAAGAAAATCCTGTCGTTTCCATAGAAACGTTACTCGATTTAGAAGGAAATGTCTTACAACACATAGTACTCGTATTTCATAGCGACGGAATTTCCGTGTGAATTCGTCAAAGTTTGGGAGTGAGGGAAGCAGTAAAGAACGATTAGTGGATCGGAAATGTGATTGTCGTATCCCAAAAGAAAATCCTGTCGTTTCCATAGCAACGTTACTCGATTTAGAAGGAAATGTCTTAGAACACATAGTACTCGCATTTCATAGCGACGCATTTTCCGTGTGAATTCGTCAATGTTTGGGAGTGAGGGATGCAGTAAAGAACGATTAGTGGATCGGAAATGTGATTGTCGTATCCCAAAAGAAAATCCTGTCGTTTCCATAGAAACGTTACTCGATTTAGAAGGAAATGTCTTAGAACACATAGTACTCGCATTTCATAGCGACGCAACTTCCGTGTGAATTCGTCAATGTTTGGGAGTGAGGGATGCAGTAAAGAACGATTAGTGGATCGGAAATGTGATTGTCGTATCCCAAAAGAAAATCCTGTCGTTTCCATAGAAACGTTACTCGATTTAGAAGGAAATGTCATAGAACACATAGTACTCGTATTTCATAGCGACGCAATTTCCGTGTGAATTCGTCAATGTTTGGGAGTGAGGGATGCAGTCAAGAACGATTAGTGGATCGGAAATGTGATTGTCGTATCCCAAAAGAAAATCCTGTCGTTCCCATAGAAACGTTACTCGATTTAGAAGGAAACGTCTTAGAACACATAGTACTCGCATTTCATAGCGACGCAATTTCCGTGTGAATTCGTCAATGTTTGGGAGTGAGGGATGCAGTAAAGAACGATTAGTGGATCGGAAATGTGATTGTCGTATCCCAAAAGAAAATCCTGTCGTTTCCATAGAAACGTTACTCGATTTAGAAGGAAATGTCTTGGAACACATAGTACTCGCATTTCATAGCGACGCAACGTCCGTGTGAACTCGTCAATGTTTGGGAGTGAGGGATGCAGTAAAGAACGATTAGTGGATCGGAAATGTGATTGTCGTATCCCAAAAGAAAATCCTGTCGTTTCCATAGAAACGTTACTCGATTTAGAAGGAAATGTTTTAGAGCACATAGTACTCGTATTTCATAGCGACGCAATTTCCGTGTGAATTCGTCAATGTTTGGGAGTGTGGGTTGCAGTAAAGAACGATTAGTGGATCGGAAATGTGATTGTCGTATCCCAAAAGAAAATCCTGTCGTTTCCATAGAAACGTTACTCGATTTAGAAGGAAATGTCTTAGAACACATAGTACTCGCATTTCATAGCGACGCAACTTCCGCATGAATTCGTCAATGTTTGGGAGTGAGGGATGCAGTAAAGAACGATTAGTGGATCGGAAATGTGATTGTCGTATCCCAAAAGAAAATCCTGTCGTTTCCATAGAAACGTTACTCGATTTAGAAGGAAATGTCTTAGAACACATAGTACTCGCATTTCATAGCGACGCAATTTCCGTGTGAATTCGTCAATGTTTGGGAGTGAGGGATGCAGTAAAGAACGATTAGTGGATCGGAAATGTGATTGTCGTATCCCAAAAGAAAATCCTGTCGTTTCCATAGAAACGTTACTCGATTTAGAAGGAAATGTCTTAGAACACATAGTATTCGTATTTCATAGCGATGCAATTTCCGTGTGAATTCGTCAATGTTTGGGAGTGAGGTATGCAGTAAAGAACGATTAGTGGATCGGAAATGTGATTGTCGTATCCCAAAAGAAAATCCTGTCGTTTCCTTAGAAACGTTACTCGATTTAGAAGGAAATGTCTTAGAACACATAGTACTCGCATTTCATAGCGACGCAATTTCCGTGTGAATTCGTCAATGTTTGGGAGTGAGGGATGCAGTAGAGAACGATCAGTGGATCGGAAATGTGATTGTCGTATCCCAAAAGAAAATCCTGTCGTTTCCATAGCAACGTTACTCGATTTAGAAGGAAATGTCTTAGAACACATAGTACTCGCATTTCATAGCGACGCAACTTCCGTGTGAATTCGTCAATGTTTGGGAGTGAGGGATGCAGTAAAAAACGATTAGTGGATCCGAAATGTGATTGTCGTATCCCAAAAGAAAATCCTATCGTTTCCATAGAAACATTACTCGATTTAGAAGGAAATGTCTTAGAACACATAGTACTCGTATTTCATAGCGACGCAATTTCCGTGTGAATTCGTCAATGTTTGGGAGTGAGGGATGCAGTAAAGGACGATTAGTGGATCGGAAATGTGGTTGTCGTATCCCAAAAGAAAATCTTGTCGTTTCCATAGAAATGTTACTCGATTTAGAAGGAAATGTCTCAGAACACATAGTACTCGCATTTCATAGCGCCGCAATTTCCGTGTGAATTCGTCAATGTTTGGGAGTGAGGGATGCAGTAAAGAACGATTAGTGGATCGGAAATGTGATTGTCGTATCCCAAAAGAAAATCCTGTCGTTTCCTTAGAAACGTTTCTCGATTTAGAAGGAAATGTCTTAGAACACATATTACTCGTATTTCATAGCGACGCAATTTCCGTGTGAATTCGTCAAAGTTTGGGAGTGAGGGAAGCAGTAAAGGACGATTAGTGGATCGGAAATGTGATTGTCGTATCCCAAAAGAAAATCCTGTCGTTTCCATAGCAACGTTACTCGATGTAGAAGGAAATGTCTTAGAACACATAGTACTCGCATTTCATAGCGACGCAATTTCCGTGTGAATTCGTCAATGTTTGGGAGTGAGGGATGCAGTAGAGAACGATTAGTGGATCGGAAATGTGATTGTCGTATCCCAAAAGAAAATCCTGTCGTTTCCATAGCAACGTTACTCGATTTAGAAGGAAATATCTTAGAACACATAGTACTCGCATTTCATAGCGACGCAACTTCTGTGTGAATTCGTCAATGTTTGGGAGTGAGGGATGCAGTAAAGAACGATTAGTGGATCGGAAATGTGATTGTCGTATCCCAAAAGAAAATCCTGTCGTTTCCATAGAAACGTTACTCGATTTAGAAGGAAATGTCTTAGAACACATAGTACTCGTATTTCATAGCGACGCAATTTCCGTGTGAATTCGTCAATGTTTGGGAGTGTGGGATGCAGTAAAGAACGATTAGTGGATCGGAAATGTGATTGTCGTATCCCAAAAGAAAATCCTGTCGTTTCCATAGAAACGTTACTCGATTTAGAAGGAAATGTCTTAGAACACATAGTACTCGCATTTCATAGCGACGCAATTTCCGTGTGAATTCGTCAATGTTTGGGAGTGAGGGATGCAGTAGAGAACGATTAGTGGATCGGAAATGTGATTGTCGTATCCCAAAAGAAAATCCTGTCGTTTCCATAGCAACGTTACTCGATTTAGAAGGAAATGTCTTAGAACACATAGTACTCGCATTTCATAGCGACGCAACTTCCGTGTGAATTCGTCAATGTTTGGGAGTGAGGGATGCAGTAAAAAACGATTAGTGGATCCGAAATGTGATTGTCGTATCCCAAAAGAAAATCCTGTCGTTTCCATAGAAACGTTACTCGATTTAGAAGGAAATGTCTTAGAACACATAGTACTCGTATTTCATAGCGACGCAATTTCCGTGTGAATTCGTCAATGTTTGGGAGTGAGGGATGCAGTAAAGAACGATTAGTGGATCGGAAATGTGGTTGTCGTATCCCAAAAGAAAATCCTGTCGTTTCCATAGAAATGTTACTCGATTTAGAAGGAAATGTCTCAGAACACATAGTACTCGCATTTCATAGCGCCGCAATTTCCGTGTGAATTCGTCAATGTTTGGGAGTGAGGGATGCAGTAAAGAACGATTAGTGGATCGGAAATGTGATTGTCGTATCCCAAAAGAAAATCCTGTCGTTTCCATAGAAACGTTTCTCGATTTAGAAGGAAATGTCTTAGAACACATAGTACTCGTATTTCATAGCGACGCAATTTCCGTGTGAATTCGTCAAAGTTTGGGAGTGAGGGAAGCAGTAAAGGACGATTAGTGGATCGGAAATGTGATTGTCGTATCCCAAAAGAAAATCCTGTCGTTTCCATAGCAACGTTACTCGATGTAGAAGGAAATGTCTTAGAACACATAGTACTCGCATTTCATAGCGACGCAATTTCCGCGTGAATTCGTCAATGTTTGGGAGTGAGGGATGCAGTAGAGAACGATTAGTGGATCGGAAATGTGATTGTCGTATCCCAAAAGAAAATCCTGTCGTTTCCATAGCAACGTTACTCGATTTAGAAGGAAATATCTTAGAACACATAGTACTCGCATTTCATAGCGACGCAACTTCTGTGTGAATTCGTCAATGTTTGGGAGTGAGGGATGCAGTAAAGAACGATTAGTGGATCGGAAATGTGATTGTCGTATCCCAAAAGAAAATCCTGTCGTTTCCATAGAAACGTTACTCGATTTAGAAGGAAATGTCTTAGAACATATAGTACTCGTATTTCATAGCGACGCAATTTCCGTGTGAATTCGTCAATGTTTGGGAGTGTGGGATGCAGTAAAGAACGATTAGTGGATCGGAAATGTGATTGTCGTATCCCAAAAGAAAATCCTGTCGTTTCCATAGAAACGTTACTCGATTTAGAAGGAAATGTCTTAGAACACATAGTACTCGCATTTCATAGCGACGCAACTTCCGTGTGAATTCGTCAATGTTTGGGAGTGAGGGATGCAGTAAAGAACGATTAGTGGATCGGAAATGTGATTGTCGTATCCCAAAAGAAAATCCTGTCGTTTCCATAGAAACGTTACTCGATTTTGAAGGAAATGTATTAGAACACATAGTACTCGTATTTCATAGCGACGCAATTTCCGTGTGAATTCGTCAATGTTTGGGAGTGAGGGATGCAGTAAAGAACGATTAGTGGATCGGAAATGTGATTGTCGTATCCCAAAAGAAAACCTGTCGTTTCCATAGAAACGTTACTCGATTTAGAAGGAAATGTCTTAGAACACATAGTACTCGTATTTCATAGCGACGCAATTTCCGTGTGAATTCGTCAATGTTTGGGAGTGAGGGATGCAGTAAAGAACGATTAGTGGATCGGAAATGTGATTGTCGTATCCCAAAAGAAAATCCTGTCGTTTCCATAGAAACGTTACTCGATTTAGAAGGAAATGTCTTAGAACACATAGTACTCGCATTTCATAGCGACGCAACTTCCGTGTGAATTCGTCAATGTTTGGGAGTGAGGGATGCAGTAAAGAACGATTAGTGGATCAGAAATGTGATTGTCGTATCCCAAAAGAAAATCCTGTCGTTTCCATAGAAACGTTACTCGATTTAGAAGGAAATGTCTTAGAACACATAGTACTCCCATTTCATAGCGACGCAACTTCTGTGTGAATTCGTCAATGTTTGGGAGTGAGGGATGCAGTAAAGAACGATTAGTGGATCGGAAATGTGATTGTCGTATCCCAAAAGAAAATCCTGTCGTTTCCATAGAAACATTACTCGATTTAGAAGGAAATGTCTTAGAACACATAGTACTCGTATTTCATAGCGACTCAATTTCCGTGTGAATTCGTCAATGTTTGGGAGTGAGGGATGCAGTAAAGAACGATTAGTGGATCGGAAATGTGATTGTCGTATCCCAAAAGAAAATCCTGTCGTTTCAATAGAAACGTTACTCGATTTAGAAGGAAACGTCTTAGAACACATAGTACTCGCATTTCATAGCGACGCAACTTCCGTGTGAATTCGTCAATGTTTGGGAGTGAGGGATGCAGTAAAGAACGATTAGTGGATCGGAAATGTGATTGTCGTAACCCAAAAGAAAATCCTGTCGTTTCCATAGAAACGTTACTCGATTTAGAAGGAAATGTCTTGGAACACATAGTTCTCGTATTTCATAGCGACGCAATTTCCGTGTGAATTCGTCAATGTTTGGGAGTGAGGGATGCAGTAAAGAACGATTAGTGGATCGGAAATGTGATTGTCGTATCCCAAAAGAAAACCTGTCGTTTCCATAGAAACGTTACTCGATTTAGAAGGAAATGTCTTAGAACACATAGTACTCGTATTTCATAGCGACGCAATTTCCGTGTGAATTCGTCAATGTTTGGGAGTGAGGGATGCAGTAAAGAACGATTAGTGGATCGGAAATGTGATTGTCGTATCCCAAAAGAAAATCCTGTCGTTTCCATAGAAACGTTACTCGATTTAGAAGGAAATGTCTTAGAACACATAGTACTCGCATTTCATAGCGACGCAACTTCCGTGTGAATTCGTCAATGTTTGGGAGTGAGGGATGCAGTAAAGAACGATTAGTGGATCGGAAATGTGATTGTCGTATCCCAAAAGAAAATCCTGTCGTTTCCATAGAAACGTTACTCGATTTAGAAGGAAATGTCTTAGAACACATAGTACTCTCATTTCATAGCGACGCAACTTCCGTGTGAATTCGTCAATGTTTGGGAGTGAGGGATGCAGTAAAGAACGATTAGTGGATCGGAAATGTGATTGTCGTATCCCAAAAGGAACTCCTGTCGTTTCCCTAGGAACGTTACTCGATTTAGAAGGAAATGACTTAGAACACATAGTACTCGTATTTCATAGCGACGCAATTTCCGTGTGAATTCGTCAATGTTTGGGAGTGAGGGATGCAGTAAAGAACGATTAGTGGATCGGAAATGTGATTGTCGTATCCCAAAAGAAAATCCTGTCGTTTCCATAGAAACGTTACTCGATTTAGAAGGAAATGTCTTAGAACACATAGTACTCGCATTTCATAGCGACGCAATTTCCGTGTGAATTCGTCAATATTTGGGAGTGAGGGATGCAGTAGAGAACGATTAGTGGATCGGAAATGTGATTGTCGTATCCCAAAAGAAAATCCTGTCGTTCCATAGCAACGTTACTCGATTTAGAAGGAAATGTCTTAGAACACATAGTACTCGCATTTCATAGCGACGCAACTTCCGTGTGAATTCGTCAATGTTTGGGAGTGAGGGATGCAGTAAAGAACGATTAGTGGATCGGTAATGTGATTGTCGTATCCCAAAAGAAAATCCTGTCGTTTCCATAGAAACGTTACTCGATTTAGAAGGAAATGTCTTAGAACACATAGTACTCGTAATTCATAGCGACGCAATTTCCGTGTGAATTCGTCAATGTTTCGGAGTGAGGGATGCAGTAAAGAACGATTAGTGGATCGGAAATGTGATTGTCGTATCCCAAAAGAAAATCCTGCCGTTTCCATAGAAACGTTACTCGATTTAGAAGGAAATGTCTTAGAACACATAGTACTCGCATTTCATAGCGACCCAATTTCCGTGTGGATTCGTCAATGTTTGGGAGTGAGGGATGCAGTAGTGAACGATTAGTGGATCGGAAATGTGATTGTCGTATCCCAAAAGAAAATCCTGTCGTTTCCATAGCAACGTTACTCGATTTAGAAGGAAATGTCTTAGAACACATAGTACTCGCATTTCATAGCGACGCAACTTCCGTGTGAATTCGTCAATGTTTGGGAGTGAGAGATGCAGCAAAGAACGATTAGTGGATCGGAAATGTGATTGTCGTATCCCAAAAGAAAATCCTGTCGTTTCCATAGAAACGTTACTCGATTTAGAAGGTAATGTCTTAGAACACATAATACTCGCATTTCATAGCGACGCAACTTCTGTGTGAATTCGTCAATGTTTGGGAGTGAGGGATGCAGTAAAGAACGATTAGTGGATCGGAAATGTGATTGTCGTATCCCAAAAGAAAATCCTGTCGTTTCCATAGAAACGTTACTCGATTTAGAAGGAAATGTCTTAAAACACATAGTACTCGTATTTCATAGCGACGCAATTTCCGTGTGAATTCGTCAATGTTTGGGAGTGTGGGATGCAGTAAAGAACGATTAGTGGATCGGAAATGTAATTGTCGTATCCCAAAAGAAAATCCTGTCGTTTCCATAGAAACGTTACTCGATTTAGAAGGAAATGTCTTAGAACACATAGTACTCGCATTTCATAGCGACGCAACTTCCGTGTGAATTCGTCAATGTTTGGGAGTGAGGGATGCAGTAAAGAACGATTAGTGGATCGGAAATGTGATTGTCGTATCCCAAAAGAAAATCCTGTCGTTTCCATAGAAACGTTACTCGATTTAGAAGGAAATGTCTTAGAACTCATAGTACTCGTATTTCATAGCGACGCAATTTCCGTGTGAATTCGTCAATGTTTGGGAGTGAGGGATGCAGTAAAAAACGATTAGTGGATCGGAAATGTGATTGTCGTATCCCAAAAGAAAACCTGTCGTTTCCATAGAAACGTTACTCGATTTAGACGGAAATGTCTTAGAACACATAGTACTCGTATTTCATAGCGACGCAATTTCCGTGTGAATTCGTCAATGTTTGGGAGTGAGGGATGCAGTAAAGAACGATTAGTGGATCGGAAATGTGATTGTCGTATCCCAATAGAAAATCCTGTCGTTTCCATAGAAACGTTACTCGATTTAGAAGGAAATGTCTTAGAACACATAGTACTCGCATTTCATAGCGACGCAACTTCCGTGTGAATTCGTCAATGTTTGGGAGTGAGGGATGCAGTAAAGAACGATTAGTGGATCGGAAATGTGATTGTCGTATCCCAAAAGAAAATCCTGTCGTTTCCATAGAAACGTTACTCGATTTAGAAGGAAATGTCTTAGAACACATAGTACTCCCATTTCATAGCGACGCAACTTCTGTGTGAATTCGTCAATGTTTGGGAGTGAGGGATGCAGTAAAGAACGATTAGTGGATCGGAAATGTGATTGTCGTATCCCAAAAGAAAATCCTGTCGTTTCCATAGAAACGTTACTCGATTTAGAAGGCAATGTCTTAGAACACATAGTACTCGTATTTCATAGCGACTCAATTTCCGTGTGAATTCGTCAATGTTTGGGAGTGAGGGATGCAGTAAAGAACGATTAGTGGATCGGAAATGTGATTGTCGTATCCCAAAAGAAAATCCTGTCGTTTCCATAGAAACGTTACTCGATTTAGAAGGAAATGTCTTAGAACACATAGTACTCGCATTTCATAGCGACGCAACTTCCGTGTGAATTCGTCAATGTTTGGGAGTGAGGGATGCAGTAAAGAACGATTAGTGGATCGGAAATGTGATTGTCGTAACCCAAAAGAAAATCCTGTCGTTTCCATAGAAACGTTACTCGATTTAGAAGGAAATATCTTAGAACACATAGTACTCGTATTTCATAGCGACGCAATTTCCGTGTGAATTCGTCAATGTTTGGGAGTGAGGGATGCAGTAAAGAACGATTAGTGGATCGGAAATGTGATTGTCGTATCCCAAAAGAAAACCTGTCGTTTCCATAGAAACGTTACTCGATTTAGAAGGAAATGTCTTAGAACACATAGTACTCGTATTTCATAGCGACGCAATTTCCGTGTGAATTCGTCAATGTTTGGGAGTGAGGGATGCAGTAAAGAACGATTAGTGGATCGGAAATGTGATTGTCGTATCCCAAAAGAAAATCCTGTCGTTTCCATAGAAACGTTACTCGATTTAGAAGGAAATGTCTTAGAACACATAGTACTCGCATTTCATAGCGACGCAACTTCCGTGTGAATTCGTCAATGTTTGGGAGTGAGGGATGCAGTACAGAACGATTAGTGGATCGGAAATGTGATTGTCGTATCCCAAAAGAAAATCCTGTCGTTTCCATAGAAACGTTACTCGATTTAGAAGGAAATGTCTTAGAACACATAGTACTCGCATTTCATAGCGACGAGACTTCCGTGTGAATTCGTCAATGTTTGGGAGTGAGGGATGCAGTAAAGAACGATTAGTGGATCGGAAATGTGATTGTCGTATCCCAAAAGGAAATCCTGTCGTTTCCATAGGAACGTTACTCGATTTAGAAGGAAATGTCTTAGAACACATAGTACTCGTATTTCATAGCGACGCAATTTCCGTGTGAATTCGTCAATGTTTGGGAGTGAGGGATGCAGTAAAGAACGATTAGTGGATCGGAAATGTGATTGTCGTATCCCAAAAGAAAATCCTGTCGTTTCCATAGAAACGTTACTCGATTTAGAAGGAAATGTCTTAGAACACATAGTACTTGCATTTCATAGCGACGCAATTTCCGTGTGAATTCGTCAATGTTTGGGAGTGAGGGATGCAGTAGAGAACGATTAGTGGATCGGAAATGTGATTGTCGTATCCCAAAAGAAAATCCTGTCGTTCCATAGCAACGTTACTCGATTTAGAAGGAAATGTCTTAGAACACATAGTACTCGCATTTCATAGCGACGCAACTTCCGTGTGAATTCGTCAATGTTTGGGAGTGAGGGATGCAGTAAAGAACGATTAGTGGATCGGAAATGTGATTGTCGTATCCCAAAAGAAAATCCTGTCGTTTCCATAGAAACGTTACTCGATTTAGAAGGAAATGTCTTAGAACACATAGTACTCGTATTTCATAGCGACGCAATTTCCGTGTGAATTCGTCAATGTTTGGGAGTGAGGGCTGCAGTAAAGAACGATTAGTGGATCGGAAATGAGATTGTCGTATCCCAAAAGAAAATCCTGTCGTTTCCATAGAAACGTTACTCGATTTAGAAGGAAATGTCTTAGAACACATAGTACTCGCATTTCATAGCGACGCAACTTCCGTGTGAATTCGTCAATGTTTGGGAGTGAGGGATGCAGTAAAGAACGATTAGTGGATCGGAAATGTGATTGTCGTATCCCAAAAGAAAATCCTGTCGTTTCCATAGAAACGTTACTCGATTTTGAAGGAAATGTCTTAGAACACATAGTACTCGCATTTCATAGCGACGCAACTTCCGTGTGAATTCGTCAATGTTTGGGAGTGAGGGATGCAGTAAAGAACGATTAGTGGATCGGAAATGTGATTGTCGTATCCCAAAAGAAAATCCTGTCGTTTCCATAGAAACGTTACTCGATTTAGAAGGAAATGTCTTAGAACACATAGTACTCGTATTTCATAGCGACGCAATTTCCGTGTGAATTCGTCAATGTTTGGGAGTGAGGGATGCAGTAAAGAACGATTAGTGGATCGGAAATGTGGTTGTCGTATCCCAAAAGAAAATCCTGTCGTTTCCATAGAAACGTTACTCGATTTAGAAGGAAATGTCTTAGAACACATAGATCTCGTATTTCATAGCGACGCACTTTCCGTGTGAATTAGTCAATGTTTGGGAGTGAGGGATGCAGTAAAGAACGATTAGTGGATCGGAAATGTGATTGTCGTATCCGAAAAGAAAATCCTGTCGTTTCCATAGAAACGATACTCGATTTAGAAGGGAATGTCTCAGAACACATAGTACTCGCATTTCATAGCGACGCAATTTCCGTGTGAATTCGTCAATGTTTGGGAGTGAGGGATGCAGTAAAGAACGATTAGTGGATCGGAAATGTGATTGTCGTTTCCCAAAAGAAAATCCTGTCGTTTCCATAGAAACGTTACTCGATTTAGAAGGAAATGTCTTAGAACACATAGTACTCGTATTTCATAGCGACGCAATTTCCGTGTGAATTCGTCAAAGTTTGGGAGTGAGGGAAGCAGTAAAGAACGATTAGTGGATCGGAAATGTGATTGTCGTATCCCAAAAGAAAATCCTGTCGTTTCCATAGCAACGTTACTCAATTTAGAAGGAAATGTCTTAGAACACATAGTACTCGCATTTCATAGCGACGCATTTTCCGTGTGAATTCGTCAATGTTTGGGAGTGAGGGATGCAGTAAAGAACGATTAGTGGATCGGAAATGTGATTGTCGTATCCCAAAAGAAAATCCTGTCGTTTCCATAGAAACGTTACTCGATTTAGAAGGAAATGTCTTAGAACACATAGTACTCGCATTTCATAGCGTCGCAACTTCCGTGTGAATTCGTCAATGTTTGGGAGTGAGGGATGCAGTAAAGAACGATTAGTGGATCGGAAATGTGATTGTCGTATCCCAAAAGAAAATCCTGTCGTTTCCATAGAAACGTTACTCGATTTAGAAGGAAATGTCTTAGAACACATAGTACTCGCATTTCATAGCGACGCAACTTCCGTGTGAATTCGTCAATGTTTGGGAGTGAGGGATGCAATAAAGAACGATTAGTGGATCGGAAATGTGATTGTCGTATCCCAAAAGAAAATCTTGTCGTTTCCATAGAAACGTTACTCGATTTAGAAGGAAATGTCTTAGAACATATAGTACTCGCATTTCATAGCGACGCAATTTCTGTGTGAATTCGTCAATGTTTGGGAGTGAGGGATGCAGTAGAGAACGATTAGTGGATCGGAAATGTGATTGTCGTATCCCTTAAAGTAAATCCTGTCGTTTCCATAGAAACGTTACTCGATTTAGAAGGAAATGTCTTAGAACACATAGTACTCGCATTTCATAGCGACGCAACTTTTGTGTGAATTCGTCAATGTTTGGGAGTGAGGGATGCAGTTAAGAACGATTAGTGGATCGGAAATGTGATTGTCGTATCCCAAAAGAATATCTTGTCGTTTCCATAGAAACGTTACTCGATTTAGAAGGAAATGTCTTAGAACACATAGTACTCGTATTTCATAGCGACGCAATTTCCGTGTGAATTCGTCAATGTTTGGGAGTGAGGGATGCAGTAAAGAACGATTAGTGGATCGGAAATGTGATTGTCGTATCCCAAAAGAAAATCCTGTCGTTTCCATAGAAACGTTACTCGATTTAGAAGGAAATGTCTTAGAACACATAGTACTCGCATTTCATAGCGACGCAACTTCCGTGTGAATTCGTC
Source organism: Schistocerca piceifrons (assembly GCF_021461385.2). Lineage (NCBI taxonomy): Eukaryota > Metazoa > Arthropoda > Insecta > Orthoptera > Acrididae > Schistocerca > Schistocerca piceifrons. Next base: position 2,635,730 of record NW_025728287.1, read on the forward strand.
AATGTTTGGGAGTGAGGGATGCAGTAAAGAACGATTAGTGGATCGGAAATGTGATTGTCGTATCCCAAAAGAAAATCCTGTCGTTTCCATAGAAACGTTACTCGATTTAGAAGGAAATGTCTTAGAACACATAGTACTCGTATTTCATAGCGACGGAATTTCCGTGTGAATTCGTCAATGTTTGGGGGTGAGGGATGCAGTAAAGAACGATTAGTGGGTCGGAAATGTGATTGTCGTATCCCAAAAGAAAACCTGTCGTTTCCATAGAAACGTTACTCGATTTAGAAGGAAATGTCTTAGAACACATAGTACTCGCATTTCATAGCGACGCAACTTCTGTGTGAATTCGTCAATGTTTGGGAGTTAGGGATGCAGTAAAGAAGGATTAGTGGATCGGAAATGTGATTGTCGTATCCCAAAAGAAAATCCTGTCGTTTCCATAGAATCGTTACTCGATTTAGAAGGAAATGTCTTAGAACACATAGTACTCGCATTTCATAGCGACGCAACTTCCGTGTGAATTCGTCAATGATTGGGAGTGAGGGATGCAGTAAAGAACGATTAGTGGATCGGAAATGTGATTGTCGTATCCCAAAAGAAAATCCTGTCGTTTCCATAGAAACGCTACTCGATTTAGAAGGAAATGTCTTAGAACACATAGTACTCGTATTTCATAGCGACGCAATTTCCGTGTGAATTCGTCAATGTTTTGGAGTGAGGGATGCAGTAAAGAACGATTAGTGGATCGGAAATGTGATTGTCGTATCCCAAAAGAAAATCCTGTCGTTTCCATAGAAACGTTACTCGATTTAGAAGGAAATGTCTTAGAACACATAGTACTCGCATTTCATAGCGACGCAACTTCCGTGTGAATTCGTCAATGTTTGGGAGTGAGGGATGCAGTAAAGAACGATTAGTGGATCGGAAATGTGATTGTCGTATCCCAAAAGAAAATCCTGTCGTTTCCATAGAAACGTTACTCGATTTAGAAGGAAATGTCTTAGAACACATAGTACTCGTATTTCATAGCGACGGAATTTCCGTGTGAATTCGTCAATGTTTGGGGGTGAGGGATGCAGTAAAGAACGATTAGTGGGTCGGAAATGTGATTGTCGTATCCCAAAAGAAAACCTGTCGTTTCCATAGAAACGTTACTCGATTTAGAAGGAAATGTCTTAGAACACATAGTACTCGCATTTCATAGCGACGCAACTTCTGTGTGAATTCGTCAATGTTTGGGAGTGAGGGATGCAGTAAAGAAGGATTAGTGGATCGGAAATGTGATTGTCGTATCCCAAAAGAAAATCCTGTCGTTTCCATAGAATCGTTACTCGATTTAGAAGGAAATGTCTTAGAACACATAGTACTCGCATTTCATAGCGACGCAACTTCCGTGTGAATTCGTCAATGATTGGGAGTGAGGGATGCAGTAAAGAACGATTAGTGGATCGGAAATGTGATTGTCGTATCCCAAAAGAAAATCCTGTCGTTTCCATAGAAACGTTACTCGATTTAGAAGGAAATGTCTTAGAACACATAGTACTCGTATTTCATAGCGACGCAACTTCCGTGTGAATTCGTCAATGTTTGGGAGTGAGGGATGCAGTAAAGAACGATTAGTGGATCGGAAATGTGATTGTCGTATCCCAAAAGAAAATCCTGTCGTTTCCATAGAAACGTTAGTCGATTTAGAAGGAAATGTCTTAGAGCACATAGTACTCGCATTTCATAGCGACGCAATTTCCGTGTGAATTCGTTAATGTTTGGGAGTGAGGGATGCAGTAAAGAACGATTAGTGGATCGGAAATGTGATTGTCGTATCCCAAAAGAAAATCCTGTCGTTTCCATAGAATCGTTACTCGATTTAGAAGGAAATGTCTTAGAACATATAGTACTCGCATTTCATAGCGACGCAATTTCCGTGCGAATTCGTCAATGTTTGGGAGTGAGGGATGCAGTAGAGAACGATTAGTGTATCGGAAATGTGATTGTCGTATCCCTTAAAGAAAAACCTGTCGTTTCCATAGAAACGTTACTCGATTTAGAAGGAAATGTCTTAGAACACATAGTACTCGCATATCATAGCGACGCAACTTCTGTGTGAATTCGTCAATGTTTGGGAGTGAGGGATGCAGTGAAGAACGATTAGTGGATCGGAAATGTGATTGTCGTATCCCAAAAGAAAATCCTGTCGTTTCCATAGAACCGTTACTCGATTTAGAAGGAAATGTCTTAGAACACATAGTACTCGTATTTCATAGCGACGCAATTTCCGTGGGAATTCGTCAACGTTTGGTAGTGAGGGATGCAGTAAAGAACGATTTGTGGATCGGAAATGTGATTGTCGTATCCCAAAAGAAAATCCTGTCGTTTCCATAGAAACGTTACTCGATTTAGAAGGAAATGTCTTAGAAGACATAGTACTCGCATTTCATAGCGACGCAACTTCCGTGTGAATTCGTCAATGATTGGGAGTGAGGGATGCAGTAAAGAACGATTAGTGGATCGGAAATGTGATTGTCGTATCCCAAAAGAAAATCCTGTCGTTTCCGTAGAAACGTTACTCGATTTAGAAGGAAATGTCTTAGAACACATAGTACTCGTATTTCATAGCGACGCAATTTCCGTTTGAATTCGTCAATGTTTGGGAGTGAGGGATGCAGTAAAGAACGATTAGTGGATCGGAAATGTGATTGTCGTATCCCAAACGAAAATCCTGTCGTTTCCATAGAAACGTTACTCGATTTAGAAGGAAATGTCTTAGAACACATAGTACTCGCATTTCATAGCGACGCAACTTCCGTGTGAATTCGTCAATGTTTGGGAGTGAGGGATGCAGTAAAGAACGATTAGTGGATCGGAAATGTGATTGTCGTATCCCAAAAGAAAATCCTGTCGTTTCCATAGAAACGTTACTCGATTCAGAAGGAAATGTCTTAGAACACATAGTACTCGTATTTCATAGCGACGGAATTTCCGTGTGAATTCGTCAATGTTTGGGAGTGAGGGATGCAGTAAAGAACGATTAGTGGGTCGGAAATGTGATTGTCGTATCCCAAAAGAAAACCTGTCGTTTCCATAGAAACGTTACTCGATTTAGAAGGAAATGTCTTAGAACACATAGTACTCGCATTTCATAGCGACGCAACTTCTGTGTGAATTCGTCAATGTTTGGGAGTGAGGGATGCAGTAAAGATGGATTAGTGGATCGGAAATGTGATTGTCGTATCCCAAAAGAAAATCCTGTCATTTCCATAGAAACGTTGCTCGATTTAGAAGGAAATGTCTTAGAACACATAGTACTCGCATTTCATAGCGACGCAACTTCCGTGTGAATTCGTCAATGATTGGGAGTGAGGGATGCAGTAAAGAACGATTAGTGGATCGGAAATGTGATTGTCGTATCCCAAAAGAAAATCCTGTCGTTTCCATAGAAACGTTACTCGATTTAGAAGGAAATGTCTTAGAACACATAGTACTCGTATTTCATAGCGACGCAACTTCCGTGTGAATTCGTCAATGTTTGGGAGTGAGGGATGCAGTAAAGAACGATTAGTGGATCGGAAATGTGATTGTCGTATCCCAAAAGAAAATCCTGTCGTTTCCATAGAAACGTTAGTCGATTTAGAAGGAAATGTCTTAGAGCACATAGTACTCGCATTTCATAGCGACGCAATTTCCGTGTGAATTCGTCAATGTTTGGGAGTGAGGGATGCAGTAAAGAACGATTAGTGGATCGGAAATGTCATTGTCGTATCCCAAAAGAAAACCTGTCGTTTCCATAGAAACGTTACTCGATTTAGAAGGAAATGTCTTAGAACACATAGTACTCGCATTTCATAGCGACGCAACTTCTGTGTGAATTCGTCAATGTTTGGGAGTGAGGGATGCAGTAAAGAAGGATTAGTGGATCGGAAATGTGATTGTCGTATCCCAAAAGAAAATCCTGTCGTTTCCATAGAAACGTTACTCGATTTAGAAGGAAATGTCTGAGAACACATAGTACTCGCATTTCATAGCGACGCAACTTCCGTGTGAATTCGTCAATGATTGGGAGTGAGGGATGCAGTAAAGAACGATTAGTGGATCGGAAATGTGGTTGTGGTATCCCAAATAAAAATACTGTCGTTTCCATAGAAACGTTACTCGATTTAGAAGGAAATGTCTTAGAACACATAGTACTCGCATTTCATAGCGACGCAACTTCCGTGTGAATTCGTCAATGTTTGGGAGTGAGGGATGCAGTAAAGAACGATTAGTGGATCGGAAATGTGATTGTCGTATCCCAAAAGAAAATCCTGTCGTTTCCATAGAAACGTTACTCGATTTAGAAGGAAATGTCTTAGAACACATAGTACTCGTATTTCATAGCGACGCAATTTCCGTGTGAATTCGTCAATGTTTGGGAGTGAGGGATGCAGTAAAGAACGATTAGTGGATCCGAAATGTGATTGTCGTATCCCAAAAGAAAATCCTGTCGTTTCCATAGAAACGTTACTCGATTTAGAAGGAAACGTCTTAGAACACATAGTACTCGCATTTCATAGCGACGCAATTTCCGTGTGAATTCGTCAATGTTTGGGAGTGAGGGATGCAGTAAAGAACGATTAGTGGATCGGAAATGTGATTGTCGTATCCCAAAAGAAAATCCTGTCGTTTCCATAGAAACGTTACTCGATTTAGAAGGAAATGTCTTGGAACACATAGTACTCGCATTTCATAGCGACGCAACTTCCGTGTGAATTCGTCAATGTTTGGGAGTGAGGGATGCAGTAAAGAACGATTAGTGGATCGGAAATGTGATTGTCGTATCCCAAAAGAAAATCCTGTCGTTTCCATAGTAACGTTACTCGATTTAGAAGGAAATGTCTTAGAGCACATAGTACTCGTATTTCATAGCGACGCAATTTCCGTGTGAATTCGTCAATGTTTGGCAGTGTGGGATGCAGTAAAGAACGATTAGTGGATCGGAAATGTGATTGTCGTATCCCAAAAGAAAATCTTGTCGTTTCCATAGAAACGTTACTCGATTTAGAAGGAAATGTCTTAGAACACATAGTACTCGCATTTCATAGCGACGCAACTTCCGTGTAAATTCGTCAATGTTTGGGAGTGAGGGATGCAGTAAAGAACGATTAGTGGATCGGAAATGTGATTGTCGTATCCCAAAAGAAAATCCTGTCGTTTCCATAGAAACGTTACCCGATTTAGAAGAAAATGTCTTAGAACACATAGTACTCGCATTTCATAGCGACGCAATTTCCGTGTGAATTCGTCAATGTTTGGGAGTGAGGGATGCAGTAGAGAACGATTAGTGGATCGGAAATGTGATTGTCGTATCCCTTAAAGAAAATCCTGTCGTTTCCATAGAAACGTTACTCGATTTAGAAGGAAATGTCTTAGAACACATAGTACTCGCATTTCATAGCGACGCAACTTCTGTGTGAATTCGTCAATGTTTGGGAGTGAGGGATGCAGTAAAGAACGATTAGTGGATCGGAAATGTGATTGTCGTATCCCAAAAGAAAATCCTGTCGTTTCCATAGAAACGTTACTTGATTTAGAAGGAAATGTCGTAGAACACATAGTCCTCGTATTTCATAGCGACGCAACTTCCGTGTGAATTCGTCAATGTTTGGGAGTGAGGGATGCAGTAAAGAACGATTAGTGGATCGGAAATGTAATTGTCGTATCCCAAAAGAAAATCCTGTCGTTTCCATAGAAACGTTACTCGATTTAGAAGGAAATGTCGTAGAACACATAGTCCTCGTATTTCATAGCGACGCAACTTCCGTGTGAATTCGTCAATGTTTGGGAGTGAGGGATGCAGTAAAGAACGATTAGTGGATCGGAAATGTGATTGTCGTATCCCAAAAGAAAATCCTGTCGTTTCCATAGAAACGTTACTCGATTTAGAAGGAAATGTCTTAGAACACATAGTACTCGTATTTCATAGCGACGGAATTTCCGTGTGAATTCGTCAATGTTTGGGAGTGAGGGATGCAGTAAAGCACGATTAGTGGATCGGAAATGTGATTGTCGTATCCCAAAAGAAAACCTGTCATCTCCATAGAAACGTTACTCGATTTAGAAGGAAATGTCTTAGAACACATAGTACTCGCATTTCATAGCGACGCAACTTCTGTGTGAATTCGTCAATGTTTGGGAGTGAGGGATGCAGTAAAGAAGGATTAGTGGATCGGAAATGTGATTGTCGTATCCCAAAAGAAAATCCTGTCGTTTCCATAGAAACGTTACTCGATTTAGAAGGAAATGTCTTAGAACACATAGTACTCGCATTTCTTAGCGACGCAACTTCCGTGTGAATTCGTCAATGATTGGGAGTGAGGGATGCAGTAAAGAACGATTAGTGGATCGGAAATGTGATTGTCGTATCCCAAAAGAAAATCCTGTCGTTTCCATAGAAACGTTACTCGATTTAGAAGGAAATGTCTTAGAACACATAGTACTCGTATTTCATAGCGACGCAACTTCCGTGTGAATTCGTCAATGTTTGGGAGTGAGGGATGCAGTAAAGAACGATTAGTGGATCGGAAATGTGATTGTCGTATCCCAAAAGAAAATCCTGTCGTTTCCATAGAAACGTTAGTCGATTTAGAAGGAAATGTCTTAGAGCACATAGTACTCGCATTTCATAGCGACGCAATTTCCGTGTGAATTCGTCAATGTTTGGGAGTGAGGGATGCAGTTAAGAACGATTAGTGGATCGGAAATGTGATTGTCGTATCCCAAAAGAAAACCTGTCGTTTCCATAGACACGTTACTCGATTTAGAAGGAAATGTCTTGGAACACATAGTACTCGCATTTCATAGCGACGCAACTTCTGTGTGAATTCGTCAATGTTTGGGAGTGAGGGATGAGGTAAAGAAGGATTAGTGGATCGGAAATGTGATTGTCGTATCCCAAAAGAAAATCCTGTCGTTTCCATAGAAACATTACTCGATTTAGAAGGAAATGTCTTAGAACACATAGTACTCGCATTTCATAGCGACGCAACTTCCGTGTGAATTCGTCAATGATTTGGAGTGAGGGATGCAGTAAAGAACGATTAGTGGATCGGAAATGTGATTGTCGTATCCCAAAAGAAAATCCTGTCGTTTCCATAGAAACGTTACTCGATTTAGAAGGAAATGTCGTAGAACACATAGTCCTCGTATTTCATAGCGACGCAACTTCCGTGTGAATTCGTCAATGTTTGGGTGTGAGGGATGCAGTAAAGAACGATTAGTGGATCGGAAATGTAATTGTCGTATCCCAAAAGAAAATCCTGTCGTTTCCATAGAAACGTTAGTCGATTTAGAAGGAAATGTCTTAGAGCACATAGTACTCGCATTTCATAGCGACGCAATTTCCGTGTGAATTCGTCAATGTTTGGGAGTGAGGGATGCAGTAAAGAACGATTAGTGGATAGGAAATGTGATTGTCGTATCCCAAAAGAAAATCCTGTCGTTTCCATACAAACGTTACTCGATTTAGAAGGAAATGTCTTAGAACACATAGTACTCGCATTTCATAGCGACGCAACTTCCGTGTGAATTCGTCAATGTTTGGGAGTGAGGGATGCAGTAAAGAACGATTAGTGGATCGGAAATGTGATTGTCGTATCCCAAATTAAAATCCTGTCGTTTCCATAGAAACGTTACTCGATTTAGAAGGAAATGTCTTAGAACACATAGTACTCGCATTTCATAGCGACGCAACTTCCGTGTGAATTCGTCAATGTTTGGGAGTGAGGGATGCAGTAAAGAACGATTAGTGGATCGGAAATGTGATTGTCGTAGCCCAAAAGAAAATCCTGTCGTTTCCATAGAAACGTTACTCGATTTAGAAGGAAATGTCTTAGAACACATAGTACTCGTATTTCATAGCGACGCAATTTCCGTGTGAATTCGTCAATGTTTGGGAGTGAGGGATGCAGTAAAGATCGATTAGTGGATCGGAAATGTGATTGTCGTATCCCAAAAGAAAATCCTGTCGTTTCCATAGAAACGTTAGTCGATTTAGAAGGAAATGTCTTAGAGCACATAGTACTCGCATTTCATAGCGACGCAATTTCCGTGTGAATTCGTCAATGTTTGGGAGTGAGGGATGCAGTTAAGAACGATTAGTGGATCGGAAATGTGATTGTCGTATCCCAAAAGAAAACCTGTCGTTTCCATAGACACGTTACTCGATTTAGAAGGAAATGTCTTGGAACACATAGTACTCGCATTTCATAGCGACGCAACTTCTGTGTGAATTCGTCAATGTTTGGGAGTGAGGGATGAGGTAAAGTAGGATTAGTGGATCGGAAATGTGATTGTCGTATCCCAAAAGAAAATCCTGTCGTTTCCATAGAAACATTACTCGATTTAGAAGGATATGTCTTTGAACACATAGTACTCGCATTTCATAGCGACGCAACTTCCGTGTGAATTCGTCAATGATTTGGAGTGAGGGATGCAGTAAAGAACGATTAGTGGATCGGAAATGTGATTGTCGTATCCCAAAAGAAAATCCTGTCGTTTCCATAGAAACGTTACTCGATTTAGAAGGAAATGTCGTAGAACACATAGTCCTCGTATTTCATAGCGACGCAACTTCCGTGTGAATTCGTCAATGTTTGGGAGTGAGGGATGCAGTAAAGAACGATTAGTGGATCGGAAATGTAATTGTCGTATCCCAAAAGAAAATCCTGTCGTTTCCATAGAAACGTTAGTCGATTTAGAAGGAAATGTCTTAGAGCACATAGTACTCGCATTTCATAGCGACGCAATTTCCGTGTGAATTCGTCAATGTTTGGGAGTGAGGGATGCAGTAAAGAACGATTAGTGGATCGGAAATGTGATTGTCGTATCCCAAAAGAAAATCCTGTCGTTTCCATAGAAACGTTACTCGATTTAGAAGGAAATGTCTTAGAACACATAGTACTCGCATTTCATAGCGACGCAACTTCCGTGTGAATTCGTCAATGTTTGGGAGTGAGGGATGCAGTAAAGAACGATTAGTGGATCGGAAATGTGATTGTCGTATCCCAAATTAAAATCCTGTCGTTTCCATAGAAACGTTACTCGATTTAGAAGGAAATGTCTTAGAACACATAGTACTCGTATTTCATAGCGACGCAATTTCCGTGTGCATTCGTCAATGTTTGGGAGTGAGGGATGCAGTACAGAAAGATTAGTGGATGGGAAATGTGATTGTCGTATCCCAAAAGAAAATCCTGTCGTTTCCATAGAAACGTTACTCGATTTAGAAGGAAATGTCTTAGAACACATAGTACTCGTATTTCATAGCGACGCAATTTCCGAGTGAATTCGTCAATGTTTGGGAGTGAGGGATGCAGTAAAGAACGATTAGTGGATCGGAAATGTGATTGTCGTATCCCAAAAGAAAATCCTGTCGTTTCCATAGAAACGTTACTCGATTTAGAAGGAAATGTCTTAGAACGCATAGTACTCGTATTTCATAGCGACGCAATTTGCGTGTGAATTCGTCAATGTTTGGGAGTGAGGGATGCAGTAAAGAACGATTAGTGGATCGGAAATGTGATTGTCGTATCCCAAAAGAAAATCCTGCCATTTCCATAGAAACGTTACTCGATTTAGAAGGAAATGTCTTAGAACACATAGTACTCGCATTTCATAGCGACGCAACTTCCGTGTGAATTCGTCAATGTTTGGGAGTGAGGGATGCAGTAAAGAACGATTAGTGGATCGGAAATGTGATTGTCGTATCCCAAAAGAAAATCCTGTCGTTTCCATAGAAACGTTACTCGATTTAGAAGGAAATGTCTTAGAACACATAGTACTCGTATTTCATAGCGACGCAATTTCCGTGTGAATTCGTCAATGTTTGGGAGTGAGGGATGCAGTAAAGAACGATTAGTGGATCGGAAATGTGATTGTCGTATCCCAAAAGAAATTCCTGTCGTTTCCATAGAAACGTTACTCGATTTAGAAGGAAATGTCTCAGAACACATAGTACTCGCATTTCATAGCGACGCAATTTCCGTGTGAATTCGACAATGTTTGGGAGTGAGGGATGCAGTAAAGAACGATTAGTGGATCGGAAATGTGATTGTCGTATCCCAAAAGAAAATCCTGTCGTTTCCATAGAAACGTTACTCGATTTAGAAGGAAATGTCTTAGAACACATAGTACTCGCATTTCATAGCGACGCAACTTCCGTGTGAATTCGTCAATGTTTGGGAGTGAGGGATGCAGTAAAGAACGATTAGTGGATCGGAAACGTGATTGTCGTATCCGAAAAGAAAATCCTGTCGTTTCCATAGAAACGTTACTCGATTTTGAAGGAAATGTCTTAGAACACATAGTACTCGTATTTCATAGCGACGCAATTTCCGTGTGAATTCGTCAATGTTTGGGAGTGAGGGATGCAGTAAAGAAAGATTAGTGGATCGGAAATGTGATTGTCGTATCCCAAAAGAAAATCCTGTCGTTTCCATAGAAACGTTACTCGATTTAGAAGGAAATGTCTTAGAACATATAGTACTCGTATTTCATAGCGACGCAATTTCCGTGCGAATTCGTCAATGTTTGGGAGTGAGGGATGCAGTAAAGAACGATTAGTGGATCGGAAATGTGATTGTCGTATCCCAAAAGAAAATCCTGTCGTTTCCATAGAAACGTTACTCGATTTAGAAGGAAATGTCTTAGAACACATAGTACTCTTATTTCATAGCGACGCAATTTCCGTGTGAATTCGTCAATGTTTGGGAGTGAGGGATGCAGTAAAGAACGATTAGTGGATCGGATATGAGATTGTCGTATCCCAAAAGAAAATCCTGTCGTTTCCATAGAAACGTTACTCGATGTAGAAGGAAATGTCTTAGAACACATAGTACTCGCATTTCATAGCGACATAACTTCCGTGTGAATTCGTCAATGTTTGGGAGTGATTGATGCAGTAAAGAACGATTAGTGGATCGGAAATGTGATTGTCGTATCCCAAAAGAAAATCCTGCCTTTTTCATAGAAACGTTACTCGATTTAGAAGGAAATGTCTTAGAACACATAGTACTCACATTTCATAGCGACGCAACTTCCGTGTGAATTCGTCAATGTTTGGGAGTGAGGGATGCAGTAAAGAATGATTAGTGGATCGGAAATGTGATTGTCGTATCCCAAAAGAAAATCCTGTCGTTTCCATAGAAACGTTACTCGATTTAGAAGGAAATGTCTTAGAACACATAGTACTCGTATTTCATAGCGACGCAATTTCCGTGTGAATACGTCAATGTTTGGGAGTGAGGGATGCAGTAAAGAAGGATTAGTGGATCGGAAATGTGATTGTCGTATCCCAAAAGAAAATCCTGTCGTTTCCATAGAAACGTAACTCGATTTAGAAGGAAATGTCTTAGAACACATAGCACCCGTATTTCATAGCGACGGAACTTCCGTGTGAATTCGTCAATGTTTGGGAGTGAGGGATGCAGTAAAGAACGATTAGTGGATCGGAAATGTGATTGTCGTATCCCAAAAGAAAATCCTGTCGTATCCATAGAAACGTTACTCGATTTAGAAGGAAATGTCTTAGAACACATAGTACTCGTATTTCATAGCGACGCAATTTCCGTGTGAATACGTCAATGTTTGGGAGTGAGGGATGCAGTAAAGAAGGATTAGTGGATCGGAAATGTGATTGTCGTATCCCAAAAGAAATCCTGTCGTTTCCATAGAAACGTTACTCGATTTATAAGGAAATGTCTTAGAACACATAGTACTCGTATTTCATAGCGACGCAATTTCCGTGTGAATTTGTCAATGTTTGGGAGTGAGGGATGCAGTAAAGAACGATTAGTGGATCGGAAATGTGATTGTCGTATCCCAAAAGAAAATCCTGTCGTTTCCATAGAAACGTTACTCGGTTTAGAAGGAAATGTCTTAGAACACATAGTACTCGTATTTCATAGCGACGCAATTTCCGTGTGAATTCGTCAATGTTTGTGAGTGAGGGATGCAGTAAAGTACGATTAGTGGATCGGAAATGAGACTGTCGTATCCCAAAAGAAATTCCTGTCGTTTCCATAGAAACGTTACTCGATTTAGAAGGAAATGTCTTAGAACACATAGTACTCGCATTTCATAGCGACGCAACTTCCGTGTGAATTCGTCAATGTTTGGGAGTGAGGGATGCAGTAAAGAACGATTAGTGGATCGGAAATGTGATTGTCGTATCCCAAAAGAAAATCCTGTCGTTTCCATAGAAACATTACTCGATTTAGAAGGAAATGTCTTAGAACACATAGTACTCGCATTTCATAGCGACGGAATTTCCGTGTGAATTCGTCAATGTTTGGGAGTGAGGGATGCAGTAAAGAACGATTAGTGGATCGGAAATGTGATTGTCGAATCCCAAAAGAAGATCCTGTCGTGTCTATAGAAACGTTACTCGATTTAGAAGGAAATGTCTTAGACCATATAGTACTCGTATTTCATAGCGACGCAATTTCCGTGTGAATTCGTCAATGTGTGGGAGTGAGGGATGCAGTAAAGAAGGATTAGTGGATCGGAAATGAGATTGTCGTATCCCAAAAGATAATCCTGTCGTCTCCATAGAAACGTTACTCGATTTAGAAGGAAATGTCTTAGAACACATAGTACTCGTATTACATAGCGACGCAATTTAAGTGTGAATTCATCGATGGTTGGGAGTGAGGGATGCAGTAAAGAAAGATTAGTGGATCGGAAATGAGATTGTCGTATCCCAAAAGAAAATCGTGTCGTTTCCATAGAAACGTTACTCGATTTAGAAGGAAATGTCCTAGAACACATAGTACTCGTATTTCATAGGGACGGAATATCCGTGTGAATTCGTCAATGTGTGGGAGTGAGGGTTGCAGTAAAGAAGGATTAGTGGATCGGAAATGAGATTGTCGTATCCCAAAAGAAAATCCTGTCGTTTCCATAGAAACGTTACTCGATTTTGTAGGAAATGTCTTAGAACACATGGTACTCGTATTTCATAGCGACGCAATTTCCGTGTGAATTCGTCAATGTGTGGGAGTGAGGGATGCAGTAAAGAAGGATTAGAGGATCGGAAATGAGATTGTCGGATCCCAAAAGAAAATAATGTCGTTTCCATAGAAACGTTACTCGATTTAGAAGGAAATGTCTTAGAACACATAGTATTTCATAGCGTCGCAATTTCCGTGTGAATTGGTCAATGAGTGCGAGTGAGGGATGCAGTAAAGAAGGATTAGTGGATCGGAAATATGATTGTCGTATCCCAAAAGAAAATCCTGTCGTTTCCATAGAAACGGTACTCGATTTAGAAGGAAATGTCGTAGAACACATAGTCCTCGTATTTCATAGCGACGCAACTTCCGTGTGAATTCGTCAATGTTTGGGAGTGAGGGATGCAGTAAAGAACGATTAGTGGATCGGAAATGTAATTGTCGTATCCCAAAAGAAAATCCTGTCGTTTCCATAGAAACGTTAGTCGATTTAGAAGGAAATGTCTTGGAACACATAGTACTCGTATTTCATAGCGACGCAATTTCCGTGTGAATTCGTCAATGTTTGGGAGTGTGGGATGCAGTAAAGAAGGATTAGTGGATCGGAAATGAGATTGTCGTATCCCAAAAGAAAATCCTGTCGTTTCCATAGAAACGTTACTCGATTTAGAAGGAAATGTCTTAGAACACATAAATCTCGTATTTCATAGCGACGCAATATCCGTTTGTATTCGTCAATGTGTGGGAGTGAGGGACGCAGTAAAGAAGGATTAGTGGATCGGAAATGAGATTGTCGTATCCCAAAAGAAAATCCTGTCGTTTCCATAGAAACGTTACACGATTTAGAAGGAAATGCCTTAGAAAACATAGTACTCGTATTTCATAGCGACGGAATTTCCGTGTGAATTCGTCAATGTTTGGGAAAGGGGGATGCAGTAAAGAAGGATTAGTGGATCGGAAATGTGATTGTCGTATCCCAAAAGAAAATCCTGTCGCTTCCATAGAAACGTTACTCGATTGAGAAGGAAATGTCTTAGAACACATAGTACTCGTATTCCATAGCGACTGAATTTCCGTGTGAATTCGTCAATGTGTGGGAGTGAGGGAAGCAGTAAAGAAGGAATAGTGAATCGGAAATCAGATTGTCGTATCCCAAAAGAAAATCCTGTCGTTTCCATAGAAACGTTACTCGATTTAGAAGGAAATGTCTTACAACACATAGTACTCGTATTTCATAGCGACGGAATTTCCGTGTGAATTCGTCAATGGTTGGGAGTGAGGGATGCAGTAAAGAAAGATTAGTGGATCTAAAATGTGATTGTCGTATCCCAAAAGAAAATCCTGTCGTTTCCATAGAAACGTTACTCGATTTAGAAGGAAATGTCTTAGAACACATAGTACGCGTATTTCATAGTGACGGAATTTCCGTGTGAATTCGTCAATGTGTGGGAGTGAGGGATGCAGTAAAGAAGGATTAGTGGATCGGAAATGAGATTGTCGTATCCCAAAAGAAAATCCTGTCGTTTCCATAGAAACGTTACTGGATTTAGAAGGAGAAGTCATAGAACCCATAGTAGTTCATAGCGACGCAATTTCCGTGTGAATTCGTCAATGAGTGGGAGTGAGGGATGCAGTAAAGAAGGATTAGTGGATCGGAAATGAGATTGTCGTATCCCAAAAGAAAATCCTGTCGTTTCCATAGAAACGTTACTCGATTTAGAAGGAAATGTCTTAGAACACATAGTACTCGTATTTCATAGCGGCGGAATTTTCGTGTGAATTCGTCAATGGTTGGAAGTGAGGGATGCAGTAAAGAAGGATTAGTGGATCGGAAATGTGATTGTCGTATCCCAAAAGAAAATCCTGTCGTTTCCATAGAAACGTTACTCGATTTAGAAGGAAATGTCTTAGAACACATAGTACTCGTATTTCATAGCGACGCAATTTCCGTGTGAATTCGTCAATGTTTGGGAGTGTGGGATGCAGTAAAGAAGGATTAGTGGATCGGAAATGAGATTGTCGTATCCCAAAAAAAAATCCTGTCGTTTCCATAGAAACGTTACTCGATTTAGAAGGAAATGTCTTAGAACACATAGTACTCGTATTTCATAGCGACGGAATTTCCGTGTGAATTCGTCAATGGTTGGGAGTGAGGGATGCAGTAAAGAAAGATTAGTGGATCGGAAATGTGATTGTCGTATCCCAAAAGAAAATCCTGTCGTTTCCATAGAAACGTTACTCGACTTAGAAGGAAATGTCTTAGAACACATAGTACTCGTATTTCATTGTGACGGAATTTCCGTGTGAATTCGTCAATGTGTGGGAGTGAGGGATGCAGTAAAGAAGGATTAGTGGATCGGAAATAAGATTGTCGTATCCCAAAAGAAAATCCTGTCGTTTCCATAGAAACGGTACTCGATTTAGAAGGAGAAGTCATAGAACCCATAGTATTTCATAGCGACGCAATTTCTGTGTGAATTCGTCAATGTATGGGAGTGAGGGATGCAGTAAAGAAGGATTAGTGGATCGGAAATGTGATTGTCGTATCCCAAAAGAAAATCCTGTCGTTTCCATAGAAACGTTACTCGATTTAGAAGGAAATGTCTTAGAACACATAGTATTTCATGGCGACGCAATTTCCGTGTGAATTCGTCAATGTGTGGGAGTGAGGGATGCAGTAAAGAAGGATTAGAGAATCGGAAATGAGATTGTCGTATCCCAAAAGAAAATCCTGTCGTTTCCATAGAAACGTTACTCGATTTAGAAGGAAATGTCTTAGAACACATAGTATTTCATAGCGACGCAATTTCCGTGTGAATTGGTCAATGAGTGGGAGTGAGGGATGCAGTAAAGAAGGATTAGTGGATCGGAAATAAGATTGTCGTATCCCAAAAGAAAATCCTGTCGTTTCCATAGAAACGGTACACGATTTAGAAGGAGAAGTCATAGAACCCATAGTATTTCATAGCGACGCAATTTCCGTGTGAATTTGTCAATGAGTGGGAGTGAGGGATGCAGTAAGGAAGGATTAGTGGATCGGATATGAGATTGTCGTATCCCAAAAGACAATCCTGTCGTTTCCATAGAAACGTTACTCGATTTAGAAGGAAATGTCTTAGAACACATAGTACTCGTATTTCATAGCGACGGAATTTCCGTGTGAATTCGTCAATGGTTGGGAGTGAGGGATGCAGTAAAGAAGGATTAGTGGATCGGAAATGTGATTGTCGTATCCCAAAAGAAAATCCTGTCGTTTCCATAGAAACGTTACTCGATTTAGAAGAAAATGTCTTAGAACACATAGTACTCGTATTTCATAGCGACGGAATTTCCGTGTGTATTCGTCAATGTGTGGGAGTGAGGGATGCAGTAAAGAAGGATTAGTGGATCGGAAATGAAATTGTCGTATCCCAAAAGAAAATCCTGTCGTTTCCATAGAAACGTTACTCGATTTAGAAGGAAATGTCTTAGAACACATAGTATTTCATAGCGACGCTATTTCCGTGTGAATTCGTCAATGTGTGGGAGTGAGGGATGCAGTAAAGAAGGATTAGTGAATCGGAAATGAGGTTGCCGTATCCCAAAAGAAAATCATGCCGTTTCCATAGAAACGTTACTCGATTTAGAAGGAGAAGTCATAGAACCCATAGTATTTCATAGCGACGCAATTTCCGTGTGAATTCGTCAATGTGTGGGAGTGAGGGATGCAGTAAAGAAGGATTAGTGGATCGGAAATGTGATTGTCGTATCCCAAAAGAAAATCCTGTCGCCTCCATAGAAACGGTACTCGATTTAGAAGGATATTTCTTAGAACACATAGTACTCGTATTTCATAGCGACGCAATTTCCGTGTGAATTCGTCAATGTGTGGGAGTGAGTTATGCAGTAAAGAAGGATTAGTGGATCGGAAATGAGATTGTCGTATCCCAAAAGAAAATCCTGTCGTTTCCATAGAAACGTTACTCGATTTAGAAGGAAATTTCTTAGAACACATAGCTTTCGCATTTCATAGCGACGGAATTTCCGTGTGAATTCGTCAATGTTTGGGAGTGAGGGATGCAGTAAAGAACGATTAGTGGATCGGAAATGTGATTGTCGTATCCCAAAAGAAAATCCTGTCGTTTCCATAGAAACGTTACTCGATTTAGAAGGAAATGTCTTAGAACACATAGTACTCGTATTTCATAGCGACGGAATTTCCGTGTGAATTCGTCAATGTGTGGGAGGGAGGGATGCAGTAAAGAAGGATTAGTGGATCGGAAATGAGATTGTCGTATCCCAAAATAAAATCCTGTCGTTTCCATAGAAACGTTACTCGATTTAGAAGGAAATGTCTTAGAACACATGGTACTCGCATTTCATAGCGACGGAATTTCCGTGTGAATTCGTCAATGTGTGGGAGTGAGGGATGCAGTAAAGAAGGATTAGTGGATCGGAAATGTGATTGTCGTATCCCAAAAGAAAATCCTGTCGTTTCCATAGAAACGTTACTCGATTTAGAAGGAAATGTCTTAGAACACATAGTACTCGCATTTCTTAGCGACGCAACTTCCGTGTGAATTCGTCAATGATTGGGAGTGAGGGATGCAGTAAAGAACGATTAGTGGATCGGAAATGTGATTGTCGTATCCCAAAAGAAAATCCTGTCGTTTCCATAGAAACGTTACTCGATTTAGAAGGAAATGTCTTAGAACACATAGTACTCGTATTTCATAGCGACGCAACTTCCGTGTGAATTCGTCAATGTTTGGGAGTGAGGGATGCAGTAAAGAACGATTAGTGGATCGGAAATGTGATTGTCGTATCCCAAAAGAAAATCCTGTCATTTCCATAGAAACGTTAGTCGATTTAGAAGGAAATGTCTTAGAGCACATAGTACTCGCATTTCATAGCGACGCAATTTCCGTGTGAATTCGTCAATGTTTGGGAGTGAGGGATGCAGTTAAGAACGATTAGTGGATCGGAAATGTGATTGTCATATCCCAAAAGAAAACCTGTCGTTTCCATAGACACGTTACTCGATTTAGAAGCAAATGTCTTGGAACACATAGTACTCGCATTTCATAGCGACGCAACTTCTGTGTGAATTCGTCAATGTTTGGGAGTGAGGGATGAGGTAAAGAAGGATTAGTGGATCGGAAATGTGATTGTCGTATCCCAAAAGAAAATCCTGTCGTTTCCATAGAAACATTACTCGATTTAGAAGGAAATGTCTTAGAACACATAGTACTCGCATTTCATAGCGACGCAACTTCCGTGTGAATTCGTCAATGATTTGGAGTGAGGGATGCAGTAAAGAACGAGTAGTGGATCGGAAATGTGATTGTCGTATCCCAAAAGAAAATCCTGTCGTTTCCATAGAAACGTTACTCGATTTAGAAGGAAATGTCGTAGAACACATAGTCCTCGTATTTCATAGCGACGCAACTTCCGTGTGAATTCGTCAATGTTTGGGAGTGAGGGATGCAGTAAAGAACGATTAGTGGATCGGAAATGTAATTGTCGTATCCCAAAAGAAAATCCTGTCGTTTCCATAGAAACGTTACTCGATTTAGAAGGAAATGTCGTAGAACACATAGTCCTCGTATTTCATAGCGACGCAACTTCCGTGTGAATTCGTCAATGTTTGGGAGTGAGGGATGCAGTAAAGAACGATTAGTGGATCGGAAATGTGATTGTCGTATCCCAAAAGAAAATCCTGTCGTTTCCATAGAAACGTTACTCGATTTAGAAGGAAATGTCTTAGAACACATAGTACTCGTATTTCATAGCGACGGAATTTCCGTGTGAATTCGTCAATGTTTGGGAGTGAGGGATGCAGTAAAGCACGATTAGTGGATCGGAAATGTGATTGTCGTATCCCAAAAGAAAACCTGTCATCTCCATTGAAACGTTACTCGATTTAGAAGGAAATGTCTTAGAACACATAGTACTCGCATTTCATAGCGACGCAACTTCTGTGTGAATTCGTCAATGTTTGGGAGTGAGGGATGCAGTAAAGAAGGATTAGTGGATCGGAAATGTGATTGTCGTATCCCAAAAGAAAATCCTGTCGTTTCCATAGAAACGTTACTCGATTTAGAAGGAAATGTCTTAGAACACATAGTACTCGCATTTCTTAGCGACGCAACTTCCGTGTGAATTCGTCAATGATTGGGAGTGAGGGATGCAGTAAAGAACGATTAGTGGATCGGAAATGTGATTGTCGTATCCCAAAAGAAAATCCTGTCGTTTCCATAGAAACGTTACTCGATTTAGAAGGAAATGTCTTAGAACACATAGTACTCGTATTTCATAGCGACGCAACTTCCGTGTGAATTCGTCAATGTTTGGGAGTGAGGGATGCAGTAAAGAACGATTAGTGGATCGGAAATGTGATTGTCGTATCCCAAAAGAAAATCCTGTCGTTTCCATAGAAACGTTAGTCGATTTAGAAGGAAATGTCTTAGAGCACATAGTACTCGCATTTCATAGCGACGCAATTTCCGTGTGAATTCGTCAATGTTTGGGAGTGAGGGATGCAGTTAAGAACGATTAGTGGATCGGAAATGTGATTGTCGTATCCCAAAAGAAAACCTGTCGTTTCCATAGACACGTTACTCGATTTAGAAGGAAATGTCTTGGAACACATAGTACTCGCATTTCATAGCGACGCAACTTCTGTGTGAATTCGTCAATGTTTGGGAGTGAGGGATGAGGTAAAGAAGGATTAGTGGATCGGAAATGTGATTGTCGTATCCCAAAAGAAAATCCTGTCGTTTCCATAGAAACATTACTCGATTTAGAAGGAAATGTCTTAGAACACATAGTACTCGCATTTCATAGCGACGCAACTTCCGTGTGAATTCGTCAATGATTTGGAGTGAGGGATGCAGTAAAGAACGATTAGTGGATCGGAAATGTGATTGTCGTATCCCAAAAGAAAATCCTGTCGTTTCCATAGAAACGTTACTCGATTTAGAAGGAAATGTCGTAGAACACATAGTCCTCGTATTTCATAGCGACGCAACTTCCGTGTGAATTCGTCAATGTTTGGGTGTGAGGGATGCAGTAAAGAACGATTAGTGGATCGGAAATGTAATTGTCGTATCCCAAAAGAAAATCCTGTCGTTTCCATAGAAACGTTAGTCGATTTAGAAGGAAATGTCTTAGAGCACATAGTACTCGCATTTCATAGCGA
This sequence comes from Schistocerca piceifrons, assembly GCF_021461385.2. Lineage (NCBI taxonomy): Eukaryota > Metazoa > Arthropoda > Insecta > Orthoptera > Acrididae > Schistocerca > Schistocerca piceifrons. The sequence goes on from NW_025728287.1 coordinate 2,655,890, forward strand.
CGCAATTTCCGTGTGAATTCGTCAATGTTTGGGAGTGAGGGATGCAGTAAAGAACGATTAGTGGATAGGAAATGTGATTGTCGTATCCCAAAAGAAAATCCTGTCGTTTCCATACAAACGTTACTCGATTTAGAAGGAAATGTCTTAGAACACATAGTACTCGCATTTCATAGCGACGCAACTTCCGTGTGAATTCGTCAATGTTTGGGAGTGAGGGATGCAGTAAAGAACGATTAGTGGATCGGAAATGTGATTGTCGTATCCCAAATTAAAATCCTGTCGTTTCCATAGAAACGTTACTCGATTTAGAAGGAAATGTCTTAGAACACATAGTACTCGCATTTCATAGCGACGCAACTTCCGTGTGAATTCGTCAATGTTTGGGAGTGAGGGATGCAGTAAAGAACGATTAGTGGATCGGAAATGTGATTGTCGTAGCCCAAAAGAAAATCCTGTCGTTTCCATAGAAACGTTACTCGATTTAGAAGGAAATGTCTTAGAACACATAGTACTCGTATTTCATAGCGACGCAATTTCCGTGTGAATTCGTCAATGTTTGGGAGTGAGGGATGCAGTAAAGATCGATTAGTGGATCGGAAATGTGATTGTCGTATCCCAAAAGAAAATCCTGTCGTTTCCATAGAAACGTTAGTCGATTTAGAAGGAAATGTCTTAGAGCACATAGTACTCGCATTTCATAGCGACGCAATTTCCGTGTGAATTCGTCAATGTTTGGGAGTGAGGGATGCAGTTAAGAACGATTAGTGGATCGGAAATGTGATTGTCGTATCCCAAAAGAAAACCTGTCGTTTCCATAGACACGTTACTCGATTTAGAAGGAAATGTCTTGGAACACATAGTACTCGCATTTCATAGCGACGCAACTTCTGTGTGAATTCGTCAATGTTTGGGAGTGAGGGATGAGGTAAAGTTGGATTAGTGGATCGGAAATGTGATTGTCGTATCCCAAAAGAAAATCCTGTCGTTTCCATAGAAACATTACTCGATTTAGAAGGATATGTCTTTGAACACATAGTACTCGCATTTCATAGCGACGCAACTTCCGTGTGAATTCGTCAATGATTTGGAGTGAGGGATGCAGTAAAGAACGATTAGTGGATCGGAAATGTGATTGTCGTATCCCAAAAGAAAATCCTGTCGTTTCCATAGAAACGTTACTCGATTTAGAAGGAAATGTCGTAGAACACATAGTCCTCGTATTTCATAGCGACGCAACTTCCGTGTGAATTCGTCAATGTTTGGGAGTGAGGGATGCAGTAAAGAACGATTAGTGGATCGGAAATGTAATTGTCGTATCCCAAAAGAAAATCCTGTCGTTTCCATAGAAACGTTAGTCGATTTAGAAGGAAATGTCTTAGAGCACATAGTACTCGCATTTCATAGCGACGCAATTTCCGTGTGAATTCGTCAATGTTTGGGAGTGAGGGATGCAGTAAAGAACGATTAGTGGATCGGAAATGTGATTGTCGTATCCCAAAAGAAAATCCTGTCGTTTCCATAGAAACGTTACTCGATTTAGAAGGAAATGTCTTAGAACACATAGTACTCGCATTTCATAGCGACGCAACTTCCGTGTGAATTCGTCAATGTTTGGGAGTGAGGGATGCAGTAAAGAACGATTAGTGGATCGGAAATGTGATTGTCGTATCCCAAATTAAAATCCTGTCGTTTCCATAGAAACGTTACTCGATTTAGAAGGAAATGTCTTAGAACACATAGTACTCGTATTTCATAGCGACGCAATTTCCGTGTGCATTCGTCAATGTTTGGGAGTGAGGGATGCAGTACAGAAAGATTAGTGGATGGGAAATGTGATTGTCGTATCCCAAAAGAAAATCCTGTCGTTTCCATAGAAACGTTACTCGATTTAGAAGGAAATGTCTTAGAACACATAGTACTCGTATTTCATAGCGACGCAATTTCCGAGTGAATTCGTCAATGTTTGGGAGTGAGGGATGCAGTAAAGAACGATTAGTGGATCGGAAATGTGATTGTCGTATCCCAAAAGAAAATCCTGTCGTTTCCATAGAAACGTTACTCGATTTAGAAGGAAATGTCTTAGAACGCATAGTACTCGTATTTCATAGCGACGCAATTTGCGTGTGAATTCGTCAATGTTTGGGAGTGAGGGATGCAGTAAAGAACGATTAGTGGATCGGAAATGTGATTGTCGTATCCCAAAAGAAAATCCTGCCATTTCCATAGAAACGTTACTCGATTTAGAAGGAAATGTCTTAGAACACATAGTACTCGCATTTCATAGCGACGCAACTTCCGTGTGAATTCGTCAATGTTTGGGAGTGAGGGATGCAGTAAAGAACGATTAGTGGATCGGAAATGTGATTGTCGTATCCCAAAAGAAAATCCTGTCGTTTCCATAGAAACGTTACTCGATTTAGAAGGAAATGTCTTAGAACACATAGTACTCGTATTTCATAGCGACGCAATTTCCGTGTGAATTCGTCAATGTTTGGGAGTGAGGGATGCAGTAAAGAACGATTAGTGGATCGGAAATGTGATTGTCGTATCCCAAAAGAAATTCCTGTCGTTTCCATAGAAACGTTACTCGATTTAGAAGGAAATGTCTCAGAACACATAGTACTCGTATTTCATAGCGACGCAATTTCCGTGTGAATTTGTCAATGTTTGGGAGTGAGGGATGCAGTAAAGAACGATTAGTGGATCGGAAATGTGATTGTCGTATCCCAAAAGAAAATCCTGTCGTTTCCATAGAAACGTTACTCGGTTTAGAAGGAAATGTCTTAGAACACATAGTACTCGTATTTCATAGCGACGCAATTTCCGTGTGAATTCGTCAATGTTTGTGAGTGAGGGATGCAGTAAAGTACGATTAGTGGATCGGAAATGCGACTGTCGTATCCCAAAAGAAATTCCTGTCGTTTCCATAGAAACGTTACTCGATTTAGAAGGAAATGTCTTAGAACACATAGTACTCGCATTTCATAGCGACGCAACTTCCGTGTGAATTCGTCAATGTTTGGGAGTGAGGGATGCAGTGAAGAACGATTAGTGGATCGGAAATGTGATTGTCGTATCCCAAAAGAAAATCCTGTCGTTTCCATAGAAACATTACTCGATTTAGAAGGAAATGTCTTAGAACACATAGTACTCGCATTTCATAGCGACGGAATTTCCGTGTGAATTCGTCAATGTTTGGGAGTGAGGGATGCAGTAAAGAACGATTAGTGGATCGGAAATGTGATTGTCGAATCCCAAAAGAAGATCCTGTCGTGTCTATAGAAACGTTACTCGATTTAGAAGGAAATGTCTTAGACCATATAGTACTCGTATTTCATAGCGACGCAATTTCCGTGTGAATTCGTCAATGTGTGGGAGTGAGGGATGCAGTAAAGAAGGATTAGTGGATCGGAAATGAGATTGTCGTATCCCAAAAGATAATCCTCTCGTCTCCATAGAAACGTTACTCGATTTAGAAGGAAATGTCTTAGAACACATAGTACTCGTATTACATAGCGACGCAATTTAAGTGTGAATTCATCGATGGTTGGGAGTGAGGGATGCAGTAAAGAAAGATTAGTGGATCGGAAATGAGATTGTCGTATCCCAAAAGAAAATCGTGTCGTTTCCATAGAAACGTTACTCGATTTAGAAGGAAATGTCCTAGAACACATAGTACTCGTATTTCATAGGGACGGAATATCCGTGTGAATTCGTCAATGTGTGGGAGTGAGGGTTGCAGTAAAGAAGGATTAGTGGATCGGAAATGAGATTGTCGTATCCCAAAAGAAAATCCTGTCGTTTCCATAGAAACGTTACTCGATTTTGTAGGAAATGTCTTAGAACACATGGTACTCGTATTTCATAGCGACGCAATTTCCGTGTGAATTCGTCAATGTGTGGGAGTGAGGGATGCAGTAAAGAAGGATTAGAGGATCGGAAATGAGATTGTCGGATCCCAAAAGAAAATAATGTCGTTTCCATAGAAACGTTACTCGATTTAGAAGGAAATGTCTTAGAACACATAGTATTTCATAGCGTCGCAATTTCCGTGTGAATTGGTCAATGAGTGCGAGTGAGGGATGCAGTAAAGAAGGATTAGTGGATCGGAAATATGATTGTCGTATCCCAAAAGAAAATCCTGTCGTTTCCATAGAAACGGTACTCGATTTAGAAGGAAATGTCGTAGAACACATAGTCCTCGTATTTCATAGCGACGCAACTTCCGTGTGAATTCGTCAATGTTTGGGAGTGAGGGATGCAGTAAAGAACGATTAGTGGATCGGAAATGTAATTGTCGTATCCCAAAAGAAAATCCTGTCGTTTCCATAGAAACGTTAGTCGATTTAGAAGGAAATGTCTTAGAACACATAGTACTCGTATTTCATAGCGACGCAATTTCCGTGTGAATTCGTCAATGTTTGGGAGTGTGGGATGCAGTAAAGAAGGATTAGTGGATCGGAAATGAGATTGTCGTATCCCAAAAGAAAATCCTGTCGTTTCCATAGAAACGTTACTCGATTTAGAAGGAAATGTCTTAGAACACATAAATCTCGTATTTCATAGCGACGCAATATCCGTGTGTATTCGTCAATGTGTGGGAGTGAGGGACGCAGTAAAGAAGGATTAGTGGAACGGAAATGAGATTGTCGTATCCCAAAAGAAAATCCTGTCGTTTCCATAGAAACGTTACACGATTTAGAAGGAAATGCCTTAGAAAACATAGTACTCGTATTTCATAGCGACGGAATTTCCGTGTGAATTCGTCAATGTTTGGGAAAGGGGGATGCAGTAAAGAAGGATTAGTGGATCGGAAATGTGATTGTCGTATCCCAAAAGAAAATCCTGTCGCTTCCATAGAAACGTTACTCGATTGAGAAGGAAATGTCTTAGAACACATAGTACTCGTATTTCATAGCGACTGAATTTCCGTGTGAATTCGTCAATGTGTGGGAGTGAGGGAAGCAGTAAAGAAGGAATAGTGAATCGGAAATCAGATTGTCGTATCCCAAAAGAAAATCCTGTCGTTTCCATAGAAACGTTACTCGATTTAGAAGGAAATGTCTTACAACACATAGTACTCGTATTTCATAGCGACGGAATTTCCGTGTGAATTCGTCAATGGTTGGGAGTGAGGGATGCAGTAAAGAAAGATTAGTGGATCTAAAATGTGATTGTCGTATCCCAAAAGAAAATCCTGTCGTTTCCATAGAAACGTTACTCGATTTAGAAGGAAATGTCTTAGAACACATAGTACGCGTATTTCATAGTGACGGAATTTCCGTGTGAATTCGTCAATGTGTGGGAGTGAGGGATGCAGTAAAGAAGGATTAGTGGATCGGAAATGAGATTGTCGTATCCCAAAAGAAAATCCTGTCGTTTCCATAGAAACGTTACTGGATTTAGAAGGAGAAGTCATAGAACCCATAGTAGTTCATAGCGACGCAATTTCCGTGTGAATTCGTCAATGAGTGGGAGTGAGGGATGCAGTAAAGAAGGATTAGTGGATCGGAAATGAGATTGTCGTATCCCAAAAGAAAATCCTGTCGTTTCCATAGAAACGTTACTCGATTTAGAAGGAAATGTCTTAGAACACATAGTACTCGTATTTCATAGCGGCGGAATTTTCGTGTGAATTCGTCAATGGTTGGAAGTGAGGGATGCAGTAAAGAAGGATTAGTGGATCGGAAATGTGATTGTCGTATCCCAAAAGAAAATCCTGTCGTTTCCATAGAAACGTTACTCGATTTAGAAGGAAATGTCTTAGAACACATAGTACTCGTATTTCATAGCGACGCAATTTCCGTGTGAATTCGTCAATGTTTGGGAGTGTGGGATGCAGTAAAGAAGGATTAGTGGATCGGAAATGAGATTGTCGTATCCCAAAAAAAAAATCCTGTCGTTTCCATAGAAACGTTACTCGATTTAGAAGGAAATGTCTTAGAACACATAGTACTCGTATTTCATAGCGACGGAATTTCCGTGTGAATTCGTCAATGGTTGGGAGTGAGGGATGCAGTAAAGAAAGATTAGTGGATCGGAAATGTGATTGTCGTATCCCAAAAGAAAATCCTGTCGTTTCCATAGAAACGTTACTCGACTTAGAAGGAAATGTCTTAGAACACATAGTACTCGTATTTCATTGTGACGGAATTTCCGTGTGAATTCGTCAATGTGTGGGAGTGAGGGATGCAGTAAAGAAGGATTAGTGGATCGGAAATAAGAATGTCGTATCCCAAAAGAAAATCCTGTCGTTTCCATAGAAACGGTACTCGATTTAGAAGGAGAAGTCATAGAACCCATAGTATTTCATAGCGACGCAATTTCTGTGTGAATTCGTCAATGTATGGGAGTGAGGGATGCAGTAAAGAAGGATTAGTGGATCGGAAATGTGATTGTCGTATCCCAAAAGAAAATCCTGTCGTTTCCATAGAAACGTTACTCGATTTAGAAGGAAATGTCTTAGAACACATAGTATTTCATGGCGACGCAATTTCCGTGTGAATTCGTCAATGTGTGGGAGTGAGGGATGCAGTAAAGAAGGATTAGAGAATCGGAAATGAGATTGTCGTATCCCAAAAGAAAATCCTGTCGTTTCCATAGAAACGTTACTCGATTTAGAAGGAAATGTCTTAGAACACATAGTATTTCATAGCGACGCAATTTCCGTGTGAATTGGTCAATGAGTGGGAGTGAGGGATGCAGTAAAGAAGGATTAGTGGATCGGAAATAAGATTGTCGTATCCCAAAAGAAAATCCTGTCGTTTCCATAGAAACGGTACACGATTTAGAAGGAGAAGTCATAGAACCCATAGTATTTCATAGCGACGCAATTTCCGTGTGAATTTGTCAATGAGTGGGAGTGAGGGATGCAGTAAGGAAGGATTAGTGGATCGGATATGAGATTGTCGTATCCCAAAAGACAATCCTGTCGTTTCCATAGAAACGTTACTCGATTTAGAAGGAAATGTCTTAGAACACATAGTACTCGTATTTCATAGCGACGGAATTTCCGTGTGAATTCGTCAATGGTTGGGAGTGAGGGATGCAGTAAAGAAGGATTAGTGGATCGGAAATGTGATTGTCGTATCCCAAAAGAAAATCCTGTCGTTTCCATAGAAACGTTACTCGATTTAGAAGAAAATGTCTTAGAACACATAGTACTCGTATTTCATAGCGACGGAATTTCCGTGTGTATTCGTCAATGTGTGGGAGTGAGGGATGCAGTAAAGAAGGATTAGTGGATCGGAAATGAAATTGTCGTATCCCAAAAGAAAATCCTGTCGTTTCCATAGAAATGTTACTCGATTTAGAAGGAAATGTCTTAGAACACATAGTATTTCATAGCGACGCTATTTCCGTGTGAATTCGTCAATGTGTGGGAGTGAGGGATGCAGTAAAGAAGGATTAGTGAATCGGAAATGAGGTTGCCGTATCCCAAAAGAAAATCATGCCGTTTCCATAGAAACGTTACTCGATTTAGAAGGAGAAGTCATAGAACCCATAGTATTTCATAGCGACGCAATTTCCGTGTGAATTCGTCAATGTGTGGGAGTGAGGGATGCAGTAAAGAAGGATTAGTGGATCGGAAATGTGATTGTCGTATCCCAAAAGAAAATCCTGTCGCCTCCATAGAAACGGTACTCGATTTAGAAGGATATTTCTTAGAACACATAGTACTCGTATTTCATAGCGACGCAATTTCCGTGTGAATTCGTCAATGTGTGGGAGTGAGTTATGCAGTAAAGAAGGATTAGTGGATCGGAAATGAGATTGTCGTATCCCAAAAGAAACCCTGTCGTTTCCATAGAAACGTTACTCGATTTAGAAGGAAATTTCTTAGAACACATAGCTTTCGCATTTCATAGCGACGGAATTTCCGTGTGAATTCGTCAATGTTTGGGAGTGAGGGATGCAGTAAAGAACGATTAGTGGATCGGAAATGTGATTGTCGTATCCCAAAAGAAAATCCTGTCGTTTCCATAGAAACGTTACTCGATTTAGAAGGAAATGTCTTAGAACACATAGTACTCGTATTTCATAGCGACGGAATTTCCGTGTGAATTCGTCAATGTGTGGGAGGGAGTAATGCAGTAAAGAAGGATTAGTGGATCGGAAATGAGATTGTCGTATCCCAAAATAAAATCCTGTCGTTTCCATAGAAACGTTACTCGATTTAGAAGGAAATGTCTTAGAACACATGGTACTCGCATTTCATAGCGACGGAATTTCCGTGTGAATTCGTCAATGTGTGGGAGTGAGGGATGCAGTAAAGAAAGATTAGTGGATCGGAAATGTGATTGTCGTATCCCAAAAGAAAATCCTGTCGTTTCCATAGAAACGTTACTCGACTTAGAAGGAAATGTCTTAGAACACATAGTACTCGTATTTCATAGTGACGGAATTTCCGTGTGATTTCGTCAATGTGTGGGAGTGAGGGATGCAGTAAAAAAGGATTAGTGGATCGGAAATAAGATTGTCGTATCCCAAAAGAAAATCCTGTCGTTTCCATAGAAACGGTACACGATTTAGAAGGAGAAGTCATAGAACCCATAGTATTTCATAGCGACGCAATTTCCGTGTGAATTCGTCAATGTATGGGAGTGAGGGATGCAGTAAAGAAGGATTAGTGGATCGGAAATGTGATTGTCGTACCCCAAAAGAAAATCCTGTCGTTTCCATAGAAACGTTACTCGTTTTAGAAGGAAATGTCTTAGAACACATAGTATTTCATGGCGACGCAATTTCCGTGTGAATTCGTCAATGTGTGGGAGTGAGGGATGCAGTAAAGAAGGATTAGTGAATCGGAAATCAGATTGTCGTATCCCAAAAGAAAATCCTGTCGTTTCCATAGAAACGTTACTCGATTTAGAAGGAAATGTCTTACAACACATAGTACTCGTATTTCATAGCCACGGAATTTCCGTGTGAATTCGTCAATGGTTGGGAGTGAGGGATGCAGTAAAGAAAGATTAGTGGATCTAAAATGTGATTGTCGTATCCCAAAAGAAAATCCTGTCGTTTCCATAGAAACGTTACTCGATTTAGAAGGAAATGTCTTAGAACACATAGTACGTGTATTTCATAGTGACGGAATTTCCGTGTGAATTCGTCAATGTGTGGGAGTGAGGGATGCAGTAAAGAAGGATTAGTGGATCGGAAATGAGATTGTCGTATCCCAAAAGAAAATCCTGTCGTTTCCATAGAAACGTTACTCGATTTAGTAGGAAATGTCTTAGAACACGTGGTATTTCATAGCGACGCAATTTCCGTGTGAATTCGTCAATGAGTGGGAGTGAGGGATGCAGTAAAGAAGGATTAGTGGATCGGAAATAAGATTGTCGTATCCCAAACGAAAATCCTTTCGTTTCCATAGAAACGGTACTCGATTTAGAAGGAGAAGTCATAGAACCCATAGTATTTCATAGCGACGCAATGTCCGTGTGAATTCGTCAATGAGTGCGAGTGAGGGATGCAGTAAAGAAGGATTAGTGGATCGGAAATGAGATTGTCGTATCCCAAAAGAAAATCCGGTCGTTTCCATAGAAACGTTACTCGATTTAGTAGGAAATGTCTTAGAACACGTGGTATTTCATAGCGACGCAATTTCCGTGTGAATTCGTCAATGTGTGGGAGTGAGGGATGCAGTAAAGAAGGATTAGTGAATCGGAAATGAGGTTGCCGTATCCCAAAAGAAAATCCTGCCGTTTCCATAGAAACGTTACTCGATTTAGAAGGAGAAGTCATAGAACCCATAGCATTTCATGGCGACGCAATTTCCGTGTGAATTCGTCAATGTGTGGGAGTGAGGGATGCAGTAAAGAAGGATTAGTGGATCGGAAATGTGATTGTCGTATCCCAAAAGAAAATCCTGTCGCTTCCATAGAAACGGTACTCGATTTAGAAGGATATTTCTTAGAACACATAGTACTCGTATTTCATAGCGACGCAATTTCCGTGTGAATTCGTCAATGTGTGGGAGTGAGTTATGCAGTAAAGAAGGATTAGTGGATCGGAAATGAGATTGTCGTATCCCAAAAGAAAATCCTGTCGTTTCCATAGAAACGTTACTCGATTTAGAAGGAAATTTCTTAGAACACATAGCTTTCGCATTTCATAGCGACGGAATTTCCGTGTGAATTCGTCAATGTTTGGGAGTGAGGGATGCAGTAAAGAACGATTAGTGGATCGGAAATGTGATTGTCGTATCCCAAAAGAAAATCCTGTCGTTTCCATAGAAACGTTACTCGATTTAGAAGGAAATGTCTTAGAACACATGGTACTCGCATTTCATACCGACGGAATTTCCGTGTGAATTCGTCAATGTGTGGGAGTGAGGGATGCAGTAAAGAAAGATTAGTGGATCGGAAATGTGATTGTCGTATCCCAAAAGAAAATCCTGTCGTTTCCATAGAAACGTTACTCGACTTAGAAGGAAATGTCTTAGAACACATAGTACTCGTATTTCATATTGACGGAATTTCCGTGTGATTTCGTCAATGTGTGGGAGTGAGGGATGCAGTAAAGAAGGATTAGTGGATCGGAAATAAGATTGTCGTATCCCAAAAGAAAATCCTGTCGTTTCCATAGAAACGGTACACGATTTAGAAGGAGAAGTCATAGAACCCATAGTATTTCATAGCGACGCAATTTCCGTGTGAATTCGTCAATGTGTGGGAGTGAGGGATGCAGTAAAGAAGGATTAGTGGATCGGAAATGTGATTGTCGTATCCCAAAAGAAAATCCTGTCGCTTCCATAGAAACGGTACTCGATTTAGAAGGATATTTCTTAGAACACATAGTACTCGTATTTCATAGCGACGCAATTTCCGTGTGAATTCGTCAATGTGTGGGAGTGAGTTATGCAGTAAAGAAGGATTAGTGTATCGGAAATGAGATTGTCGTATCCCAAAAGAAAATCCTGTCGTTTCCATAGAAACGTTACTCGATTTAGAAGGAAATTTCTTAGAACACATATCTTTCGCATTTCATAGCGACGGAATTTCCGTGTGAATTCGTCAATGTTTGGGAGTGAGGGATGCAGTAAAGAACGATTAGTGGATCGGAAATGTGATTGTCGTATCCCAAAAGAAAATCCATTCGTTTCCATAGAAACGTTACTCGATTTAGAAGGAAATGTCTTAGAACACATAGTACTCGTATTTCATAGCGACGGAATTTCCGTGTGAATTCGTCAATGTGTGGGAGGGTGGGATGCAGTAAAGAAGGATTAGTGGATCGGAAATGAGATTGTCGTATCCCAAAATAAAATCCTGTCGTTTCCATAGAAACGTTACTCGATTTAGAAGGAAATGTCTTAGAACACATGGTACTCGCATTTCATAGCGACGGAATTTCCGTGTGAATTCGTCAATGTGTGGGAGTGAGGGATGCAGTAAAGAAAGATTAGTGGATCGGAAATGTGATTGTCGTATCCCAAAAGAAAATCCTGTCGTTTCCATAGAAACGTTACTCGATTTAGTAGGAAATGTCTTAGAACACGTGGTATTTCATAGCGACGCAATTTCCGTGTGAATTCGTCAATGAGTGGGAGTGAGGAATGCAGTAAAGAAGGATTAGTGGATCGGAAATAAGATTGTCGTATCCCAAACGAAAATCCTTTCGTTTCCATAGAAACGGTACTCGATTTAGAAGGAGAAGTCATAGAACCCATAGTATTTCATAGCGACGCAATGTCCGTGTGAATTCGTCAATGAGTGCGAGTGAGGGATGCAGTAAAGAAGGATTAGTGGATCGGAAATGAGATTGTCGTATCCCAAAAGAAAATCCGGTCGTTTCCATAGAAACGTTACTCGATTTAGTAGGAAATGTCTTAGAACACGTGGTATTTCATAGCGACGCAATTTCCGTGTGAATTCGTCAATGTGTGGGAGTGAGGGATGCAGTAAAGAAGGATTAGTGAATCGGAAATGAGGTTGCCGTATCCCAAAAGAAAATCCTGCCGTTTCCATAGAAACGTTACTCGATTTAGAAGGAGAAGTCATAGAACCCATAGCATTTCATGGCGACGCAATTTCCGTGTGAATTCGTCAATGTGTGGGAGTGAGGGATGCAGTAAAGAAGGATTAGTGGATCGGAAATGTGATTGTCGTATCCCAAAAGAAAATCCTGTCGCTTCCATAGAAACGGTACTCGATTTAGAAGGATATTTCTTAGAACACATAGTACTCGTATTTCATAGCGACGCAATTTCCGTGTGAATTCGTCAATGTGTGGGAGTGAGTTATGCAGTAAAGAAGGATTAGTGGATCGGAAATGAGATTGTCGTATCCCAAAAGAAAATCCTGTCGTTTCCATAGAAACGTTACTCGATTTAGAAGGAAATTTCTTAGAACACATAGCTTTCGCATTTCATAGCGACGGAATTTCCGTGTGAATTCGTCAATGTTTGGGAGTGAGGGATGCAGTAAAGAACGATTAGTGGATCGGAAATGTGATTGTCGTATCCCAAAAGAAAATCCTGTCGTTTCCATAGAAACGTTACTCGATTTAGAAGGAAAAGTCTTAGAACACATAGTACTCGTATTTCATAGCGACGGAATTTCCGTGTGAATTCGCCAATGTGTGGGAGGGAGGGATGCAGTAAAGAAGGATTAGTGGATCGGAAATGAGATTGTCGTATCCCAAAATAAAATCCTGTCGTTTCCATAGAAACGTTACTCGATTTAGAAGGAAATGTCTTAGAACACATGGTACTCGCATTTCATAGCGACGGAATTTCCGTGTGAATTCGTCAATGTGTGGGAGTGAGGGATGCAGTAAAGAAAGATTAGTGGATCGGAAATGTGATTGTCGTATCCCAAAAGAAAATCCTGTCGTTTCCATAGAAACGTTACTCGACTTAGAAGGAAATGTCTTAGAACACATAGTACTCGTATTTCATATTGACGGAATTTCCGTGTGATTTCGTCAATGTGTGGGAGTGAGGGATGCAGTAAAGAAGGATTAGTGGATCGGAAATAAGATTGTCGTATCCCAAAAGAAAATCCTGTCGTTTCCATAGAAACGGTACACGATTTAGAAGGAGAAGTCATAGAACCCATAGTATTTCATAGCGACGCAATTTCCGTGTGAATTCGTCAATGTATGGGAGTGAGGGATGCAGTAAAGAAGGATTAGTGGATCGGAAATGTGATTGTCGTACCCCAAAAGAAAATCCTGTCGTTTCCATAGAAACGTTACTCGTTTTAGAAGGAAATGTCTTAGAACACATAGTATTTCATGGCGACGCAATTTCCGTGTGAATTCGTCAATGTGTGGGAGTGAGGGATGCAGTAAAGAAGGATTAGTGAATCGGAAATCATTGTCGTATCCCAAAAGAAAATCCTGTCGTTTCCAAAGAAACGTTACTCGATTTAGAAGGAGAAGTCATAGAACCCATAGTATTTCATAGCGACGCAATTTCCGTGTGAATTCGTCAATGTGTGGGAGTGAGGGATGCAGTAAAGAAGGATTAGTGGATCGGAAATGTGATTGTCGTATCCCAAAAGAAAATCCTGTCGCTTCCATAGAAACGGTACTCGATTTAGAAGGATATTTCTTAGAACACATAGTACTCGTATTTCATAGCGACGCAATTTCCGTGTGAATTCGTCAATGTGTGGGAGTGAGTTATGCAGTAAAGAAGGATTAGTGTATCGGAAATGAGATTGTCGTATCCCAAAAGAAAATCCTGTCGTTTCCATAGAAACGTTACTCGATTTAGAAGGAAATTTCTTAGAACACATATCTTTCGCATTTCATAGCGACGGAATTTCCGTGTGAATTCGTCAATGTTTGGGAGTGAGGGATGCAGTAAAGAACGATTAGTGGATCGGAAATGTGATTGTCGTATCCCAAAAGAAAATCCATTCGTTTCCATAGAAACGTTACTCGATTTAGAAGGAAATGTCTTAGAACACATAGTACTCGTATTTCATAGCGACGGAATTTCCGTGTGAATTCGTCAATGTGTGGGAGGGTGGGATGCAGTAAAGAAGGATTAGTGGATCGGAAATGAGATTGTCGTATCCCAAAATAAAATCCTGTCGTTTCCATAGAAACGTTACTCGATTTAGAAGGAAATGTCTTAGAACACATGGTACTCGCATTTCATAGCGACGGAATTTCCGTGTGAATTCGTCAATGTGTGGGAGTGAGGGATGCAGTAAAGAAAGATTAGTGGATCGGAAATGTGATTGTCGTATCCCAAAAGAAAATCCTGTCGTTTCCATAGAAACGTTACTCGACTTAGAAGGAAATGTCTTAGAACACATAGTACTCGTATTTCATAGTGACGGAATTTCCGTGTGATTTCGTCAATGTGTGGGAGTGAGGGATGCAGTAAAAAAGGATTAGTGGATCGGAAATAAGATTGTCGTATCCCAAAAGAAAATCCTGTCGTTTCCATAGAAACGGTACACGATTTAGAAGGAGAAGTCATAGAACCCATAGTATTTCATAGCGACGCAATTTCCGTGTGAATTCGTCAATGTATGGGAGTGAGGGATGCAGTAAAGAAGGATTAGTGGATCGGAAATGTGATTGTCGTACCCCAAAAGAAAATCCTGTCGTTTCCATAGAAACGTTACTCGTTTTAGAAGGAAATGTCTTAGAACACATAGTATTTCATGGCGACGCAATTTCCGTGTGAATTCGTCAATGTGTGGGAGTGAGGGATGCAGTAAAGAAGGATTAGTGAATCGGAAATCAGATTGTCGTATCCCAAAAGAAAATCCTGTCGTTTCCATAGAAACGTTACTCGATTTAGAAGGAAATGTCTTACAACACATAGTACTCGTATTTCATAGCCACGGAATTTCCGTGTGAATTCGTCAATGGTTGGGAGTGAGGGATGCAGTAAAGAAAGATTAGTGGATCTAAAATGTGATTGTCGTATCCCAAAAGAAAATCCTGTCGTTTCCATAGAAACGTTACTCGATGTAGAAGGAAATGTCTTAGAACACATAGTACTCGTATTTCATAGTGACGGAATTCCCGTGTGAATTCGTCAATGTGTGGGAGTGAGGGATGCAGTAAAGGAGGATTAGTGGATCGGAAATGAGATTGTCGTATCCCAAAAGAAAATCCTGTCGTTTCCATAGAAACGTTACTCGATTTAGTAGGAAATGTCTTAGAACACGTGGTATTTCATAGCGACGCAATTTCCGTGTGAATTCGTCAATGAGTGGGAGTGAGGGATGCAGTAAAGAAGGATTAGTGGATCGGAAATAAGATTGTCGTATCCCAAACGAAAATCCTTTCGTTTCCATAGAAACGGTACTCGATTTAGAAGGAGAAGTCATAGAACCCATAGTATTTCATAGCGACGCAATGTCTGTGTGAATTCGTCAATGAGTGCGAGTGAGGGATGCAGTAAAGAAGGATTAGTGGATCGGAAATGAGATTGTCGTATCCCAAAAGAAAATCCGGTCGTTTCCATAGAAACGTTACTCGATTTAGTAGGAAATGTCTCAGAACACGTGGTATTTCATAGCGACGCAATTTCCGTGTGAATTCGTCAATGTGTGGGAGTGAGGGATGCAGTAAAGAAGGATTAGTGAATCGGAAATGAGGTTGCCGTATCCCAAAAGAAAATCCTGCCGTTTCCATAGAAACGTTACTCGATTTAGAAGGAGAAGTCATAGAACCCATAGCATTTCATAGCGACGCAATTTCCGTGTGAATTCGTCAATGTGTGGGAGTGAGGGATGCAGTAAAGAAGGATTAGTGGATCGGAAATGTGATTGTCGTATCCCAAAAGAAAATCCTGTCGCTTCCATAGAAACGGTACTCGATTTAGAAGGATATTTCTTAGAACACATAGTACTCGTATTTCATAGCGACGCAATTTCCGTGTGAATTCGTCAATGTGTGGGAGTGAGTTATGCAGTAAAGAAGGATTAGTGGATCGGAAATGAGATTGTCGTATCCCAAAAGAAAATCCTGTCGTTTCCATAGAAACGTTACTCGATTTAGAAGGAAATTTCTTAGAACACATAGCTTTCGCATTTCATAGCGACGGAATTTCCGTGTGAATTCGTCAATGTTTGGGAGTGAGGGATGCAGTAAAGAACGATTAGTGGATCGGAAATGTGATTGTCGTATCCCAAAAGAAAATCCTGTCGTTTCCATAGAAACGTTACTCGATTTAGAAGGAAAAGTCTTAGAACACATAGTACTCGTATTTCATAGCGACGGAATTTCCGTGTGAATTCGCCAATGTGTGGGAGGGAGGGATGCAGTAAAGAAGGATTAGTGGATCGGAAATGAGATTGTCGTATCCCAAAATAAAATCCTGTCGTTTCCATAGAAACGTTACTCGATTTAGAAGGAAATGTCTTAGAACACATGGTACTCGCATTTCATAGCGACGGAATTTCCGTGTGAATTCGTCAATGTGTGGGAGTGAGGGATGCAGTAAAGAAAGATTAGTGGATCGGAAATGTGATTGTCGTATCCCAAAAGAAAATCCTGTCGTTTCCATAGAAACGTTACTCGACTTAGAAGGAAATGTCTTAGAACACATAGTACTCGTATTTCATATTGACGGAATTTCCGTGTGATTTCGTCAATGTGTGGGAGTGAGGGATGCAGTAAAGAAGGATTAGTGGATCGGAAATAAGATTGTCGTATCCCAAAAGAAAATCCTGTCGTTTCCATAGAAACGGTACACGATTTAGAAGGAGAAGTCATAGAACCCATAGTATTTCATAGCGACGCAATTTCCGTGTGAATTCGTCAATGTATGGGAGTGAGGGATACAGTAAAGAAGGATTAGTGGATCGGAAATGTGATTGTCGTACCCCAAAAGAAAATCCTGTCGTTTCCATAGAAACGTTACTCGTTTTAGAAGGAAATGTCTTAGAACACATAGTATTTCATGGCGACGCAATTTCCGTGTGAATTCGTCAATGTGTGGGAGTGAGGGATGCAGTAAAGAAGGATTAGTGAATCGGAAATCATTGTCGTATCCCAAAAGAAAATCCTGTCGTTTCCAAAGAAACGTTACTCGATTTAGAAGGAGAAGTCATAGAACCCATAGTATTTCATAGCGACGCAATTTCCGTGTGAATTCGTCAATGTGTGGGAGTGAGGGATGCAGTAAAGAAGGATTAGTGGATCGGAAATGTGATTGTCGTATCCCAAAAGAAAATCCTGTCGCTTCCATAGAAACGGTACTCGATTTAGAAGGATATTTCTTAGAACACATAGTACTCGTATTTCATAGCGACGCAATTTCCGTGTGAATTCGTCAATGTGTGGGAGTGAGTTATGCAGTAAAGAAGGATTAGTGTATCGGAAATGAGATTGTCGTATCCCAAAAGAAAATCCTGTCGTTTCCATAGAAACGTTACTCGATTTAGAAGGAAATTTCTTAGAACACATATCTTTCGCATTTCATAGCGACGGAATTTCCGTGTGAATTCGTCAATGTTTGGGAGTGAGGGATGCAGTAAAGAACGATTAGTGGATCGGAAATGTGATTGTCGTATCCCAAAAGAAAATCCATTCGTTTCCATAGAAACGTTACTCGATTTAGAAGGAAATGTCTTAGAACACATAGTACTCGTATTTCATAGCGACGGAATTTCCGTGTGAATTCGTCAATGTGTGGGAGGGTGGGATGCAGTAAAGAAGGATTAGTGGATCGGAAATGAGATTGTCGTATCCCAAAATAAAATCCTGTCGTTTCCATAGAAACGTTACTCGATTTAGAAGGAAATGTCTTAGAACACATGGTACTCGCATTTCATAGCGACGGAATTTCCGTGTGAATTCGTCAATGTGTGGGAGTGAGGGATGCAGTAAAGAAAGAGTAGTGGATCGGAAATGTGATTGTCGTATCCCAAAAGAAAATCCTGTCGTTTCCATAGAAACGTTACTCGACTTAGAAGGAAATGTCTTAGAACACATAGTACTCGTATTTCATAGTGACGGAATTTCCGTGTGATTTCGTCAATGTGTGGGAGTGAGGGATGCAGTAAAAAAGGATTAGTGGATCGGAAATAAGATTGTCGTATCCCAAAAGAAAATCCTGTCGTTTCCATAGAAACGTTACTCGATTTAGAAAGAAATGTCTTAGAACACATAGTATTTCATAGCGACGCAATTTCCGTGTGAATTCGTCAATGTATGGGAGTGAGGGATGCAGTAAAGAAGGATTAGTGGATCGGAAATGTGATTGTCGTACCCCAAAAGAAAATCCTGTCGTTTCCATAGAAACGTTACTCGTTTTAGAAGGAAATGTCTTAGAACACATAGTATTTCATGGCGACGCAATTTCCGTGTGAATTCGTCAATGTGTGGGAGTGAGGGATGCAGTAAAGAAGGATTAGTGAATCGGAAATCAGATTGTCGTATCCCAAAAGAAAATCCTGTCGTTTCCATAGAAACGTTACTCGATTTAGAAGGAAATGTCTTACAACACATAGTACTCGTATTTCATAGCCACGGAATTTCCGTGTGAATTCGTCAATGGTTGGGAGTGAGGGATGCAGTAAAGAAAGATTAGTGGATCTAAAATGTGATTGTCGTATCCCAAAAGAAAATCCTGTCGTTTCCATAGAAACGTTACTCGATGTAGAAGGAAATGTCTTAGAACACATAGTACTCGTATTTCATAGTGACGGAATTCCCGTGTGAATTCGTCAATGTGTGGGAGTGAGGGATGCAGTAAAGGAGGATTAGTGGATCGGAAATGAGATTGTCGTATCCCAAAAGAAAATCCTGTCGTTTCCATAGAAACGTTACTCGATTTAGTAGGAAATGTCTTAGAACACGTGGTATTTCATAGCGACGCAATTTCCGTGTGAATTCGTCAATGAGTGGGAGTGAGGGATGCAGTAAAGAAGGATTAGTGGATCGGAAATAAGATTGTCGTATCCCAAACGAAAATCCTTTCGTTTCCATAGAAACGGTACTCGATTTAGAAGGAGAAGTCATAGAACCCATAGTATTTCATAGCGACGCAATGTCTGTGTGAATTCGTCAATGAGTGCGAGTGAGGGATGCAGTAAAGAAGGATTAGTGGATCGGAAATGAGATTGTCGTATCCCAAAAGAAAATCCGGTCGTTTCCATAGAAACGTTACTCGATTTAGTAGGAAATGCCTTAGAACACGTGGTATTTCATAGCGACGCAATTTCCGTGTGAATTCGTCAATGTGTGGGAGTGAGGGATGCAGTAAAGAAGGATTAGTGAATCGGAAATGAGGTTGCCGTATCCCAAAAGAAAATCCTGCCGTTTCCATAGAAACGTTACTCGATTTAGAAGGAGAAGTCATAGAACCCATAGCATTTCATAGCGACGCAATTTCCGTGTGAATTCGTCAATGTGTGGGAGTGAGGGATGCAGTAAAGAAGGATTAGTGGATCGGAAATGTGATTGTCGTATCCCAAAAGAAAATCCTGTCGCTTCCATAGAAACGGTACTCGATTTAGAAGGATATTTCTTAGAACACATAGTACTCGTATTTCATAGCGACGCAATTTCCGTGTGAATTCGTCAATGTGTGGGAGTGAGTTATGCAGTAAAGAAGGATTAGTGGATCGGAAATGAGATTGTCGTATCCCAAAAGAAAATCCTGTCGTTTCCATAGAAACGTTACTCGATTTAGAAGGAAATTTCTTAGAACACATAGCTTTCGCATTTCATAGCGACGGAATTTCCGTGTGAATTCGTCAATGTTTGGGAGTGAGGGATGCAGTAAAGAACGATTAGTGGATCGGAAATGTGATTGTCGTATCCCAAAAGAAAATCCTGTCGTTTCCATAGAAACGTTACTCGTTTTAGAAGGAAATGTCTTAGAACACATAGTATTTCATGGCGACGCAATTTCCGTGTGAATTCGTCAATGTGTGGGAGTGAGGGATGCAGTAAAGAAGGATTAGTGAATCGGAAATCAGATTGTCGTATCCCAAAAGAAAATCCTGTCGTTTCCATAGAAACGTTACTCGATTTAGAAGGAAATGTCTTACAACACATAGTACTCGTATTTCATAGCCACGGAATTTCCGTGTGAATTCGTCAATGGTTGGGAGTGAGGGATGCAGTAAAGAAAGATTAGTGGATCTAAAATGTGATTGTCGTATCCCAAAAGAAAATCCTGTCGTTTCCATAGAAACGTTACTCGATTTAGAAGGAAATGTCTTAGAACACATAGTACGTGTATTTCATAGTGACGGAATTTCCGTGTGAATTCGTCAATGTGTGGGAGTGAGGGATGCAGTAAAGAAGGATTAGTGGATCGGAAATGAGATTGTCGTATCCCAAAAGAAAATCCTGTCGTTTCCATAGAAACGTTACTCGATTTAGTAGGAAATGTCTTAGAACACGTGGTATTTCATAGCGACGCAATTTCCGTGTGAATTCGTCAATGAGTGGGAGTGAGGGATGCAGTAAAGAAGGATTAGTGGATCGGAAATAAGATTGTCGTATCCCAAACGAAAATCCTTTCGTTTCCATAGAAACGGTACTCGATTTAGAAGGAGAAGTCATAGAGCCCATAGTATTTCATAGCGACGCAATGTCCGTGTGAATTCGTCAATGAGTGCGAGTGAGGGATGCAGTAAAGAAGGATTAGTGGATCGGAAATGAGATTGTCGTATCCCAAAAGAAAATCCGGTCGTTTCCATAGAAACGTTACTCGATTTAGTAGGAAATGTCTTAGAACACGTGGTATTTCATAGCGACGCAATTTCCGTGTGAATTCGTCAATGTGTGGGAGTGAGGGATGCAGTAAAGAAGGATTAGTGAATCGGAAATGAGGTTGCCGTATCCCAAAAGAAAATCCTGCCGTTTCCATAGAAACGTTACTCGATTTAGAAGGAGAAGTCATAGAACCCATAGCATTTCATAGCGACGCAATTTCCGTGTGAATTCGTCAATGTGTGGGAGTGAGGGATGCAGTAAAGAAGGATTAGTGGATCGGAAATGTGATTGTCGTATCCCAAAAGAAAATCCTGTCGCTTCCATAGAAACGGTACTCGATTTAGAAGGATATTTCTTAGAACACATAGTACTCGTATTTCATAGCGACGCAATTTCCGTGTGAATTCGTCAATGTGTGGGAGTGAGTTATGCAGTAAAGAAGGATTAGTGGATCGGAAATGAGATTGTCGTATCCCAAAAGAAAATCCTGTCGTTTCCATAGAAACGTTACTCGATTTAGAAGGAAATTTCTTAGAACACATAGCTTTCGCATTTCATAGCGACGGAAATTCCGTGTGAATTCGTCAATGTTTGGGAGTGAGGGATGCAGTAAAGAACGATTAGTGGATCGGAAATGTGATTGTCGTATCCCAAAAGAAAATCCTGTCGTTTCCATAGAAACGTTACTCGATTTAGAAGGAAAAGTCTTAGAACACATAGTACTCGTATTTCATAGCGACGGAATTTCCGTGTGAATTCGCCAATGTGTGGGAGGGAGGGATGCAGTAAAGAAGGATTAGTGGATCGGAAATGAGATTGTCGTATCCCAAAATAAAATCCTGTCGTTTCCATAGAAACGTTACTCGATTTAGAAGGAAATGTCTTAGAACACATGGTACTCGCATTTCATAGCGACGGAATTTCCGTGTGAATTCGTCAATGTGTGGGAGTGAGGGATGCAGTAAAGAAAGATTAGTGGATCGGAAATGTGATTGTCGTATCCCAAAAGAAAATCCTGTCGTTTCCATAGAAACGTTACTCGACTTAGAAGGAAATGTCTTAGAACACATAGTACTCGTATTTCATATTGACGGAATTTCCGTGTGATTTCGTCAATGTGTGGGAGTGAGGGATGCAGTAAAGAAGGATTAGTGGATCGGAAATAAGATTGTCGTATCCCAAAAGAAAATCCTGTCGTTTCCATAGAAACGGTACACGATTTAGAAGGAGAAGTCATAGAACCCATAGTATTTCATAGCGACGCAATTTCCGTGTGAATTCGTCAATGTATGGGAGTGAGGGATGCAGTAAAGAAGGATTAGTGGATCGGAAATGTGATTGTCGTACCCCAAAAGAAATTCCTGTCGTTTCCATAGAAACGTTACTCGTTTTAGAAGGAAATGTCTTAGAACACATAGTATTTCATGGCGACGCAATTTCCGTGTGAATTCGTCAATGTGTGGGAGTGAGGGATGCAGTAAAGAAGGATTAGTGAATCGGAAATCATTGTCGTATCCCAAAAGAAAATCCTGTCGTTTCCAAAGAAACGTTACTCGATTTAGAAGGAGAAGTCATAGAACCCATAGTATTTCATAGCGACGCAATTTCCGTGTGAATTCGTCAATGTGTGGGAGTGAGGGATGCAGTAAAGAAGGATTAGTGGATCGGAAATGTGATTGTCGTATCCCAAAAGAAAATCCTGTCGCTTCCATAGAAACGGTACTCGATTTAGAAGGATATTTCTTAGAACACATAGTACTCGTATTTCATAGCGACGCAATTTCCGTGTGAATTCGTCAATGTGTGGGAGTGAGTTATGCAGTAAAGAAGGATTAGTGTATCGGAAATGAGATTGTCGTATCCCAAAAGAAAATCCTGTCGTTTCCATAGAAACGTTACTCGATTTAGAAGGAAATTTCTTAGAACACATATCTTTCGCATTTCATAGCGACGGAATTTCCGTGTGAATTCGTCAATGTTTGGGAGTGAGGGATGCAGTAAAGAACGATTAGTGGATCGGAAATGTGATTGTCGTATCCCAAAAGAAAATCCATTCGTTTCCATAGAAACGTTACTCGATTTAGAAGGAAATGTCTTAGAACACATAGTACTCGTATTTCATAGCGACGGAATTTCCGTGTGAATTCGTCAATGTGTGGGAGGGTGGGATGCAGTAAAGAAGGATTAGTGGATCGGAAATGAGATTGTCGTATCCCAAAATAAAATCCTGTCGTTTCCATAGAAACGTTACTCGATTTAGAAGGAAATGTCTTAGAACACATGGTACTCGCATTTCATAGCGACGGAATTTCCGTGTGAATTCGTCAATGTGTGGGAGTGAGGGATGCAGTAAAGAAAGATTAGTGGATCGGAAATGTGATTGTCGTATCCCAAAAGAAAATCCTGTCGTTTCCATAGAAACGTTACTCGACTTAGAAGGAAATGTCTTAGAACACATAGTACTCGTATTTCATAGTGACGGAATTTCCGTGTGATTTCGTCAATGTGTGGGAGTGAGGGATGCAGTAAAAAAGGATTAGTGGATCGGAAATAAGATTGTCGTATCCCAAAAGAAAATCCTGTCGTTTCCATAGAAACGTTACTCGATTTAGAAAGAAATGTCTTAGAACACATAGTATTTCATAGCGACGCAATTTCCGTGTGAATTCGTCAATGTATGGGAGTGAGGGATGCAGTAAAGAAGGATTAGTGGATCGGAAATGTGATTGTCGTACCCCAAAAGAAAATCCTGTCGTTTCCATAGAAACGTTACTCGTTTTAGAAGGAAATGTCTTAGAACACATAGTATTTCATGGCGACGCAATTTCCGTGTGAATTCGTCAATGTGTGGGAGTGAGGGATGCAGTAAAGAAGGATTAGTGAATCGGAAATCAGATTGTCGTATCCCAAAAGAAAATCCTGTCGTTTCCATAGAAACGTTACTCGATTTAGAAGGAAATGTCTTACAACACATAGTACTCGTATTTCATAGCCACGGAATTTCCGTGTGAATTCGTCAATGGTTGGGAGTGAGGGATGCAGTAAAGAAAGATTAGTGGATCTAAAATGTGATTGTCGTATCCCAAAAGAAAATCCTGTCGTTTCCATAGAAACGTTACTCGATGTAGAAGGAAATGTCTTAGAACACATAGTACTCGTATTTCATAGTGACGGAATTCCCGTGTGAATTCGTCAATGTGTGGGAGTGAGGGATGCAGTAAAGGAGGATTAGTGGATCGGAAATGAGATTGTCGTATCCCAAAAGAAAATCCTGTCGTTTCCATAGAAACGTTACTCGATTTAGTAGGAAATGTCTTAGAACACGTGGTATTTCATAGCGACGCAATTTCCGTGTGAATTCGTCAATGAGTGGGAGTGAGGGATGCAGTAAAGAAGGATTAGTGGATCGGAAATAAGATTGTCGTATCCCAAACGAAAATCCTTTCGTTTCCATAGAAACGGTACTCGATTTAGAAGGAGAAGTCATAGAACCCATAGTATTTCATAGCGACGCAATGTCTGTGTGAATTCGTCAATGAGTGCGAGTGAGGGATGCAGTAAAGAAGGATTAGTGGATCGGAAATGAGATTGTCGTATCCCAAAAGAAAATCCGGTCGTTTCCATAGAAACGTTACTCGATTTAGTAGGAAATGTCTTAGAACACGTGGTATTTCATAGCGACGCAATTTCCGTGTGAATTCGTCAATGTGTGGGAGTGAGGGATGCAGTAAAGAAGGATTAGTGAATCGGAAATGAGGTTGCCGTATCCCAAAAGAAAATCCTGCCGTTTCCATAGAAACGTTACTCGATTTAGAAGGAGAAGTCATAGAACCCATAGCATTTCATAGCGACGCAATTTCCGTGTGAATTCGTCAATGTGTGGGAGTGAGGGATGCAGTAAAGAAGGATTAGTGGATCGGAAATGTGATTGTCGTATCCCAAAAGAAAATCCTGTCGCTTCCATAGAAACGGTACTCGATTTAGAAGGATATTTCTTAGAACACATAGTACTCGTATTTCATAGCGACGCAATTTCCGTGTGAATTCGTCAATGTGTGGGAGTGAGTTATGCAGTAAAGAAGGATTAGTGGATCGGAAATGAGATTGTCGTATCCCAAAAGAAAATCCTGTCGTTTCCATAGAAACGTTACTCGATTTAGAAGGAAATTTCTTAGAACACATAGCTTTCGCATTTCATAGCGACGGAATTTCCGTGTGAATTCGTCAATGTTTGGGAGTGAGGGATGCAGTAAAGAACGATTAGTGGATCGGAAATGTGATTGTCGTATCCCAAAAGAAAATCCTGTCGTTTCCATAGAAACGTTACTCGATTTAGAAGGAAATGTCTTAGAACACATAGTACTCGTATTTCATAGCGACGGAATTTCCGTGTGAATTCGTCAATGTGTGGGAGGGAGGGATGCAGTAAAGAAGGATTAGTGGATCGGAAATGAGATTGTCGTATCCCAAAATAAAATCCTGTCGTTTCCATAGAAACGTTACTCGATTTAGAAGGAAATGTCTTAGAACACATGGTACTCGCATTTCATAGCGACGGAATTTCCGTGTGAATTCGTCAATGTGTGGGAGTGAGGGATGCAGTAAAGAAAGATTAGTGGATCGGAAATGTGATTGTCGTATCCCAAAAGAAAATCCTGTCGTTTCCATAGAAACGTTACTCGACTTAGAAGGAAATGTCTTAGAACACATAGTACTCGTATTTCATAGTGACGGAATTTCCGTGTGATTTCGTCAATGTGTGGGAGTGAGGGATGCAGTAAAGAAGGATTAGTGGATCGGAAATAAGATTGTCGTATCCCAAAAGAAAATCCTGTCGTTTCCATAGAAACGGTACACGATTTAGAAGGAGAAGTCATAGAACCCATAGTATTTCATAGCGACGCAATTTCCGTGTGAATTCGTCAATGTATGGGAGTGAGGGATGCAGTAAAGAAGGATTAGTGGATCGGAAATGTGATTGTCGTACCCCAAAAGAAAATCCTGTCGTTTCCATAGAAACGTTACTCGTTTTAGAAGGAAATGTCTTAGAACACATAGTATTTCATGGCGACGCAATTTCCGTGTGAATTCGTCAATGTGTGGGAGTGAGGGATGCAGTAAAGAAGGATTAGTGAATCGGAAATCAGATTGTCGTATCCCAAAAGAAAATCCTGTCGTTTCCATAGAAACGTTACTCGATTTAGAAGGAAATGTCTTAGAACACATAGTACGTGTATTTCATAGTGACGGAATTTCCGTGTGAATTCGTCAATGTGTGGGAGTGAGGGATGCAGTAAACAAGGATTAGTGGATCGGAAATGAGATTGTCGTATCCCAAAAGAAAATCCTGTCGTTTCCATAGAAACGTTACTGGATTTAGAAGGAGAAGTCATAGAACCCATAGTAGTTCATAGCGACGCAATTTCCGTGTGAATTCGTCAATGAGTGGGAGTGAGGGATGCAGTAAAGAAGGATTAGTGGATCGGAAATGAGATTGTCGTATCCCAAAAGAAAATCCTGTCGTTTCCATAGAAACGTTACTCGATTTAGAAGGAAATGTCTTAGAACACATAGTACTCGTATTTCATAGCGGCGGAATTTTCGTGTGAATTCGGCAATGGTTGGAAGTGAGGGATGCAGTAAACAAGGATTAGTGGATCGGAAATGTGATTGTCGTATCCCAAAAGAAAATCCTGTCGTTTCCATAGAAACGTTACTCGATTTAGAAGGAAATGTCTTAGAACACATAGTACTCGTATTTCATAGCGACGCAATTTCCGTGTGAATTCGTCAATGTTTGGGAGTGTGGGATGCAGTAAAGAAGGATTAGTGGATCGGAAATGAGATTGTCGTATCCCAAAAGAAAATCCTGTCGTTTCCATAGAAACGTTACTCGATTTAGAAGGAAATGTCTTAGAACACATAGTACTCGTATATCATAGCGACGGAATTTCCGTGTGAATTCGTCAATGGTTGGGAGTGAGGGATGCAGTAAAGAAAGATTAGTGGATCGGAAATGTGATTGTCGTATCCCAAAAGAAAATCCTGTCGTTTCCATAGAAGTATTACTCGACTTAGAAGGAAATGTCTTAGAACACATAGTACTCGTATTTCATAGTGACGGAATTTCCGTGTGAATTCGTCAATGTGTGGGAGTGAGGGATGCAGTAAAGAAGGATTAGCGGATCGGAAATAAGATTGTCGTATCCCAAAAGAAAATCCTGTCGTTTCCATAGAAACGGTACTCGATTTAGAAGGAGAAGTCATAGAACCCATAGTATTTCATAGCGACGCAATTTCCGTGTGAATTCGTCAATGTATGGGAGTGAGGGATGCAGTAAACAAGGATTAGTGGATCGGAAATGTGATTGTCGTATCCCAAAAGAAAATCCTGTCGTTTCCATAGAAACGTTACTCGATTTAGGAGGAAATGTCTTAGAACACATAGTATTTCATGGCGACGCAATTTCCGTGTGAATTCGTCAATGTGTGGGAGTGAGGGATGCAGTAAAGAAGGATTAGAGAATCGGAAATGAGATTGTCCTATCCCAAAAGAAAATCCTGTCGTTTCCATAGAAACGTTACTCGATTTAGAAGGAAATGTCTTAGAACACATAGTATTTCATAGCGACGCAATTTCCGTGTGAATTGGTCAATGAGTGGGAGTGAGGGATGCAGTAAAGAAGGATTAGTGGATCGGAAATAAGATTGTCGTATCCCAAAAGAAAATCCTGTCGTTTCCATAGAAACGGTACACGATTTAGAAGGAGAAGTCATAGAACCCATAGTATTTCATAGCGACGCAATTTCCGTGTGAATTTGTCAATGAGTGGGAGTGAGGGATGCAGTAAGGAAGGATTAGTGGATCGGAAATGAGATTGTCGTATCCCAAAAGACAATCCTGTCGTTTCCATAGAAACGTTACTCGATTTAGAAGGAAATGTCTTAGAACACATAGTACTCGTATTTCATAGCGACGGAATTTCCGTGTGAATTCGTCAATGGTTGGGAGTGAGGGATGCAGTAAAGAAGGATTAGTGGATCGGAAATGTGATTGTCGTATCCCAAAAGAAAATCCTGTCGTTTCCATAGAAACGTTACTCGATTTAGAAGAAAATGTCTTAGAACACATAGTACTCGTATTTCATAGCGACGGAATTTCCGTGTGTATTCGTCAATGTGTGGGAGTGAGGGATGCAGTAAAGAAGGATTAGTGGATCGGAAATGAAATTGTCGTATCCCAAAAGAAAATCCTGTCGTTTCCATAGAAACGTTACTCGATTTAGAAGGAAATGTCTTACAACACATAGTATTTCATAGCGACGCAATTTCCGTGTGAATTGGTCAATGAGTGGGAGTGAGGGATGCAGTAAAGAAGGATTAGTGGATCGGAAATAAGATTGTCGTATCCCAAAAGAAAATCCTTTCGTTTCCATAGAAACGGTACTCGATTTAGAAGGAGAAGTCATAGAACCCATAGTATTTCATAGCGACGCAATGTCCGTGTGAATTCGTCAATGAGTGCGAGTGAGGGATGCAGTAAAGAAGGATTAGTGGATCGGAAATGTGATTGTCGTACCCCAAAAGAAAATCCTGTCGTTTCCATAGAAACGGTACTCGATTTAGAAGGATATTTCTTAGAACACATAGTACTCGTATTTCATAGCGACGCAATTTCCGTGTGAATTCGTCAATGTGTGGGAGTGAGTTATGCAGTAAAGAAGGATTAGTGGATCGGAAATGAGATTGTCGTATCCCAAAAGAAAATCCTGTCGTTTCCATAGAAACGTTACTCGATTTAGAAGGAAATTTCTTAGAACACATAGCTTTCGCATTTCATAGCGACGGAATTTCCGTGTGAATTAGTCAATGTTTGGGAGTGAGGGATGCAGTAAAGAACGATTAGTGGATCGGAAATGTGATTGTCGTATCCCAAAAGAAAATCCTGTCGTTTCCATAGAAACGTTACTCGATTTAGAAGGAAATGTCTTAGAACACATAGTACTCGTATTTCATAGCGACGGAATTTCCGTGTGAATTCGTCAATGTGTGGGAGGGAGGGATGCAGTAAAGAAGGATTAGTGGATCGGAAATGAGATTGTCGTATCCCAAAATAAAATCCTGTCGTTTCCATAGAAACGTTACTCGATTTAGAAGGAAATGTCTTAGAACACATGGTACTCGCATTTCATAGCGACGGAATTTCCGTGTGAATTCGTCAATGTGTGGTAGTGAGGGATGCAGTAAAGAAAATTAGTGGATCGGAAATGTGATTGTCGTATCCCAAAAGAAAATCCTGACGTTTCCATAGAAACGTTACTCGACTTAGAAGGAAATGTCTTAGAACACATGGTACTCGCATTTCATAGCGACGGAATTTCCGTGTGAATTCGTCAATGTGTGGGAGTGAGGGATGCAGTAAAGAAGGATTAGAGAATCGGAAATGTGATTGTCGTATCCCAAAAGAAAATCCTGTCGTTTCCATAGAAACGTTACTCGATTTAGAAGGAAATGTCTTAGAACACATAGTATTTCATAGCGACGCAATTTCCGTGTGAATTGGTCAATGAGTGGGAGTGAGGGATGCAGTAATGAAGGATTAGTGGATCGGAAATAAGATTGTCGTATCCCAAAAGAAAATCCTGTCGGTTCCATAGAAACGGTACACGATTTAGAAGGAGAAGTCATAGAACCCATAGTATTTCATAGCGACGCAATTTCCGTGTGAATTTGTCAATGAGTGGGAGTGAGGGATGCAGTAAGGAAGGATTAGTGGATCGGAAATGAGATTGTCGTATCCCAAAAGAAAATCCTGTCGTTTCCATAGAAACGTTACTCGATTTAGAAGGAAATGTCTTAGAACACAGAGTACTCGTATATCATAGCGACGGAATTTCCGTGTGAATTCGTCAATGGTTGGGAGTGAGGGATGCAGTAAAGAAGGATTAGTGGATCGGAAATGTGATTGTCGTATCCCAAAAGAAAATCCTGTCGTTTCCATAGAAACGTTACTCGATTTAGAAGGAAATGTCTTAGAACACATAGTACTCGTATTTCATAGCGACGGAATTTCCGTGTGAATTCGTCAATGTGTGGGAGTGAGGGATGAAGTAAAGAAGGATTAGTGGATCGGAAATGAAATTGTCGTATCCCAAAAGAAAATCCTGTCGTTTCCATAGAAACGTTACTCGATTTAGAAGGAAATGTCTTAGAACACATAGTATTTCATAGCGACGCAATTTCCGTGTGAATTGGTCAATGAGTGGGAGTGAGGGATGCAGTAAAGAAGGATTAGTGGATCGGAAATAAGATTGTCGTATCCCAAAAGAAAATCCTGTCGTTTCCATAGAAACGGTACTCGATTTAGAAGGAGAAGTCATAGAACCCATAGTATTTCATAGCGACGCAATTTCCGTGTGAATTCGTCAATGAGTGGGAGTGAGGGATGCAGTAAAGAAGGATTAGTGGATCGGAAATGAGATTGTCGTATCCCAAAAGAAAATCCTGTCGTTTCCATAGAAACGTTACTCGATTTAGTAGGAAATGTCTTGGAACACGTGGTATTTCATAGCGACGCAATTTCCGTGTGAATTCGTCAATGTGTGGGAGTGAGGGTTGCAGTAAAGAAGGATTAGTGAATCGGAAATGAGATTGCCGTATCCCAAAAGAAAATCCTGCCGTTTCCATAGAAACGTTACTCGATTTAGAAGCAGAAGTCACAGAACCCATAGTATTTCATAGCGACGCAATATCCGTGTGAATTCGTCAATGTGTGGGAGTGAGGGATGCAGTGAAGAAGGATTAGTGGATCGGAAATGTGATTGTCGTATCCCAAAAGAAAATCCTGTCGTTTCCATAGAAACGTTACTCGATTTAGAAGGAAATTTCTTACAACACATAGTACTCGTATTTCATAGCGACGCAATTTCCGTGTGAATTCGTCAATGTGTGGGAGTGAGTTATGCAGTAAAGAAGGATTAGTGGATCGGAAATGAGATTGTCGTATCCCAAAAGAAAATCCTGTCGTTTCCATAGAAACGTTACTCGATTTATAAGGAAATTTCTTAGAACACATAGCTTTCGCATTTCATAGCGACGGAATTTCCGTGTGAATTCGTCAATGTGTGGGAGTGAGGGATGCAGTAAAGAACGATTAGTGGATCGGAAATGTGATCGTCGTATCCCAAAAGAAAATCCTGTCGTTTCCGTAGAAACGTTACTCGATTTAGAAGGAAATGTCTTAGAACACATAGTACTCGTATTTCATAGCGACGGAATTTCCGTGTGAATTCGTCAATGTGTGGGAGGGAGGGATGCAGTAAACAAGGATTAGTGGATCGGAAATGAGATTGTCGTATCCCAAAAGAAAATCCTGTCGTTTCCATAGAAACGTTACTCGATTTAGAAGGAAATGTCTTAGAACACATGGTACTCGCATTTCATAGCGACGGAATTTCCGTGTGAATTCGTCAATGTGTGGGAGTGAGGGATGCAGTAAAGAAGGATTAGTGGATCGGAAATGAGATTGTCGTATCCCAAAAGAAAATCCT
The DNA here is from genome assembly GCF_021461385.2 of Schistocerca piceifrons. Classification (NCBI taxonomy): domain Eukaryota; kingdom Metazoa; phylum Arthropoda; class Insecta; order Orthoptera; family Acrididae; genus Schistocerca; species Schistocerca piceifrons. Next base: position 2,687,092 of record NW_025728287.1, read on the forward strand.
GTCGTTTCCATAGAAACGTTACTCGATTAAGAAGGAAATGTCTTAGAACACATAGTACTCGTATTTCATAGCGACCCAATTTCCGTGTGCATTCGTCAATGTGTGGGAGTGAGGGACGCAGTAAAGAAAGATTAGTGGATCGGAAATGAGATTGTCGTATCCCAAAAGAAAATCCTGTCGTTTCCATAGAAACGTTACTCGATTTAGAAGGAAATGTCTTAGAACACATAGTACTCGTATTTCATAGCGACGCAATTTCCGTGTGAATTCGTCAAAGTGTGGGAGTGAGGGACGCAGTAAAAAAGGATTAGTGGATCGGAAATGAGATTGTCGTATCCCAAAAGAAAATCCTGTCGTTTCCATAGAAACGTTACTCGATTTAGAAGGAAATGTCTTAGTACACATAGTATTTCATGGCGACGCAATTTCCGTGTGAATTCGTCAATGTGTGGGAGTGAGGGATGCAGTAAAGAAGGATTAGTGGATCGGAAATAAGATTGTCGTATCCCAAAAGAAAATCCTGTCATTTCCATAGAAACGGTACACGATTTAGAAGGCGAAGTCATAGATCCCATAGTATTTCATAGCGACGCAATTTCCGTGTGAATTCGTCAATGTATGGGAGTGAGGGATGCAGTAAAGAAGGATTAGTGGATCGGAAATGTGATTGTCGTACCCCAAAAGAAAATCCTGTCGTTTCCATAGAAACGTTACTCGATTTAGAAGGAAATGTCTTAGAACACATAGTATTTCATGGCGACGCAATTTCCGTGTGAATTCGTCAATGTGTGGGAGTGAGGGATGCAGTAAAGAAGGATTAGTGAATCGGAAATCAGATTGTCGTATCCCAAAAGAAAATCCTGTCGTTTCCATTGAAACGTTACTCGATTTAGAAGGAAATGTCTTACAACACATAGTACTCGTATTTCATAGCGACGGAATTTCCGTGTGAATTCGTCAATGGTTGGGAGTGAGGGATGCAGTAAAGAAAGATTAGTGGATCTAAAATGTGATTGTCGTATCCCAAAAGAAAATCCTGTCGTTTCCATAGAAACGTTACTCGATTTAGAAGGAAATGTCTTAGAACACATAGTACGCGTATTTCATAGTGACGGAATTTCCGTGTGAATTCGTCAATGTGTGGGAGTGAGGGATGCAGTAAAGAAGGATTAGTGGATCGGAAATGAGATTGTCGTATCCCAAAAGAAAATCCTGTCGTTTCCATAGAAACGTTACTGGATTTAGAAGGAGAAGTCATAGAACCCATAGTAGATCATAGCGACGCAATTTCCGTGTGAATTCGTCAATGAGTGGGAGTGAGGGATGCAGTAAAGAAGGATTAGTGGATCGGAAATGAGATTGTCGTATCCCAAAAGAAAATCCTGTCGTTTCCATAGAAACGTTACTCGATTTAGAAGGAAATGTCTTAGAACACATAGTACTCGTATTTCATAGCGGCGGAATTTTCGTGTGAATTCGTCAATGGTTGGAAGTGAGGGATGCAGTAAAGAAGGATTAGTGGATCGGAAATGTGATTGTCGTATCCCAAAAGAAAATCCTGTCGTTTCCATAGAAACGTTACTCGATTTAGAAGGAAATGTCTTAGAACACATAGTACTCGTATTTCATAGCGACGCAATTTCCGTGTGAATTCGTCAATGTTTGGGAGTGTGGGATGCAGTAAAGAAGGATTAGTGGATCGGAAATGAGATTGTCGTATCCCAAAAGAAAATCCTGTCGTTTCCATAGAAACGTTACTCGATTTAGAAGGAAATGTCTTAGAACACATAGTACTCGTATTTCATAGCGACGGAATTTCCGTGTGAATTCGTCAATGGTTGCGAGTGAGGGATGCAGTAAAGAAATATTAGTGCATCGGAAATGTGATTGTCGTATCCCAAAAGAAAATCCTGTCGTTTCCATAGAAACATTACTCGACTTAGAAGGAAATGTCTTAGAACACATAGTACTCGTATTTCATAGTGACGGAATTTCCGTGTGAATTCGTCAATGTGTGGGAGTGAGGGATGCAGTAAAGAAGGATTAGTGGATCGGAAATAAGATTTTCGTATCCCAAAAGAAAATCCTGTCGTTTCCATAGAAACGGTACTCGATTTAGAAGGAGAAGTCATAGAACCCATAGTATTTCATTTCGACGCAATTTCCGTGTGAATTCGTCAATGTATGGGAGTGAGGGATGCAGTAAAGAAGGATTAGTGGATCGGAAATGTGATTGTCGTATCCCAAAAGAAAATCCTGTCGTTTCCATAGAAACGTTACTCGATTTAGAAGGAAATGACTTAGAACACATAGTATTTCATGGCGACGCAATTTCCGTGTGAATTCGTCAATGTGTGGGAGTGAGGGATGCAGTAAAGAAGGATTAGAGAATCGGAAATGAGATTGTCGTATCCCAAAAGAAAATCCTGTCGTTTCCATAGAAACGTTACTCGATTTAGAAGGAAATGTCTTAGAACACATAGTATTTCATAGCGACGCAATTTCCGTGTGAATTGGTCAATGAGTGGGAGTGAGGGATGCAGTAAAGAAGGATTAGTGGATCGGAAATAAGATTGTCGTATCCCAAAAGAAAATCCTGTCGTTTCCATAGAAACGGTACACGATTTAGAAGGAGAAGTCATAGAACCCATAGTATTTCATAGCGACGCTATTTCCGTGTGAATTTGTCAATGAGTGGGAGTGAGGGATGCAGTAAGGAAGGATTAGTGGATCGGAAATGAGATTGTCGTATCCCAAAAGAAAATCCTGTCGTTTCCATAGAAACGTTACTCGATTTAGAAGGAAATGTCTTAGAACACATAGTACTCGTATTTCATAGCGACGCAATTTCCGTGTGAATTCGTCAAAGTGTGGGAGTGAGGGACGCAGTAAAAAAGGATTAGTGGATCGGAAATGAGATTGTCGTATCCCAAAAGAAAATCCTGTCGTTTCCATAGAAACGTTACTCGATTTAGAAGGAAATGTCTTAGTACACATAGTATTTCATGGCGACGCAATTTCCGTGTGAATTCGTCAATGTGTGGGAGTGAGGGATGCAGTAAAGAAGGATTAGTGGATCGGAAATAAGATTGTCGTATCCCAAAAGAAAATCCTGTCATTTCCATAGAAACGGTACACGATTTAGAAGGCGGAGTCATAGATCCCATAGTATTTCATAGCGACGCAATTTCCGTGTGAATTCGTCAATGTATGGGAGTGAGGGATGCAGTAAAGAAGGATTAGTGGATCGGAAATGTGATTGTCGTACCCCAAAAGAAAATCCTGTCGTTTCCATAGAAACGTTACTCGATTTAGAAGGAAATGTCTTAGAACACATAGTATTTCATGGCGACGCAATTTCCGTGTGAATTCGTCAATGTGTGGGAGTGAGGGATGCAGTAAAGAAGGATTAGTGAATCGGAAATCAGATTGTCGTATCCCAAAAGAAAATCCTGTCGTTTCCATAGAAACGTTACTCGATTTAGAAGGAAATGTCTTACAACACATAGTACTCGTATTTCATAGCGACGGAATTTCCGTGTGAATTCGTCAATGGTTGGGAGTGAGGGATGCAGTAAAGAAAGATTAGTGGATCTAAAATGTGATTGTCGTATCCCAAAAGAAAATCCTGTCGTTTCCATAGAAACGTTACTCGATTTAGAAGGAAATGTCTTAGAACACATAGTACGCGTATTTCATAGTGACGGAATTTCCGTGTGAATTCGTCAATGTGTGGGAGTGAGGGATGCAGTAAAGAAGGATTAGTGGATCGGAAATGAGATTGTCGTATCCCAAAAGAAAATCCTGTCGTTTCCATAGAAACGTTACTGGATTTAGAAGGAGAAGTCATAGAACCCATAGTAGATCATAGCGACGCAATTTCCGTGTGAATTCGTCAATGAGTGGGAGTGAGGGATGCAGTAAAGAAGGATTAGTGGATCGGAAATGAGATTGTCGTATCCCAAAAGAAAATCCTGTCGTTTCCATAGAAACGTTACTCGATTTAGAAGGAAATGTCTTAGAACACATAGTACTCGTATTTCATAGCGGCGGAATTTTCGTGTGAATTCGTCAATGGTTGGAAGTGAGGGATGCAGTAAAGAAGGATTAGTGGATCGGAAATGTGATTGTCGTATCCCAAAAGAAAATCCTGTCGTTTCCATAGAAACGTTACTCGATTTAGAAGGAAATGTCTTAGAACACATAGTACTCGTATTTCATAGCGACGCAATTTCCGTGTGAATTCGTCAATGTTTGGGAGTGTGGGATGCAGTAAAGAAGGATTAGTGGATCGGAAATGAGATTGTCGTATCCCAAAAGAAAATCCTGTCGTTTCCATAGAAACGTTACTCGATTTAGAAGGAAATGTCTTAGAACACATAGTACTCGTATTTCATAGCGACGGAATTTCCGTGTGAATTCGTCAATGGTTGGGAGTGAGGGATGCAGTAAAGAAAGATTAGTGGATCGGAAATGTGATTGTCGTATCCCAAAAGAAAATCCTGTCGTTTCCATAGAAACATTACTCGACTTAGAAGGAAATGTCTTAGAACACATAGTACTCGTATTTCATAGTGACGGAATTTCCGTGTGAATTCGTCAATGTGTGGGAGTGAGGGATGCAGTAAAGAAGGATTAGTGGATCGGAAATAAGATTTTCGTATCCCAAAAGAAAATCCTGTCGTTTCCATAGAAACGGTACTCGATTTAGAAGGAGAAGTCATAGAACCCATAGTATTTCATTTCGACGCAATTTCCGTGTGAATTCGTCAATGTATGGGAGTGAGGGATGCAGTAAAGAAGGATTAGTGGATCGGAAATGTGATTGTCGTATCCCAAAAGAAAATCCTGTCGTTTCCATAGAAACGTTACTCGATTTAGAAGGAAATGACTTAGAACACATAGTATTTCATGGCGACGCAATTTCCGTGTGAATTCGTCAATGTGTGGGAGTGAGGGATGCAGTAAAGAAGGATTAGAGAATCGGAAATGAGATTGTCGTATCCCAAAAGAAAATCCTGTCGTTTCCATAGAAACGTTACTCGATTTAGAAGGAAATGTCTTAGAACACATAGTATTTCATAGCGACGCAATTTCCGTGTGAATTGGTCAATGAGTGGGAGTGAGGGATGCAGTAAAGAAGGATTAGTGGATCGGAAATAAGATTGTCGTATCCCAAAAGAAAATCCTGTCGTTTCCATAGAAACGGTACACGATTTAGAAGGAGAAGTCATAGAACCCATAGTATTTCATAGCGACGCTATTTCCGTGTGAATTTGTCAATGAGTGGGAGTGAGGGATGCAGTAAGGAAGGATTAGTGGATCGGAAATGAGATTGTCGTATCCCAAAAGACAATCCTGTCGTTTCCATAGAAACGTTACTCGATTTAGAAGGAAATGTCTTAGAACACATAGTACTCGTATTTCATAGCGACGGAATTTCCGTGTGAATTCGTCAATGGTTGGGAGTGAGGGATGCAGTAAAGAAGGATTAGTGGATCGGAAATGTGATTGTCGTATCCCAAAAGAAAATTCTGTCGTTTCCATAGAAACGTTACTCGATTTAGAAGAAAATGTCTTAGAACACATAGTACTCGTATTTCATAGCGACGGAATTTCCGTGTGTATTCGTCAATGTGTGGGAGTGAGGGATGCAGAAAAGAAGGATTAGTGGATCGGAAATGAAATTGTCGTATCCCAAAGAAAATCCTGTCGTTTCCATAGCAACGTTACTCGATTTAGAAGGAAATGTCTTAGAACACATAGTATTTCATAGCGACGCAATTTCCGTGTGAATTGGTCAATGAGTGGGAGTGAGGGATGCAGTAAAGAAGGATTAGTGGATCGGCAATAAGATTGTCGTATCCCAAAAGAAAATCCTTTCGTTTCCATAGAAACGGTACTCGATTTAGAAGGAGAAGTCATAGAACCCATAGTATTTCATAGCGACGCAATGTCCGTGTGAATTCGTCAATGAGTGCGAGTGACGGATGCAGTAAAGAAGGATTAGTGGATCGGAAATGTGATTGTCGTATCCCAAAAGAAAATCCTGTCGTTTCCATAGAAACGGTACTCGATTTAGAAGGATATTTCTTAGAACACATAGTACTCGTATTTCATAGCGACGCAATTTCCGTGTGAATTCGTCAATGTGTGGGAGTGAGTTATGCAGTAAAGAAGGATTAGTGGATCGGAAATGAGATTGTCGTATCCCAAAAGAAAATCCTGTCGTTTCCATAGAAACGTTACTCGATTTAGAAGGAAATTTCTTAGAACACATAGCTTTCGCATTTCATAGCGACGAAATTTCCGTGTGAATTCGTCAATGTTTGGGAGTGAGGGATGCAGTAAAGAACGATTAGTGGATCGGAAATGTGATTGTCGTATCCCAAAAGAAAATCCTGTCGTTTCCATAGAAACGTTACTCGATTTAGAAGGAAATGTCTTAGAACACATAGTACTCGTATTTCATAGCGACGGAATTTCCGTGTGAATTCGTCAATGTGTGGGAGGGAGGGATGCAGTAAAGAAGGATTAGTGGATCGGAAATGAGATTGTCGTATCCCAAAATAAAATCCTGTCGTTTCCATAGAAACGTTACTCGATTTAGAAGGAAATGTCTAAGAACACATGGTACTCGCATTTCATAGCGACGGAATTTCCGTGTGAATTCGTCAATGTGTGGGAGTGAGGGATGCAGTAAAGAAAGATTAGTGGATCGGAAATGTGATTGTCGTATCCCAAAAGAAAATCCTGTCGTTTCCATAGAAACGTAATTCGACTTAGAAGGAAATGTCTTAGAACACATAGTACTCGTATTTCATAGTGACGGAATTTCCGTGTGATTTCGTCAATGTGTGGGAGTGGGGGTTGCAGTAAAGAAGGATTAGTGGATCGGAAATAAGATTGTCGTATCCCAAAAGAAAATCCTGTCGTTTCCATAGAAACGGTACTCGATATAGAAGGAGAAGTCATAGAACCCATAGTATTTCATAGCGACGCAATTTCCGTGTGAATTCGTCAATGTATGGGAGTGAGGGATGCGGTAAAGAAGGATTAGTGGATCGGAAATGTGATTGTCGTACCCCAAAAGAAAATCCTGTCGTTTCCATAGAAACGTTACTCGATTTAGAAGGAAATGTCTTAGAACACATAGTATTTCATGGCGACGCAATTTCCGTGTGAATTCGTCAATGTGTGGGAGTGAGGGATGCAGTAAAGAAGGATTAGAGATTCGGAAATGTGATTGTCGTATCCCAAAAGAAAATCCTGTCGTTTCCATAGAAACGTTACTCGATTTAGAAGGAAATGTCTTAGAACACATAGTATTTCATAGCGACGCAATTTCCGTGTGAATTGGTCAATGAGTGGGAGTGAGGGATGCAGTAATGAAGGATTAGTGGATCGGAAATAAGATTGTCGTATCCCAAAAGAAAATCCTGTCGGTTCCATAGAAACGGTACACGATTTAGAAGGAGAAGTCAAAGAACCCATAGTATTTCATAGCGACGCAATTTCCGTGTGAATTTGTCAATGAGTGGGAGTGAGGGATGCAGTAAGGAAGGATTAGTGGATCGGAAATGAGATTGTCGTATCCCAAAAGAAAATCCTGTCGTTTCCATAGAAACGTTACTCGATTTAGAAGGAAATGTCTTAGAACACATAGTACTCGTATTTCATAGCGACGGTATTTCCGTGTGAATTCGTCAATGGTTGGGAGTGAGGGATGCAGTAAAGAAGGATTAGTGGATCGGAAATGTGATTGTCGTATCCCAAAAGAAAATCCTGTCGTTTCCATAGAAACGTTACTCGATTTAGAAGGAAATGTCTTAGAACACATAGTACTCGTATTTCATAGCGACGGAATTTCCGTGTGACTTCGTCAATGTGTGGGAGTGAGGGTGCAGTAAAGAAGGATTAGTGGATCGGAAATGAAATTGTCGTATCCCAAAAGAAAATCCTGTCGTTTCCATAGAAACGTTACTCGATTTAGAAGGAAATGTCTTAGAACACATAGTATTTCATAGCGACGCAATTTCCGTGTGAATTGGTCAATGAGTGGGAGTGAGGGATGCAGTAAAGAAGGATTAGTGGATCGGAAATAAGATTGTCGTATCCCAAAAGAAAATCCTGTCGTTTCCATAGAAACGGTACTCGATTTAGAAGGAGAAGTCATAGAACCCATAGTATTTCATAGCGACGCAATTTCCGTGTGAATTCGTCAATGAGTGGGAGTGAGGGATGCAGTAAAGAAGGATTAGTGGATCGAAAATGAGATTGTCGTATCCCAAAAGAAAATCCTGTCGTTTCCATAGAAACGATACTCGATTTAGTAGGAAATGTCTTAGAACACGTGGTATTTCATAGCGACGCAATTTCCGTGTGAATTCGTCAATGTGTGGGAGTGAGGGTTGCAGTAAAGAAGGATTAGTGAATCGGAAATGAGATTGCCGTATCCCAAAAGAAAATCCTGCCGTTTCCATAGAAATGTTACTCGATTTAGAAGCAGAAGTCATAGAACCCATAGTAATTCATAGCGACGCAATATCCGTGTGAATTCGTCAATGTGTGGGAGAGAGGGATGCAGTGAAGAAGGATTAGTGGATCGGAAATGTGATTGTCGTATCCCAAAAGAAAATCCTGTCGTTTCCATAGAATCGTTACTCGATTTAGAAGGAAATGTCTTAGAACACATAGTACTCGTATTTCATAGCGACGCAATTTCCGTGTGAATTCGTCAAGGTGTGGGAGTGAGTTATGCAGTAAAGAAGGATTAGTGGATCGGAAATGAGATTGTCGTATCCCAAAAGAAAATCCTGTCGTTTCCATAGAAACGTTACTCGATTTAGAAGGAAATTTCTTAGAACACATAGCTTTCGCATTTCATAGCGACGGAATTTCCGTGTGAATTCGTCAATGTTTGGGAGTGAGGGATGCAGTAAAGAACGATTAGTGGATCGGAAATGTGATCGTCGTATCCCAAAAGAAAATCCTGTCGTTTCCGTAGAAACGTTACTCGATTTAGAAGGAAATGTCTTAGAACACATAGTACTCGTATTTCATAGCGACGGAATTTCCGTGTGAATTCGTCAATGTGTGGGAGGGAGGGATGCAGTAAACAAGGATTAGTGGATCGGAAATGAGATTGTCGTATCCCAAAAGAAAATCCTGTCGTTTCCATAGGAACGTTACTCGATTTAGAAGGAAATGTCTTAGAACACATGGTACTCGCATTTCATAGCGACGGAATTTCCGTGTGAATTCGTCAATGTGTGGGAGTGAGGGATGCAGTAAAGAAGGATTAGTGGATCGGAAATAAGATTGTCGTATCCCAAAAGAAAATCCTGTCGTTTCCATAGAAACGTTACTCGATTAAGAAGGAAATGTCTTAGAACACATAGTACTCGTATTTCATAGCGACCCAATTTCCGTGTGCATTCGTCAATGTGTGGGAGTGAGGGACGCAGTAAAGAATGATTAGTGGATAGGAAATGAGATTGTCGTATCCCAAAAGAAAATCCTGTCGTTTCCATAGAAACGTTACTCGATTTAGAAGGAAATGTCTTAGAACACATAGTACTCGTATTTCATAGCGACGCAATTTCCGTGTGAATTCGTCAATGTGTGGGAGTGAGGGACGCAGTAAAAAAGGATTAGTGGATCGGAAATGAGATTGTCGTATCCCAAAAGAAAATCCTGTCGTTTCCATAGAAACGTTACTCGATTTAGAAGGAAATGTCTTAGTACACATAGTACTTGTATTTTATAGCGACGGAATTGCCGTGTGAATTCGTCAATGTTTGGGAGTGTGGGATGCAGTAAAGAAGGATTACTGGATCGGAAATGAGATTGTCGTGTCCCAAAAGAAAATCCTGTCGTTTCCATAGAAACGTTACTCGATTTAGATGGAAATGTCTTAGAACACATAGTACTCGTATTTCATAGCGACGGAATTTCCGTGTGAATTCGTCAATGTGTGGGAGTGAGGGACGCAGTAAATAAGGATTAGTGGATCGGAAATGAGATTGTCGTATCCCAAAAGAAAATCCTGTCGTTTCCATAGAAACGTTACTCGATTTAGAAGGAAATGTCGTAGAACACATAGTACTCGTATTTCATAGCGACGGAATTTCCGTGTGAATTCGTCAATGTGTGGGAGTGAGGGATGCAGTAAAGAAGGATTAGTGGATCGGAAATGAGATTGTCGTATCCCAAAAGAAAATCCTGTCGTTTCCAAAAAAACGTTACTCTATTTAGAAGGAAATGTCTTAGAACACATAGTACTCGTATTTCATAGCGACGGAATTGCTGTGTAAATTCGTCAATGTTTGGTAGTGTGGGATGCAGTAAAGAAGGATTAGTAGATCGGAAATGAGATTGTCGTATCCCAAAAGAAAATCCTGTCGTTTCCATAGAAACGTTACTCGATTTAGAAGGAAATGTCTTAGAACACATAGTACTCGTATTTCATAGCGACGCAATTTCCGTGTGAATTCGTCAATGTGTGGGGGTGAGTTATGCAGTAAAGAAGGATTAGTGGATCGGAAATGAGATTGTCGTATCCCAAAAGAAAATCCTGTCGTTTCCATAGAAACGTTACTCGATTTAGAAGGAAATTTCTTAGAACACATAGCTTTCGCATTTCATAGCGACGGAATTTCCGTGTGAATTCGTCAATGTTTGGGAGTGAGGGATGCAGTAAAGAACGATTAGTGGATCGGAAATGTGATCGTCGTATCCCAAAAGAAAATCCTGTCGTTTCCATAGGAACGTTACTCGATTTAGAAGGAAATGTCTTAGAACACATGGTACTCGCATTTCATAGCGACGGAATTTCCGTGTGAATTCGTCAATGTGTGGGAGTGAGGGATGCAGTAAAGAAGGATAAGTGGATCGGAAATAAGATTGTCGTATCCCAAAAGAAAATCCTGTCGTTTCCATAGAAACGTTACTCGATTAAGAAGGAAATGTCTTAGAACACATAGTACTCGTATTTCATAGCGACCCAATTTCCGTGTGCATTCGTCAATGTGTGGGAGTGAGGGACGCAGTAAAGAAGGATTAGTGGATCGGAAATGAGATTGTCGTATCCCAAAAGAAAATCCTGTCGTTTCCATAGAAACGTTACTCGATTTAGAAGGAAATGTCTTAGAACACATAGTACTCGTATTTCATAGCGACGCAATTTCCGTGTGAATTCGTCAATGTGTGGGAGTGAGGGACGCAGTAAAAAAGGATTAGTGGATCGGAAATGAGATTGTCGTATCCCAAAAGAAAATCCTGTCGTTTCCATAGAAACGTTACTCGATTTAGAAGGAAATGTCTTAGTACACATAGTACTTGTATTTTATAGCGACGGAATTGCCTTGTGAATTCGTCAATGTTTGGGAGTGTGGGATGCAGTAAAGAAGGATTACTGGATCGGAAATGAGATTGTCGTATCCCAAAAGAAAATTATGTCGTTTCCATAGAAACGTTACTCGATTTAGATGGAAATGTCTTAGAACACATAGCACTCGTATTTCATAGCGACGGAATTTCCGTGTGAATTCGTCAATGTGTGGGAGTGAGGGACGCAGTAAAGAAGGATTAGTGGATCGGAAATGAGATTGTCGTATCCCAAAAGAAAATCCTTTTGTTTCCATAGAAACGTTACTCGATTTAGAAGGAAATGTCGTAGAACACATAGTACTCGTATTTCATAGCGACGGAATTTCCGTGTGAATTCGTCAATGTGTGGGAGTGAGGGATGCAGTAAAGAAGGATTAGTGGATCGGAAATGAGATTGTCGTATCCCAAAAGAAAATCCTGTCGTTTCCAAAAAAACGTTACTCGATTTAGAAGGAAATGTCTTAGAACACATAGTACTCGTATTTCATAGCGACGGAATTGCCGTGTGAATTCGTCAATGTTTGGGAGTGTGGGATGCAGTTAAGAAGGATTAGTAGATCGGAAATGAGATTGTCGTATCCCAAAAGAAAATCCTGTCGTTTCCATAGAAACGTTACTCGATTTAGAAGGAAATGTCTTAGAACACATAGTACTCGTATTTCATAGCGACGCAATTTCCGTGTGAATTCGTCAATGTGTGGGAGTGAGGGACGCAGTATAGAAGGATTAGTGGATCGGAAATGAGATTGTCGTATCCCAAAAGAAAATCCTGTCGTTTCCATAGAAACGTGACTCGAATGAGAAGGAATTGTCGTAGAACACATAGTACTCGTATTTCATAGCGACGGAATTGCCGTGTGAATTCGTCAATGTTTGGGAGTGAGGGTTGCAGTAAAGAACGATTAGTGGATCGGAAATGAGATTGTCGTATCCCAAAAGAAAATCCTGTCGTTTCCATACAAACGTTACTCGATTTAGAAGGAAATGTCTTAGAACACATGGTACTCGTATTTCATAGCGACGCAATTTCCGTGTGAATTCGTCAATGTGTGGGAGTGAGGGACGCAGTAAAGAAGGATTAGTGGATCGGAAATGAGATTGTCGTATCCCAAAAGAAAATCCTGTCGTTTCCATAGAAACGTTACTCGATTTAGAAGGAAATGTCGTAGAACACATAGTACTCGTATTTCATAGCGACGGAATTTCCGGGTGAATTCATCAACGTTTGGGAGTGTGGGATGCAGTAACGAAGGATTAGTGGATCGGAAATGTGATTGTCGTATCCCAAAAGAAAATCCTGTCGTTTCCATAGAAACGTTACTCGATTTAGAATGAAATGTCTTAGAACACATAGTATTTCATAGCGACGCAATTTCCGTGTGAATTGGTCAATGAGTGGGAGTGAGGGATGCAGTAAAGAAGGATTAGTGGATCGGAAATAAGATTGTCGTATCCCAAAAGAAAATCCTGTCGTTTCCATAGAAACGGTACTCGATTTAGAAGGAGAAGTCATAGAACCCATAGTATTTCATAGCGACGCAATTTCCGTGTGAATTCGTCAATGAGTGGGAGTGAGGGATGCAGTAAAGCAGGATTAGTGGATCGGAAATGAGATTGTCGTATCCCAAAAAAAAATCCTGTCGTTTCCATAGAAACGTTACTCGATTTAGAAGGAAATGTCTTAGAACACATAGTACACGTATTTCATAGCGACGGAATTTCCGTGTGAATTCGTCAATGTGTGGGAGTGAGGGATGCAGTAAAGAATGATTACTGGATCGGAAATGAGATTGTCGTATCCCAAAAGAAAATCCTGTCGTTTCCATGGAAACGTTACTCGATTTAGAAGGAAATGTCTTAGAACACATAGTACTCGTATTTCATAGCGATGCAATTTCCGTGTGTATTCGTCAATGTGTGGGAGTGAGGGACGCAGTAAAGAAGGATTAGTGGATCGGAAATGAGATTGTCGTATCCCAAAAGAAAATCCTGTCGTTTCCATAGAAACGTTACTCGAAGTAGAAGGAAATGTCGTAGAACACATATTACTCGTATTTCATAGCGACGGAATTTCCGTGTGAATTCGTCAATGTGTGGGATTGAGGGATGCAGTAAAGAAGGATTAGTGGATCGGAAATGAGATTGTCGTATCCCAAAGGAAAATCCTGTCGTTTCCATAGAAACGTTACTCGATTTAGAAGGAAATGTCTTAGAACACATAGTACTCGCATTTCATAGCGACGGAATTGCCGTGTGAATTCGTCAATGTTTGGGAGTGAGGGATGCAGTAAAGAAGGATTAGTGGATCGGAAATGAGATTGTCGTATCCCAAAAGAAAATCCTGTCGTTTCCATAGAAACGTTACTCGATATAGAAGGAAATGTCTTAGAACACATAGTATTTCATAGCGACGCAATTTCCGTGTGAATTCGTCAATGTTTGGGAGTGTGGGATGCCGTAAAGAAGGATTACTGGATCGGAAATGAGATTGTCGTATCCAAAAAGAAAATCCTGTCGTTTCCATAGAAACGTTACTCGATTTAGAAGGAAATGTCTTAGAACACATAGTACACGTATTTCATAGCGACGCAATTTCCGTGTGTATTCGTCAATGTGTGGGAGTGAGGGATGCAGTAAAGAAGGATTAGTGGATCGGAAATGAGATTGTCGTATCCCAAAAGAAAATCCTGTCGTTTCCATAGAAACGTTACTCGATTTAGAAGGAAATGTCTTAGAAAACATAGTACTCGTAGTTCATAGCGACGCAATTTCCGTGTGAATTCGTAAATGTTTGGGAGTGAGGGATGCAGTAAAGAAGGATTACTGGATCGGAAATGAGATTGTCGTATCCAAAAAGAAAATCCTGTCGTTTCCATAGAAACGTTACTCGATTTAGAAGGAAATGTCTTAGAACACATAGTACTCGTATTTCATAGCGACGGAATTGCCGTGTGAATTCGTCAATGTTTGGGAGTGAGGGTTGCAGTAAAGAACGATTAGTGGATCGGAAATGAGATTGTCGTATCCCAAAAGAAAATCCTGTCGTTTCCATACAAACGTTACTCGATTTAGAAGGAAATGTCTTAGAACACATGGTACTCGTATTTCATAGCGACGCAATTTCCGTGTGAATTCGTCAATGTGTGGGAGTGAGGGACGCAGTAAAGAAGGATTAGTGGATCGGAAATGAGATTGTCGTATCCCAAAAGAAAATCCTGTCGTTTCCATAGAAACGTTACTCGATTTAGAAGGAAATGTCGTAGAACACATAGTACTCGTATTTCATAGCGACGGAATTTCCGGGTGAATTCATCAACGTTTGGGAGTGACGGATGCAGTAACGAAGGATTAGTGGATCGGAAATGTGATTGTCGTATCCCAAAAGAAAATCCTGTCGTTTCCATAGAAACGTTACTCGATTTAGAATGAAATGTCTTAGAACACATAGTATTTCATAGCGACGCAATTTCCGTGTGAATTGGTCAATGAGTGGGAGTGAGGGATGCAGTAAAGAAGGATTAGTGGATCGGAAATAAGATTGTCGTATCCCAAAAGAAAATCCTGTCGTTTCCATAGAAACGGTACTCGATTTAGAAGGAGAAGTCATAGAACCCATAGTATTTCATAGCGACGCAATTTCCGTGTGAATTCGTCAATGAGTGGGAGTGAGGGATGCAGTAAAGCAGGATTAGTGGATCGGAAATGAGATTGTCGTATCCCAAAAAAAAATCCTGTCGTTTCCATAGAAACGTTACTCGATTTAGAAGGAAATGTCTTAGAACACATAGTACACGTATTTCATAGCGACGGAATTTCCGTGTGAATTCGTCAATGTGTGGGAGTGAGGGATGCAGTAAAGAAGGATTACTGGATCGGAAATGAGATTGTCGTATCCCAAAAGAAAATCCTGTCGTTTCCATGGAAACGTTACTCGATTTAGAAGGAAATGTCTTAGAACACATAGTACTCGTATTTCATAGCGATGCAATTTCCGTGTGTATTCGTCAATGTGTGGGAGTGAGGGACGCAGTAAAGAAGGATTAGTGGATCGGAAATGAGATTGTCGTATCCCAAAAGAAAATCCTGTCGTTTCCATAGAAACGTTACTCGAAGTAGAAGGAAATGTCGTAGAACACATATTACTCGTATTTCATAGCGACGGAATTTCCGTGTGAATTCGTCAATGTGTGGGATTGAGGGATGCAGTAAAGAAGGATTAGTGGATCGGAAATGAGATTGTCGTATCCCAAAGGAAAATCCTGTCGTTTCCATAGAAACGTTACTCGATTTAGAAGGAAATGTCTTAGAACACATAGTACTCGCATTTCATAGCGACGGAATTGCCGTGTGAATTCGTCAATGTTTGGGAGTGAGGGATGCAGTAAAGAAGGATTAGTGGATCGGAAATGAGATTGTCGTATCCCAAAAGAAAATCCTGTCGTTTCCATAGAAACGTTACTCGATATAGAAGGAAATGTCTTAGAACACATAGTATTTCATAGCGACGCAATTTCCGTGTGAATTCGTCAATGTTTGGGAGTGTGGGATGCCGTAAAGAAGGATTACTGGATCGGAAATGAGATTGTCGTATCCAAAAAGAAAATCCTGTCGTTTCCATAGAAACGTTACTCGATTTAGAAGGAAATGTCTTAGAACACATAGTACTCGTATTTCATAGCGACGCAATTTCCGTGTGTATTCGTCAATGTGTGGGAGTGAGGGATGCAGTAAAGAAGGATTAGTGGATCGGAAATGAGATTGTCGTATCCCAAAAGAAAATCCTGTCGTTTCCATAGGAACGTTACTCGATTTAGAAGGAAATGTCTTAGAACATACAGTACTCGTATTTCATAGCGACGCAATTTCCGTGTGTATTCGTCAATGTGTGGGAGTGAGGGACGCAGTAAAGAAGGATTAGTGGATCGGAAATGAGATTGTCGTATCCCAAAAGAAAATCGTGTCGTTTCCATAGAAACTTTACTCGATTTAGAAGGAAATGTCTTAGAAAACATTGTACTCGTATTTCATAGAAACGGAATTTCCGTGTGAATTCGTCAATGTTTGGGAGTGAGGGATGCAGTAAAGAAGGATTAGTGGATCGGAAATGTGATTGTCGTATCCCAAAAGAAAATCCTGTCGTTTCCGTAGAAACGTTACTCGATTTAGAAGGAAATGTCTTAGAACACATAGTACTCGTATTTCATAGCGACGGAATTTCCGTGTGAATTCGCCAATGTGTGGGAGTGAGGGATGCAGTAAAGAAGGATTAGTGGATCGGAAATGTGATTGTCGTATCCCAAAAGAAAATCCTGTCGTTTCCATAGAAACGTTACTCGATTTACAAGGAAATGTCTTAGAACACATAGTATTTCATAGCGACGCAATTTCCGTGTGAATTGGTCAATGAGTGGGAGTGAGGGATGCAGTAAAGAAGGATTAGTGGATCGGAAATAAGATTGTCGTATCCCAAAAGAAAATCCTGTCGTTTCCATAGAAACGGTACTCGATTTAGAAGGAGAAGTCATAGAACCCATAGTATTTCATAGCGACGCAATTTCCGTGTGAATTCGTCAATGAGTGGGAGTGAGGGATGCAGTAAAGCAGGATTAGTGGATCGGAAATGAGATTGTCGTATCCCAAAAGAAAATCCTGTCGTTTCCATAGAAACGTTACTCGATTTAGAATGAAATGTCTTAGAACACATAGTATTTCATAGCGACGCAATTTCCGTGTGAATTGGTCAATGAGTGGGAGTGAGGGATGCAGTAAAGAAGGATTAGTGGATCGGAAATAAGATTGTCGTATCCCAAAAGAAAATCCTGTCGTTTCCATAGAAACGGTACTCGATTTAGAAGGAGAAGTCATAGAACCCATAG
The DNA here is from genome assembly GCF_021461385.2 of Schistocerca piceifrons. NCBI lineage: Eukaryota > Metazoa > Arthropoda > Insecta > Orthoptera > Acrididae > Schistocerca > Schistocerca piceifrons. Next base: position 2,704,359 of record NW_025728287.1, read on the forward strand.
TATTTCATAGCGACGCAATTTCCGTGTGAATTCGTCAATGAGTGGGAGTGAGGGATGCAGTAAAGCAGGATTAGTGGATCGGAAATGAGATTGTCGTATCCCAAAAAAAAATCCTGTCGTTTCCATAGAAACGTTACTCGATTTAGAAGGAAATGTCTTAGAACACATAGTACACGTATTTCATAGCGACGGAATTTCCGTGTGAATTCGTCAATGTGTGGGAGTGAGGGATGCAGTAAAGAAGGATTACTGGATCGGAAATGAGATTGTCGTATCCCAAAAGAAAATCCTGTCGTTTCCATGGAAACGTTACTCGATTTAGAAGGAAATGTCTTAGAACACATAGTACTCGTATTTCATAGCGATGCAATTTCCGTGTGTATTCGTTAATGTGTGGGAGTGAGGGACGCAGTAAAGAAGGATTAGTGGATCGGAAATGAGATTGTCGTATCCCAAAAGAAAATCCTGTCGTTTCCATAGAAACGTTACTCGAAGTAGAAGGAAATGTCTTAGAACACATAGTATTTCATAGCGACGCAATTTCCGTGTGAATTCGTCAATGTTTGGGAGTGTGGGATGCCGTAAAGAAGGATTACTGGATCGGAAATGAGATTGTCGTATCCAAAAAGAAAATCCTGTCGTTTCCATAGAAACGTTACTCGATTTAGAAGGAAATGTCTTAGAACACATAGTACTCGTATTTCATAGCGACGCAATTTCCGTGTGTATTCGTCAATGTGTGGGAGTGAGGGATGCAGTAAAGAAGGATTAGTGGATCGGAAATGAGATTGTCGTATCCCAAAAGAAAATCCTGTCGTTTCCATAGGAACGTTACTCGATTTAGAAGGAAATGTCTTAGAACATATAGTACTCGTATTTCATAGCGACGCAATTTCCGTGTGTATTCGTCAATGTGTGGGAGTGAGGGACGCAGTAAAGAAGGATTAGTGGATCGGAAATGAGATTGTCGTATCCCAAAAGAAAATCGTGTCGTTTCCATAGAAACTTTACTCGATTTAGAAGGAAATGTCTTAGAAAACATTGTACTCGTATTTCATAGAAACGGAATTTCCGTGTGAATTCGTCAATGTTTGGGAGTGAGGGATGCAGTAAAGAAGGATTAGTGGATCGGAAATGTGATTGTCGTATCCCAAAAGAAAATCCTGTCGTTTCCGTAGAAACGTTACTCGATTTAGAAGGAAATGTCTTAGAACACATAGTACTCGTATTTCATAGCGACGGAATTTCCGTGTGAATTCGCCAATGTGTGGGAGTGAGGGATGCAGTAAAGAAGGATTAGTGGATCGGAAATGTGATTGTCGTATCCCAAAAGAAAATCCTGTCGTTTCCATAGAAACGTTACTCGATTTACAAGGAAATGTCTTAGAACACATAGTATTTCATAGCGACGCAATTTCCGTGTGAATTCGTCAATGTGTGGGAGTGAGGGATGCAGTAAAGAAGGATTAGAGAATCGGAAATGAGATTGTCGTATCCCAAAAGAAAATCCTGACGTTTCCATAGAAACGTTACTCGATGTAGAAGGAAATGTCTTAGAACACATAGTATTTCATAGCGACGCAATTTCCGTGTGAATTGGTCAATGAGTGGGAGTGAGGGATGCAGTAAAGAAGGATTAGTGTATCAGAAATAAGATTGTCGTATCCCAAAAGAAAATCCTGTCGTTTGAATAGAAACGGTACTCGATTTAGAAGGAGAAGTCATAGAACCCATAGTATTTCATAGCGACGCAATTTCCGTGTGATTTCGTCAATGAGTGGGAGTGAGGGATGCAGTAAGGAAGGATTAGTGGATCGGAAATGAGATTGTCGTATCCCAAAAGAAAATCCTGTCTTTTCCATGGAAACGTTACTCGATTTAGAAGGAAATGTCTTAGAACACATAGTACTCGTATTTCATAGCGACGGAATTTCCGTGTGAATTCGTCAATGGTTGGGAGTGAGGGATGCAGTAAAGAAGGATTAGTGGATCGGAAATGTGATTGTCGTATCCCAAAACAAAATCCTGTCGTTTCCATAGAAACGCTACTCAATTTAGAAGGAAATGTCTTAGAACACATAGTACACGTATTTCATAGCGACGGAATTTCCGTGTGAATTCGCCAATGTGTGGGAGTGAGGGATGCAGTAAAGAAGGATTAGTGGATCGGAAAGGAAATTGTCGTACCCCAAAAGAAAATCCTGTCGTTTCCATAGAAACATTACTCGATTTAGAAGGAAATGTCTTAGAACACATAGTATTTCATAGCGACGCAATTTCCGTGTGAATTGGTCAATGAGTGGGAGTGAGGGATGCAGTAAGGAAGGATTAGTGGATCGGAAATGAGATTGTCGTATCCCGAAAGAAAATCCTGTCATTTCCATAGAAACGTTACTCGATTTAGAATGAAATGTCATAGAACACGTAGTATTTCATAGCGACGCAATTTCCGTGTGAATTCGTCAATGTGTGGGAGTGAGGGACGCAGTAAAGAAGGATTAGTGGATCGGAAATGAGATTGTCGTATCCCAAAAGAAAATCCTGTCGTTTCCATAGAAACGTTACTCGATTTAGAAGGAAATTTCTTAGAACACATAGCTGTCGCATTTCATAGCGACGGAATTTCCGTGTGAATTCGTCAATGTTTGGGAGTGAGGGATGCAGTAAAGAAGGATTAGTGGATCGGAAATGTGATTGTCGTATCCCAAAAGAAAATCCTGTCGTTTCCATAGAAACGTTACTCTATTTAGAAGGAAATGTCTTAGAATACATAGTACTCGTATTTCATAGCGACGCAATTTCCGTGTGAATTCGTCAATGTGTGGGAGTGAGGGACGCAGTAAAGAAGAATTAGTGGATCGGAAATGAGATTGTCGTATCCCAAAAGAAAATCCTGTCGTTTCCATAGAAACGTTACTCGATTTAGAAGGAAATGTCTTAGAACACATAGTACTCGTATTTCATAGCGACGGAATTTCCGTGTGAATTCGTCAATGTGTGGGAGTGAGGGATACAGTAAAGAAGGATTAGTGGATCGGAAATGAGATTGTCGTATCCCAAAAGAAAATCCTGGCGTTTCCGTAGAAACGTTACTCGATTTAGAAGGAAATGTCTTAGAACACATAGTACTCGCATTTCATAGCGACGGAATTGCCGTGTGAATTCGTCAATGTTTGGGAGTGAGGGATGCAGTAAAGAAGGGTTAGTGGATCGGAAATGAGATTGTCGTATCCCAAAAGAAAATCCTGCCGTTTCCATAGAAACGTTACTCGATTTAGAAGGAGAAGTCATAGAACCCATAGTATTTCATAGCGACGCAATTTCCGTGTGAATTCGTCAATGTGTGGGAGTGAGGGATGCAGTAAAGAAGGATTAGTGGATCGGAAATGAGATTGTCGTATCCCAAAAGAAAATCCTGTGATTTCCATAGAAACGTTACTCGATTTAGAAGGAAATTTCTTAGAACGCATAATTTTCGCATTTCATAGCGACGGAATTTCCGTGTGAATTCGTCAATGTTTGGGAGTGAGGGATGCAGTAAAGAAGGATTAGTGGATCGGAAATGTGATTGTCGTATCCCAAAAGAAAATCCTGTCGTTTCCATAGAAACGTTACTCGATTTAGAAGGAAATGTGTTAGAACACATAGTACTCGTATTTCATAGTGGCGGAATTTCCGTGTGAATTCGTCAATGTGTGGGAGTGAGGGATGCAGTAAAGAAGGATTAGTGGATCGGAAAAGAGAATGTCGTATCCCAAAAGAAAATCCTGTCGTTTCCATAGAAACGTTACTCGATTTAGAAGGAAATGTCTTAGAACACATGGTACTCGTATTTCATAGCGACGCAATTTCCGTGTGAATTCGTCAATGTGTGGGAGTGAGGGACGCAGTAAAGAAGGATTAGTGGATCGGAAATGAGATTGTCGTATCCCAAAAGAAAATCCTGTCGTTTCCATAGAAACGTTACTCGATTTAGAAGGAAATTTCTTAGAACACATAGCTGTCGCATTTCATAGCGACGGAATTTCCGTGTGAATTCGTCAATGTTTGGGAGTGAGGGATGCAGTAAAGAAGGATTAGTGGATCGGAAATGTGATTGTCGTATCCCAAAAGAAAATCCTGTCGTTTCCATAGAAACGTTACTCTATTTAGAAGGAAATGTCTTAGAATACATAGTACTCGTATTTCATAGCGACGCAATTTCCGTGTGAATTCGTCAATGTGTGGGAGTGAGGGACGCAGTAAAGAAGAATTAGTGGATCGGAAATGAGATTGTCGTATCCCAAAAGAAAATCCTGTCGTTTCCATAGAAACGTTACTCGATTTAGAAGGAAATGTCTTAGAACACATAGTACTCGTATTTCATAGCGACGGAATTTCCGTGTGAATTCGTCAATGTGTGGGAGTGAGGGATACAGTAAAGAAGGATTAGTGGATCGGAAATGAGATTGTCGTATCCCAAAAGAAAATCCTGGCGTTTCCGTAGAAACGTTACTCGATTTAGAAGGAAATGTCTTAGAACACATAGTACTCGCATTTCATAGCGACGGAATTGCCGTGTGAATTCGTCAATGTTTGGGAGTGAGGGATGCAGTAAAGAAGGGTTAGTGGATCGGAAATGAGATTGTCGTATCCCAAAAGAAAATCCTGCCGTTTCCATAGAAACGTTACTCGATTTAGAAGGAGAAGTCATAGAACCCATAGTATTTCATAGCGACGCAATTTCCGTGTGAATTCGTCAATGTGTGGGAGTGAGGGATGCAGTAAAGAAGGATTAGTGGATCGGAAATGAGATTGTCGTATCCCAAAAGAAAATCCTGTGATTTCCATAGAAACGTTACTCGATTTAGAAGGAAATTTCTTAGAACGCATAATTTTCGCATTTCATAGCGACGGAATTTCCGTGTGAATTCGTCAATGTTTGGGAGTGAGGGATGCAGTAAAGAAGGATTAGTGGATCGGAAATGTGATTGTCGTATCCCAAAAGAAAATCCTGTCGTTTCCATAGAAACGTTACTCGATTTAGAAGGAAATGTGTTAGAACACATAGTACTCGTATTTCATAGTGGCGGAATTTCCGTGTGAATTCGTCAATGTGTGGGAGTGAGGGATGCAGTAAAGAAGGATTAGTGGATCGGAAAAGAGAATGTCGTATCCCAAAAGAAAATCCTGTCGTTTCCATAGAAACGTTACTCGATTTAGAAGGAAATGTCTTAGAACACATGGTACTCGTATTTCATAGCGACGCAATTTCCGTGTGAATTCGTCAATGTGTGGGAGTGAGGGACGCAGTAAAGAAGGATTAGTGGATCGGAAATGAGATTGTCGTATCCCAAAAGAAAATCCTGTCGTTTCCATAGAAACGTTACTCGATTTAGAAGGAAATGTCTTAGAACACATAGCTTTCGCATTTCATTGCGACGGAATTTCCGTGTGAATTCATCAAAGTTTGGGAGTGAGGGATGCAGTAAAGAAGGATTAGTGGATCGGAAATGTGATTGTCATATCCCAAAAGAAAATCCTGTCGTTTCCATAGAAACGTTACTCGATTTAGAAGGAAATGTCTTAGAACACGTAGTATTTCATAGCGACGCAATTTCCGTGTGAATTCGTCAATGTGTGGGAGTGAGGGATGCAGTAAAGAAGGATTAGTGAATCGGAAATGAGATTGTCGTATCCCAAAAGAAAATCCTGTCGTTTCCATAGAAACGTTACTCGATTTACAAGGAAATGTCTTAGAACACATAGTACTCGCATTTCATAGCGATGGAATTGCTGTGTGAATTCGTCAATGTTTGGGATTGAGGGATGCAGTAAAGAAGGATTAGTGGATCGGAAATGTGATTGTCGTATCCCAAAGGAAAATCCTATCGTTTCCATAGAAACGTTACTCGATGTAGAAGGAAATGTCTTAGAACACATAGTACTCGTATTTCATAGCGACGCAATTTCCGTGTGAATTTGTCAATGTGTGGGAGTGAGGGACGCAGTAAAGAAGGATTAGTGGATCGGAAATGAGATTGTCGTATCCCAAAAGAAAATCCTGTCGTTTCCATAGAAACGTTACTCGATTTAGAAGGAAATGTCTTAGAAAACATAGTACTTGTATTTCATAGCGACGGAATTTCCGTGTGATTTCGTCAATGTTTGGGAGTGAGGGATGCAGTAAAGAAGGATTAGTGGATCGGAAATGTGATTGTCGTATCCCAAAAGAAAATCCTGTCGTTTCCATAGAAACGTTACTCGATTTAGAAGGAAATGTCTTAGAACACATAGTACTCGTATTTCATAGCGACGGAATTTCCGTGTGAATTCGTCAATGTGTGGGAGTGAGGGATGCAGTAAAGAAGAATTAGTGGATCGGAAATGAGATTGTCGTATCCGAAAAAAAAAATCCTGTCGATTCCATAGAAGCGTTACTCGATTTAGAAGGAAATTTCTTAGAACACATAGTACTCGCATTTCATAGCGACGGAATTTCCGTGTGAATTCGTCAATGTTAGGGTGTGTGGGATGCAGTAAAGAGGGATTATTAGATCGGAAATGTGATTGTCGTATCCCAAAAGAAAATCCTGTCGTTTCCATAGAAACGTTACTCGATTTAGAAGGAAATGTCTTAGAACACATAGTACTCGTATTTCATAGCGACGGAATTTCCGTGTGAATTCGTCAATGTGTGGGAGTGAGGGATGCAGTAAAGAAGGATTAGTGGATCGGAAATGAGATTGTCGTATCCCAAAAGAAAATCCTGTCGTTTCCATAGAAACGTTACTCGATTTAGAAGGAAATGTCTTAGAACACATAGTACTCGTATTTCATAGCGACGCAATTTCCGTGTGAATTCGTCAATGTTTGGGAGTGAGGGTTGCAGTAAAGATGGATTAGTGGATCGGAAATAAGATTGTCGTATCCCAAAAGAAAATCCTGTCGTTTCCATAGAAACGTTACTCGATTTAGAAGGAAATATCTTAGTACACATAGTACTCGTATATCATAGCGACGCAATTTCCGTGTGAATTTGTCAATGTGTGGGAGTGAGGGACGCAGTAAAGAAGGATTAGTGGATCGGATATGAGATTGTCGTATCCCAAAAGAAAATCCTGTCGTTTCCATAGAAACGTTACTCGATTTAGAAGGAAATGTCTTAGAAAACATAGTACTCGTATTTCATAACCACGGAATTTCCGTGTGAATTCGTCAATGTTTGGGAGTGAGGGATGCAGTAAAGAAGGATTAGTGGATTGGAAATGTGATTGTCCTATCCCAAAAGAAAATCCTGTCGTTTCCATAGAAACGTTACTCGATTTAGAAGGAAATGTCTTAGAACACATAATACACGTATTTCACAGCGACGCAATTTCCGTGTGAATTCGTCAATGTTTGGGAGTGAGGGATGCAGTAAAGAAGGATTAGTGGATCGGAAATGAGATTGTCGTATCCCAAAAGAAAATCCTGTCGTTTCGATAGAAACGTTACTCGATTTAGAAGGAAATGTCTTAGAACACATAGTACTCGTATTTCATAGCGACTTAATTTCCGTGTGAATTCGTCAATGTGTGGGAGTGAGGGATGCAGTAAAGAAGGATTAGTGGATCGGAAATGAGATTGTCGTATCCCAAAAGAAAATCCTGTCGTTTCCAAAGAAACGTTACTCGATTTAGAAGAAAATGTCTTAGTACACATAGTACTCGTATATCATAGCGACGCAATTTCCGTGTGAATTTGTCAATGTGTGGGAGTGAGGGACGCAGTAAAGAAGGATTAGTGGATCGGATATGAGATTGTCGTATCCCAAAAGAAAATCCTGTCGTTTCCATAGAAACGTTACTCGATTTAGAAGGAAATGTCTTAGAAAACATAGTACTCGTATTTCATAGCCACGGAATTTCCGTGTGAATTCGTCAATGTTTGGGAGTGAGTGATGCAGTAAAGAAGGATTAGTGGATTGGAAATGTGATTGTCCTATCCCAAAAGAAAATCCTGTCGTTTCCATAGAAACGTTACTCGATTTAGAAGGAAATGTCTTAGAACACATAAAACACGTATTTCACAGCGACGCAATTTCCGTGTGAATTCTTCAATGTTTGGGAGTGAGGGATGCAGTAAAGAAGGATTAGTGGATCGGAAATGAGATTGTCCTATCCCAAAAGAAAATCCTGTCGTTTCCATAGAAACGTTACTCGATTTAGAAGGAAATGTCTTAGAACACATAGTACTCGTATTTCATAGCGACGGAATTTCCGTGTGAATTCGTCAATGTGTGGGAGTGAGGGATGCAGTAAAGAAGGATTAGTGGATCGGAAATGAGATTGTCGTATCCCAAAAGAAAATCCTGTCGTTTCCATAGAAACGTTACTCGATTTAGAAGGAAATGTCTTAGAACACATAGTACTCGTATTTCATAGCGACTTAATTTCCGTGTGAATTCGTCAATGTGTGGGAGTGAGGGATGCAGTATAGAAGGATTAGTGGATCGGAAATGAGATTGTCGTATCCCAAAAGAAAATCCTGTCGTTTCCATAGAAACGTTACTCAATTTAGAAGGAAATGTCTTAGAAAACATAGTACTCGTATTTCATAGCGACGGAATTTCCGTGTGAATTCGTCAATGTTTGGGAGTGAGGGATCCAGTAAAGAAGGATTAGTGGATCGGAAATGTGATTGTCGTATCCCAAAAGAAAATCCTGTCGTTTCCTTAGAAACGTTACTCGATTTAAAAGGAAATGTCTTAGAACACATAGTACTCGCATTTCATAGCGATGGAATTGCCGTGTGAATTCGTCAATGTTTGGGAGTGAGGGATGCAGTAAAGAAGGATTAGTGGATCGGAAATGTGATTGTCGTGTCCCAAAAGAAAATCCTATCGTTTCCATAGAAACGTTACTCGATTTAGAAGGAAATGTCTTAGAACACATAGTACTCGTATTTCATAGCGACGGAATTTCCGTGTGAATTCGTCAATGTGTGGGAGTGAGGGATGCAGTAAAGAAGAATTAGTGGATCGGAAATGAGATTGTCGTATCCCAAAAAAAAATCCTGTCGTTTCCATAGAAACGTTACTCGATTTAGAAGGAAATTTCCTAGAACAAATAGTACTCGCATTTCATAGCGACGGAATTTTTGTGTGAATTCGTCAATGTTAGGGAGTGAGGGATGCAGTAAAGAGGGATTATTGGATCGGAAATGTGATTGTCGTATCCCAAAAGAAAATCCTGTCGTTTCCATAGAAACGTTACTCGATTTAGAAGGAAATGTCTTAGAACACGTAGTACTCGTATTTCATAGCGACGGAATTTCCGTGTGAATTCGTCAATGTGTGGGAGTGAGGGATGCAGTAAAGAAGAATTAGTGGATCGGAAATGAGATTGTCGTATCCCAAAAAAAAATCCTGTCGATTCCATAGACACGTTACTCGATTTAGAAGGAAATTTCTTAGAACACATAGTACTCGCATTTCATAGCGACGGAATTTCCGTGTGAATTCGTCAATGTTAGGGAGTGAGGGATGCAGTAAAGAGGGATTATTGGATCGGAAATGTGATTGTCGTATCCCAAAAGAAAATCCTGTCGTTTCCATAGAAACGTTACTCGATTTAGAAGGAAATGTCTTAGAACACATAGTACTCGTATTTCATAGCGACGGAATTTCCGTGTGAATTCGTCAATGTGTGGGAGTGAGGGATGCAGTAAAGAAGGATTAGTGGATCGGAAATGAGATTGTCCTATCCCAAAAGAAAATCCTGTCGTTTCCATAGAAACGTTACTCGATTTAGAAGGAAATGTCTTAGAACACATAGTAGTCGTATTTCATAGCGACGCAATTTCCGTGTGAATTCGTCAATGTTTGGGAGTGAGGGATGCAGTAAAGAAGGATTAGTGGATCGGAAATAAGAATGTCGTATCCCAAAAGAAAATCCTGTCGTTTCCATAGAAACGTTACTCGATTTAGAAGGAAATGTCTTAGTATACATAGTACTCGTATTTCATAGCGACGCAATTTCCGTGTGAATTTTTCAATGTGTGGGAGTGAGGGACGCAGTAAAGAAGGATTAGTGGATCGGAAATGAGATTGTCGTATCCCAAAAGAAAATCCTGTCGTTTCCATAGAAACGTTACTCGATTTAGAAGGAAATGTCTTAGAACACATAGCACTCGTATTTCATAGCGACGGAATTTCCGTGTGAATTCGTCAATGTGTGGGAGTGAGGGATGCAGTAAAGAAGGATTAGTGGATCGGAAATGAGATTGTCCTATCCCAAAAGAAAATCCTGTCGATTCCATAGAAACGTTACTCGATTTAGAAGGAAATTTCTTAGAACACATAGTACTCGCATTCCATAGCGACGGAATTTCCGTGTGAATTCGTCAATGTTAGGGAGTGAGGGATGCAGTAAAGAGGGATTATTGGATCGGATATGTGATTGTCGTATCCCAAAAGAAAATCCTGTCGTTTCCATAGAAACGTTACTCGATTTAGAAGGAAATGTCTTAGAACACATAGTACTCGTATTTCATAGCGACGGAATTTCCGTGTGAATTCGTCAATGTGTGGGAGTGAGGGATGCAGTAAAGAAGAATTAGTGGATCGGAAATGAGATTGTCGTATCCCAAAAAAAAATTCTGTCGATTCCATAGAAACGTTACTCGATATAGAAGGAAATTTCTTAGAACACATAGTACTCGCATTTCATAGCGACGGAATTTCCGTGTGAATTCGTCAATGTTAGGGAGTGAGGGATGCAGTAAAGAGGGATTATTGGATCGGAAATGTGATTGTCGTACCCCAAAAGAAAATCCTGTCGTTTCCATAGAAACGTTACTCGATTTAGAAGGAAATGTCTTAGTATACATAGTACTCGTATTTCATAGCGACGCAATTTCCGTGTGAATTCGTCAATGTGTGGGAGTGAGGGACGCAGTAAAGAAGGATTAGTGGATCGGAAATGAGATTGTCGTATCCCAAAAGAAAATCCTGTCGTTTCCATAGAAACGTTACTCGATTTAGAAGGAAATGTCTTAGTATACATAGTACTCGTATTTCATAGCGACGCAATTTCCGTGTGAATTCGTCAATGTGTGGGAGTGAGGGATGCAGTAAAGAAGAATTAGTGGATCGGAAATGAGATTGTCGTATCCCAAAAGAAAATCCTGTCGTTTCCATAGAAACGTTACTCGATTTAGAAGGAAATGTCTTAGAACACATAGTACTCGTATTTCATAGCGACGGAATTTCCGTGTGACTTCGTCAATGTGTGGGAGTGAGGGATGCAGTAAAGAAGAATTAGTGGATCGGAAATGAGATTGTCGTATCCCAAAAAAAAATCCTGTCGATTCCATAGAAACGTTACTCGATATAGAAGGAAATTTCTTAGAACACATAGTACTCGCATTTCATAGCGACGGAATTTCCGTGTGAATTCGTCAATGTGTGGGAGTGAGGGATGCAGTAAAGAAGGATTAGTGGATCGGAAATAAGAATGTCGTATCCCAAAAGAAAATCCTGTCGTTTCCATAGAAACGTTACTCGATTTAGAAGGAAATGTCTTAGTATACATAGTACTCGTATTTCATAGCGACGCAATTTCCGTGTGAATTTTTCAATGTGTGGGAGTGAGGGACGCAGTAAAGAAGGATTAGTGGATCGGAAATGAGATTGTCGTATCCCAAAAGAAAATCCTGTCGTTTCCATAGAAACGTTACTCGATTTAGAAGGAAATGTCTTAGAACACATAGTACTCGTATTTCATAGCGACGGAATTTCCGTGTGAATTCGTCAATGTGTGGGAGTGAGGGATGCAGTAAAGAAGAATTAGTGGATCGGAAATGAGATTGTCGTATCCCAAAAAAAAATCCTGTCGATTCCATAGAAACGTTACTCGATTTAGAAGGAAATTTCTTAGAACACATAGTACTCGCATTCCATAGCGACGGAATTTCCGTGTGAATTCGTCAATGTTAGGGAGTGAGGGATGCAGTAAAGAGGGATTATTGGATCGGATATGTGATTGTCGTATCCCAAAAGAAAATCCTGTCGTTTCCATAGAAACGTTACTCGATTTAGAAGGAAATGTCTTAGAACACATAGTACTCGTATTTCATAGCGACGCAGTTTCCGTGTGAATTTGTCAATGTGTGGGAGTGAGGGACGCAGTAAAGAAGGATTAGTGGATCGGAAATGAGATTGTCGTATCCCAAAAGAAAATCCTGTCGTTTCCATAGAAACGTTACTCGATTTAGAAGGAAATGTCTTAGAAAACATAGTACTCGTATTTCATAGCGACGGAATTTCCGTGAGATTTCGTCAATGTTTGGGAGTGAGGGATGCAGTAAAGAAGGATTAGTGGAACGGAAATGTGATTGTCGTATCCCAAAAGAAAATCCTGTCGTTTCCATAGAAACGTTACTCGATTTAGAAGGAAATGTCTTAGAACACATAGTACTCGTATTTCATAGCGACGGAATTTCCGTGTGAATTCGTCAATGTGTGGGAGTGAGGGATGCAGTAAAGAAGAATTAGTGGATCGGAAATGAGATTGTCGTATCCCAAAAAAAAATCCTGTCGATTCCATAGAAACGTTACTCGATATAGAAGGAAATTTCTTAGAACACATAGTACTCGCATTTCATAGCGACGGAATTTCCGTGTGAATTCGTCAATGTTAGGGAGTGAGGGATGCAGTAAAGAGGGATTATTGGATCGGAAATGTGATTGTCGTATCCCAAAAGAAAATCCTGTCGTTTCCATAGAAACGTTACTCGATTTAGAAGGAAATGTCTTAGAACACATAGTACTCGTATTTCATAGCGACGGAATTTCCGTGTGAATTCGTCAATGTGTGGGAGTGAGGGATGCAGTAAAGAAGGATTAGTGGATCGGAAATGAGATTGTCGTATCCCAAAAGAAAATCCTGTCGTTTCCATAGAAACGTTACTCGATTTAGAAGGAAATGTCTTAGAACACATAGTACTCGTATTTCATAGCGACGCAATTTCCGTGTGAATTCGTCAATGTTTGGGAGTGAGGGATGCAGTAAAGAAGGATTAGTGGATCGGAAATAAGAATGTCGTATCCCAAAAGAAAATCCTGTCGTTTCCATAGAAACGTTACTCGATTTAGAAGGAAATGTCTTAGAACACATAGTACTCGTATTTCATAGCGACGCAGTTTCCGTGTGAATTTGTCAATGTGTGGGAGTGAGGGACGCAGTAAAGAAGGATTAGTGGATCGGAAATGAGATTGTCGTATCCCAAAAGAAAATCCTGTCGTTTCCATAGAAACGTTACTCGATTTAGAAGGAAATGTCTTAGAAAACATAGTACTCGTATTTCATAGCGACGGAATTTCCGTGAGATTTCGTCAATGTTTGGGAGTGAGGGATGCAGTAAAGAAGGATTAGTGGAACGGAAATGTGATTGTCGTATCCCAAAAGAAAATCCTGTCGTTTCCATAGAAACGTTACTCGATTTAGAAGGAAATGTCTTAGAACACATAGTACTCGTATTTCATAGCGACGGAATTTCCGTGTGAATTCGTCAATGTGTGGGAGTGAGGGATGCAGTAAAGAAGAATTAGTGGATCGGAAATGAGATTGTCGTATCCCAAAAAAAAATCCTGTCGATTCCATAGAAACGTTACTCGATATAGAAGGAAATTTCTTAGAACACATAGTACTCGCATTTCATAGCGACGGAATTTCCGTGTGAATTCGTCAATGTTAGGGAGTGAGGGATGCAGTAAAGAGGGATTATTGGATCGGAAATGTGATTGTCGTATCCCAAAAGAAAATCCTGTCGTTTCCATAGAAACGTTACTCGATTTAGAAGGAAATGTCTTAGAACACATAGTACTCGTATTTCATAGCGACGGAATTTCCGTGTGAATTCGTCAATGTGTGGGAGTGAGGGATGCAGTAAAGAAGGATTAGTGGATCGGAAATGAGATTGTCGTATCCCAAAAGAAAATCCTGTCGTTTCCATAGAAACGTTACTCGATTTAGAAGGAAATGTCTTAGAACACATAGTACTCGTATTTCATAGCGACGCAATTTCCGTGTGAATTTTTCAATGTGTGGGAGTGAGGGACGCAGTAAAGAAGGATTAGTGGATCGGAAATGAGATTGTCGTATCCCAAAAGAAAATCCTGTCGTTTCCATAGAAACGTTACTCGATTTAGAAGGAAATGTCTTAGAACACATAGTACTCGTATTTCATAGCGACGGAATTTCCGTGTGAATTCGTCAATGTGTGGGAGTGAGGGATGCAGTAAAGAAGAATTAGTGGATCGGAAATGAGATTGTCGTATCCCAAAAAAAAATCCTGTCGATTCCATAGAAACGTTACTCGATTTAGAAGGAAATTTCTTAGAACACATAGTACTCGCATTCCTTAGCGACGGAATTTCCGTGTGAATTCGTCAATGTTAGGGAGTGAGGGATGCAGTAAAGAGGGATTATTGGATCGGAAATGTGATTGTCGTATCCCAAAAGAAAATCCTGTCGTTTCCATAGAAACGTTACTCGATTTAGAAGGAAATGTCTTAGAACACATAGTACTCGTATTTCATAGCGACGCAGTTTCCGTGTGAATTTGTCAATGTGTGGGAGTGAGGGACGCAGTAAAGAAGGATTAGTGGATCGGAAATGAGATTGTCGTATCCCAAAAGAAAATCCTGTCGTTTCCATAGAAACGTTACTCGATTTAGAAGGAAATGTCTTAGAAAACATAGTACTCGTATTTCATAGCGACGGAATTTCCGTGAGATTTCGTCAATGTTTGGGAGTGAGGGATGCAGTAAAGAAGGATTAGTGGAACGGAAATGTGATTGTCGTATCCCAAAAGAAAATCCTGTCGTTTCCATAGAAACGTTACTCGATTTAGAAGGAAATGTCTTAGAACACATAGTACTCGTATTTCATAGCGACGGAATTTCCGTGTGAATTCGTCAATGTGTGGGAGTGAGGGATGCAGTAAAGAAGAATTAGTGGATCGGAAATGAGATTGTCGTATCCCAAAAAAAAAATCCTGTCGATTCCATAGAAACGTTACTCGATTTAGAAGGAAATTTCTTAGAACACATAGTACTCGCATTTCATAGCGACGGAATTTCCGTGTGAATTCGTCAATGTTAGGGAGTGAGGGATGCAGTAAAGAGGGATTATTGGATCGGAAATGTGATTGTCGTATCCCAAATGAAAATCCTGTCGTTTCCATAGAAACGTTACTCGATTTAGAAGGAAATGTCTTAGAACACATAGTACTCGTATTTCATAGCGACGGAATTTCCGTGTGAATTCGTCAATGTGTGGGAGTGAGGGATGCAGTAAAGAAGGATTAGTGGATCGGAAATGAGATTGTCGTATCCCAAAAGAAAATCCTGTCGTTTCCATAGAAACGTTACTCGATTTAGAAGGAAATGTCTTAGAACACATAGTACTCGTATTTCATAGCGATGCAATTTCCGTGTGAATTCGTCAATGTTTGGGAGTGAGGGATGCAGTAAAGAAGGATTAGTGGATCGGAAATAAGAATGTCGTATCCCAAAAGAAAATCCTGTCGTTTCCATAGAAACGTTACTCGATTTAGAAGGAAATGTCTTAGAACACATAGTGCTCGTATTTCATAGCGACGGAATTTCCGTGTGAATTCGTCAATGTGTGGGAGTGAGGGATGCAGTAAAGAAGGATTAGTGGATCGGAAATGAGATTGTCGTATCCCAAAAGAAAATCCTGTCGTTTCCATAGAAACGTTACTCGATTTAGAAGGAAATGTCTTAGAACACATAGTACTCGTATTTCATAGCGACGCAATTTCCGTGTGAATTCGTCAATGTTTGGGAGTGAGGGATGCAGTAAAGAAGGATTAGTGGATCGGAAATAAGAATGTCGTATCCCAAAAGAAAATCCTGTCGTTTCCATAGAAACGTTACTCGATTTAGAAGGAAATGTCTTAGTACACATAGTACTCGTATTTCATAGCGACGCAATTTCCGTGTGAATTTGTCAATGTGTGGGAGTGAGGGACGCAGTAAAGAAGGATTAGTGGATCGGAAATGAGATAGTCGTATCCCAAAAGAAAATCCTGTCGTTTCCATAGAAACGTTACTCGATTTAGAAGGAAATGTCTTAGAAAACATAGTACTCGTATTTCATAGCGACGGAATTTCCGTGTGAATTCGTCAATGTTTGGGAGTGAGGGATGCAGTAAAGAAGGATTAGTGGATCGGAAATGTGATAGTCGTATCCCAAAAGAAAATCCTGTCGTTTCCATAGAAACGTTACTCGATTTAGAAGGAAATGTCTTAGAACACATAGTACTTGTATTTCATAGCGACGGAATTTCCGTGTGAATTCGTCAATGTATGGGAGTGGGGGATGCAGTAAAGAAGGATTAGTGGATCGGAAATGAGATTGTCGTATCCCAAAAGAAAATCCTGCCGTTTCCATAGAAACGTTACTCGATTTAGAAGGAAATGTCTTAGAACACATAGTACTCGCATTTCATAGCGACGGAATTTCCGTGTGAATTCGTCAATGTGTGGGAGTGAGGGATGCAGTAAAGAAGGATTAGTGGATCGGAAATGAGATTGTCGTATCCCAACAGAAAATCCTGTCGTTTCCATAGAAACGTTACTCGATTTAAAAGGAAATGTCTTAGAACACATGGTACTCGTATTTCATAGCGACGCAATTTCCGCGTGAATTCGTCAATGTGTGGGAGTGAGGGACGCAGTAAAGAAGGATTAGTGGATCGGAAATGAGATTGTCGTATCCCAAAAGAAAATCCTGTCGTTTCCATAGAAACGTTACTCGATTTAGAAGGAAATGTCTTAGAACACATAGTACTCGTATTTCATAGCGACGCAATTTCCGTGTGAATTCGTCAATGTGTGGGAGTGAGGGATGCAGTAAAGAAGGATTAGTGGATCGGATATGAGATTGTCGTATCCCAAAAGAAAATCCTGTCGTTTCCATAGAAGCGTTACTCGATTTAGAAGGAAATGTCTTAGAACACATAGTACTCGCATTTCATAGCGACGCAATTTCCGTGTGAATTCGTCAATGTGTGGGAGTGAGGGACGCAGTAAAGAAGGATTAGTGGATCGGAAATGAGATTGTCGTATCCCAAAAGAAAATCCAGTCGTTTCCATAGAAACGTTACTCGATTTAGAAGGAAATGTCTTAGAACACATAGTACTCGTATTTCATAGCGACGGAATTTCCGTGTGAATTCGTCAATGTGTGGGAGTGAGGCATGCAGTAAAGAAGGATTAGTGGATCGGAAATGAGATTGTCGTATCCCAAAAGAAAATCCTGTCGTTTCCATAGAAACGTTACTCGATTTAGAAGGAAATGTCTTAGAACACATAGTACTCGTATTTCATAGCGACGCAATTTCCGTGTGAATTCGTCAATGTGTGGGAGTGAGGGATGCAGTAAAGAAGGATTAGTGGATCGGATATGAGATTGTCGTATCCCAAAAGAAAATCCTGTCGTTTCCATAGAAACGTTACTCGATTTAGAAGGAAATGTCCTAGAACACATAGTACTCGTATTTCATAGCGACGGAATTTCCGTGTGAATTCGTCAATGTGTGGGAGTGAGGGATGCAGTAAAGAAGGATTAGTGGATCGGAAATGAGATTGTCGTATCCCAAAAGAAAATCCTGTCGTTTCCATAGAAACGTTACTCGATTTAGAAGGAAATGTCTTAGAACACATAGTACTCGTATTTCATAGCGACTTAATTTCCGTGTGAATTCGTCAATGTGTGGGAGTGAGGGATGCAGTAAAGAGGGATTAGTGGATCGGAAATGAGATTGTCGTATCCCAAAAGAAAATCCTGTCGTTTCCATAGAAACGTTACTCGATTTAGAAGGAAATGTCTTAGAACACATAGTACTCGTATTTCATAGCGACGGAATTTCCGTGTGAATTCGTCAATGTGTGGGAGTGAGGGATGCAGTAAAGAAGGATTAGTGGATCGGAAATGAGATTGTCGTATCCCAAAAGAAAATCCTGTCGTTTCCATAGAAACGTTACTCGATTTAGAAGGAAATGTCTTAGAACACATAGTACTCGTATTTCATAGCTACTTAATTTCCGTGTGAATTCGTCAATGTGTGGGAGTGAGGGATGCAGTAAAGAAGGATTAGTGGATCGGAAATGAGATTGTCGTATCCCAAAAGAAAATCCTGTCGTTTCCATAGAAACGTTACTCGATTTAGAAGGAAATGTCTTAGAACACATAGTACTCGTATTTCATAGCGACGGAATTTCCGTGTGAATTCGTCAATGTGTGGGAGAGAGGGATGCAGTAAAGAAGGATTAGTGGATCGGAAATGAGATTGTCGTATCCCAAAAGAAAATCCTGTCGTTTCCATTGAAACGTTACTCGATTTAGAAGGAAATGTCTTAGAACACATAGTACTCATATTTCATAGCGACGCAATTTCCGTGTAAATTCGTCAATGTGTGGGAGTGAGGGATACAGTAAAGAAGGATTAGTGGATCGGATATGAGATTGTCGTATCCCAAAAGAAAATCCTGTCGTTTCCATAGAAACGTTACTCGATTTAGAAGGAAATGTCTTAGAACACAAAGTACTCGTATTTCATAGCGTCGGAACTTCCGTGTGAATTCGTCAATGTGTGGGAGTGAGGGATGCAATAAAGAAGGATTAGTGGATCGGAAATGAGATTGTCGTATCCCAAAAGAAAATCCTGTCGTTTCCATAGAAACGTTACTCGATTTAGAAGGAAATGTCTTAGAACACATAGTACTCGTATTTCATAGCGACGCAATTTTCCGTGTGAATTCGTCAATGTTTGGGAGTGAGGGATGCAGTAAAGAAGGATTAGTGGATCGGAAATGAGATTGTCGTATCCCAAAAGAAAAATATGTCGTTTCCATAGAAACGTTACTCGATTTAGAAGGAAATGTCTTAGAACACATAGTACTCGTATTTCATAGCGACGCAATTTCCGTGTGAATTCGTCAATGTGTGGGAGTGAGGGACGCAGGAAAGAAGGATTAGTGGATCGGAAATGAGATTGTCGTATCCCAAAAGAAAATCCAGTCGTTTCCATAGAAACGTTACTCGATTTAGAAGGAAATGTCTTAGAAAACATAGTACTCGTATTTCATAGCGACGGAATTTCCGTGTAAATTCGTCAGTGTTTGGGAGTGAGGGATGCAGTAAAGAAGGATTAGTGGATCGGAAATGTGATTGTCGTATCCCAAAAGAAAATCCTGTCGTTTCAGTAGAAACGTTACTCGATTTAGAAGGAAATGTCTTAGAAAACATAGTACTCGTATTTCATAGCGACGGAATTTCCGTGTAAATTCGTCAGTGTTTGGGAGTGAGGGATGCAGTAAAGAAGGATTAGTGGATCGGAAATGTGATAGTCGTATCCCAAAAGAAAATCCTGTCGTTTCCATAGAAACGTTACTCGATTTAGAAGAAAATGTCATAGAACACATAGTACTGGTATTTCACAGCGACGGAATTTCCGTGTGAATTCGTCAATGTGTGGGAGTGAGGGACGCAGTAAAGAAGGATTAGTGGATCGGAAATGAGATTGTCGTATCCCAAAAGAAAATCCTGTCGTTTCCATAGAAACGTTACTCGATTTAGGAGGAAATGTCTTAGAAAACATAGTACTCGTATTTCATAGCGACGGAATTTCCGTGTGAATTCGTCAATGTTTGGGAGTGAGGGATGCAGTAAAGAAGGATTAGTGGATCGGAAATGTGATTGTCGTATCCCAAAAGAAAATCCCGTCGTTTCCATAGAAACGTTACTCGATTTAGAAGGATATGTCTTAGAACACATAGTACTCGTATTTCACAGCGACGCAATTTCCGTGTGAATTCGTCAATGTTTGGGAGTGAGGGATGCAGTAAAGAAGGATTAGTGGCTCGGAAATGTGATAGTCGTATCCCAAAAGAAAATCCTGTCGTTTCCATAGAAACGTTACTCGATTTAGAAGGAAATGTCTTAGAACACATAGTACTCGCATTTCATAGCGACGGAATTTCCGTGTGAATTCGTCAATGTGTGGGAGTGAGGGATGCAGTAAAGAAGGATTAGTGGATCGGAAATGAGATTGTCGTATACCAAAAGAAAATCCTGTCGTTTCCATAGAAACGTTACTCGATTTAAAAGGAAATGTCTTAGACCACATGGTACTCGTATTTCATAGCGACGCAATTTCCGTGTGAATTCGTCAATGTGTGGGAGTGAGGGACGCAGTAAAGAAGGATTAGTGGATCGGAAATGAGATTGTCGTATCCCAAAAGAAAATCCTGTCGTTTCCATAGAAACTTTACTCGATTTAGAAGGAAATGTCTTAGAACACATAGTACTCGTATTTCATAGCGACGGAATTTCCGTGTGAATTCGTCAATGTGTGGGAGTGAGAAATGCAGTAAAGAAGGATTAGTGGATCAGAAATGAGATTGTCGTATCCCAAAAGAAAATCCTGTCGTTTCCATAGAAACGTTACTCGATTTAGAAGGAAATGTCTTAGAACACATAGTACTCGTATTTCATAGCGACGGAATTTCCGTGTGAATTCGTCAATGTGTGGGAGTGAGGGATGCAGTAAAGAAGAATTAGTGGATCGGAAATGAGATTGTCGTATCCCAAAAAAAAATCCATTCGTTTCCATAGAAACGTTACTCGATTTAGAAGGAAATTTCCTAGAACTTATAGTACTCGCATTTCATAGCGACGGAATTTCCGTGTGAATTCATCAATGTTAGGGAGTGAGGGATGCAGTAAAGAGGGATTATTGGATCGGAAATGTGATTGTCGTATCCCAAAAGAAAATCCTGTCGTTTCCATAGAAACGTTACTCGATTTAGAAGGAAATGTCTTAGAACACATAGTACTCGTATTTCATAGCGACGCAATTTCCGTGTGAATTTGTCAATGTGTGGGAGTGAGGGACGCAGTAAAGAAGGATTAGTGGATTGGAAATGAGATTGTCGTATCCCAAAAGAAAATCCTGTCGTTTCCATAGAAACGTTACTCGATTTAAAAGGAAATGTCTTAGAACACATGGTACTCGTATTTCATAGCGACGCAATTTCCGTGTGAATTCGTCAATGTGTGGGAGTGAGGGACGCAGTAAAGAAGGATTAGTGGATCGGAAATGAGATTGTCGTATCCCAAAAGAAAATCCTGTCGTTTCCATAGAAACGTTACTCGATTTAGAAGGAAATGTCTTAGAACACATAGTACTCGTATTACATAGCGACGGAATTTCCGTGTGAATTCGTCAATGTGTGGGAGTGAGAAATGCAGTAAAGAAGGATTAGTGGATCAGAAATGAGATTGTCGTATCCCAAAAGAAAATCCTGTCGTTTCCATAGAAACGTTACTCGATTTAGAAGGAAATGTCTTAGAACACATAGTACTCGTATTTCATAGCGACGGAATTTCCGTGTGAATTCGTCAATGTGTGGGAGTGAGGGATGCAGTAAAGAAGAATTAGTGGATCGGAAATGAGATTGTCGTATCCCAAAAAAAAATCCTTTCGTTTCCATAGAAACATTACTCGATTTAGAAGGAAATTTCCTAGAACACATAGTACTCGCATTTCATAGCGACGGAATTTCCGTGTGAATTCGTCAATGTTAGGGAGTGAGGGATGCAGTAAAGAGGGATTATTGGATCGGAAATGTGATTGTCGTATCCCAAAAGAAAATCCTGTCGTTTCCGTAGAAACGTTACTCGATATAGAAGGAAATGTCTTAGAACACATAGTACTCGTATTTCATAGCGACGCAATTTCCGTGTGAATTTGTCAATGTGTGGGAGTGAGGGACGCAGTAAAGAAGGATTAGTGGATCGGAAATGAGATTGTCGTATCCCAAAAGAAAATCCTGTCGTTTCCATAGAAACGTTACTCGATTTAGAAGGAAATGTCTTAGAAAACATAGTACTCGTATTTCATAGCGACGGAATTTCCGTGTGATTTCGTCAATGTTTGGGAGTGAGGGATGCAGTAAAGAAGGATTAGTGGATCGGAAATGTGATTGTCGTATCCCAAAAGAAAATCCTGTCGTTTCCATAGAAACGTTACTCGATTTAGAAGGAAATGTCTTAGAACACATAGTACTCGTATTTCATAGCGACGGAATTTCCGTGTGAATTCGTCAATGTGTGGGAGTGATGGATGCAGTAAAGAAGAATTAGTGGATCTGAAATGAGATTGTCGTATCCCAAAAAAAAATCCTGTCGATTCCATAGAAACGTTACTCGATTTAGAAGGAAATTTCTTAGAACACATAGTACTCGCATTTCATAGCGACGGAATTTCCGTGTGAATTCGTCAATGTTAGGGAGTGAGGGATGCAGTAAAGAGGGATTATTGGATCGGAAATGTGATTGTCGTATCCCAAAAGAAAATCCTGTCGTTTCCATAGAAACGTTACTCGATTTAGAAGGAAATGTCTTAGAACACATAGTACTCGTATTTCATAGCGACGGAATTTCCGTGTGAATTCGTCAATGTGTGGGAGTGAGGGATGCAGTAAAGAAGGATTAGTGGATCGGAAATGAGATTGTCGTATCCCAAAAGAAAATCCTGTCGTTTCCATAGAAACGTTACTCGATTTAGAAGGAAATGTCTTAGAACACATAGTACTCGTATTTCATAGTGACGCAATTTCCGTGTGAATTCGTCAATGTTTGGGAGTGAGGGATGCAGTAAAGAAGGATTAGTGGATCGGAAATAAGATTGTCGTATCCCAAAAGAAAATCCTGTCGTTTCCATAGAAACGTTACTCGATTTAGAAGGAAATGTCTTAGTACACATAGTACTCGTATTTCACAGCGACGCAATTTCCGTGTGAATTCGTCAATGTTTGGGAGTGAGGGATGCAGTAAAGAACTATTAGTGGATCGGAAATGTGATAGTCGTATCCCAAAAGAAAATCCTGTCGTTTCCATAGAAACGTTACTCGATTTAGAAGGAAATGTCTTAGAACACATAGTACTTCTATTTCATAGCGACGGAATTTCTGTGTGAATTCTTCAATGTGTGGGAGTGAGGGCTGCAGTAAAGAAGGATTAGTGGATCGGAAATGAGATTGTCGTATCCCAAAAGAAAATCCTGTCGTTTCCATAGAAACGTTACTCGAATTAGAAGGACATGTCTTAGAACACATAGTACTCGCATTTCATAGCGACGGAATTTCCGTGTGAATTCGTCAATGTGTGGGAGTGAGGGATGCAGTAGAGAAGGATTAGTGGATCGGAAATGAGATTGTCGTATCCCAACAGAAAATCCTGTCGTTTCCATAGAAACGTTACTCGATTTAAAAGGAAATGTCTTAGAACATATAGTACTCGTATTTCATAGCGACGGAATTTCCGTGTGAATTCGTCAATGTGTGGGAGTGAGAAATGCAGTAAAGAAGGATTAGTGAATCGGAAATGAGATTGTCGTATCCCAAAAGAAAATCCTGTCGTTTCCATAGAAACGTTACTCGATTTAGAAGGAAATGTCTTAGAACACATAGTACTCGCATTTCATAGCGATGGAATTGCCGTGTGAATTCGTCAATGTTTGGGAGTGAGGGATGCAGTAAAGAAGGATTAGTGGATCGGAAATGAGATTGTCGTATCCCAAAAGAAAATCCTGTCGTTTCCATAGAAACGTTACTCGACTTAGAAGGAAATGTCTTAGAACACATAGTACTCGTATTTCATAGCGACGGAATCTCCGTGTGAATTCGTCAATGTGTGGGAGTGAGGGATGCAGTAAAGAAGAATTAGTGGATCGGAAATGAGATTGTCGTATCCCAAAAAAAAATCCTGTCGTTTCCATAGAAACGTTACTCGATTTAGAAGGAAATTTCTTAGAACACAGTACTCGCATTTCATAGCGACGGAATTTCCGTGTGAATTCGTCAATGTTAGGGAGTGAGGGATGCAGTAAAGAGGGATTATTGGATCGGAAATGTGATTGTCGTATCCCAAAAGAAAATCCTGTCGTTTCCATAGAAACGTTACTCGATTTAGAAGGAAATGTCTTAGAACACATAGTACTCGTATTTCATAGCGACGCAATTTCCGTGTGAATTTGTCAATGTATGGGAGTGAGGGATGCAGTAAAGAACTATTAGTGGATCGGAAATGTGATAGTCGTATCCCAAAAGAAAATCCTGTCGTTTCCATAGAAACGTTACTCGATTTAGAAGGAAATGTCTTAGAACACATAGTACTTCTATTTCATAGCGACGGAATTTCTGTGTGAATTCGTCAATGTGTGGGAGTGAGGGATGCAGTAAAGAAGGATTAGTGGATCGGAAATGAGATTGTCGTATCCCAAAAGAAAATCCTGTCGTTTCCATAGAAACGTTACTCGAATTAGAAGGACATGTCTTAGAACACATAGTACTCGCATTTCATAGCGACGGAATTTCCGTGTGAATTCGTCAATGTGTGGGAGTGAGGGATGCAGTAGAGAAGGATTAGTGGATCGGAAATGAGATTGTCGTATCCCAACAGAAAATCCTGTCGTTTCCATAGAAACGTTACTCGATTTAAAAGGAAATGTCTTAGAACATATAGTACTCGTATTTCATAGCGACGGAATTTCCGTGTGAATTCGTCAATGTGTGGGAGTGAGAAATGCAGTAAAGAAGGATTAGTGAATCGGAAATGAGATTGTCGTATCCCAAAAGAAAATCCTGTCGTTTCCATAGAAACGTTACTCGATTTAGAAGGAAATGTCTTAGAACACATAGTACTCGCATTTCATAGCGATGGAATTGCCGTGTGAATTCGTCAATGTTTGGGACTGAGGGATGCAGTAAAGAAGGATTAGTGGATCGGAAATGAGATTGTCGTATCCCAAAAGAAAATCCTGTCGTTTCCATAGAAACGTTACTCGACTTAGAAGGAAATGTCTTAGAACACATAGTACTCGTATTTCATAGCGACGGAATCTCCGTGTGAATTCGTCAATGTGTGGGAGTGAGGGATGCAGTAAAGAAGAATTAGTGGATCGGAAATGAGATTGTCGTATCCCAAAAAAAAATCCTGTCGTTTCCATAGAAACGTTACTCGATTTAGAAGGAAATTTCTTAGAACACATAGTACTCGCATTTCATAGCGACGGAATTTCCGTGTGAATTCGTCAATGTTAGGGAGTGAGGGATGCAGTAAAGAGGGATTATTGGATCGGAAATGTGATTGTCGTATCCCAAAAGAAAATCCTGTCGTTTCCATAGAAACGTTACTCGATTTAGAAGGAAATGTCTTAGAACACATAGTACTCGTATTTCATAGCGACGCAATTTCCGTGTGAATTTGTCAATGTATGGGAGTGAGGGACGCAGTAAAGAAGGATTAGTGGATCGGAAATGAGATTGTCGTATCCCAAATGAAAATCCTGTCGTTTCCATAGAAACGTTACTCGATTTAGAAGGAAATGTCTTTGAAAACATAGTACTCGTGTTTCAAAGCGACGGAATTTCCGTGTGATTTCGTCAATGTTTGGGAGTGAGGGATGAAGTAAAGAAGGATTAGTGGATCGGAAATGTGATTGTCGTATCCCAAAAGAAAATCCTGTCGCTTCCATAGGAACGTTACTCGATTTAGAAGGAAATGTCTTAGAACACATAGTACTCGTATTTCATAGCGACGGAATTTCCGTGTGAATTCGTCAATGTGTGGGAGTGAGGGATGCAGTAAAGAAGGATTAGTGGATCGGAAATGAGATTGTCGTATCCCAAAAGAAAATCCTGTCGTTTCCATAGAAACGTTACTCGATTTAGAAGGAAATGTCTTAGAACACATAGTACTCGTATTTCATAGCGACGCAATTTCCGTGTGAATTCGTCAATGTGTGGGAGTGAGGGATGCAGTAAAGAAGGATTAGTGGATCGGATATGAGATTGTCGTATCCCAAAAGAAAATCGTGTCGTTTCCATAGAAACGGTACTCGATTTAGAAGGAAATGTCTTAGGACACATAGTACTCGTATTTCATAGCGACGGAATTTCCGTGTGAATTCGTCAATGTGTGGGAGTGAGGGATGCAGTAAAGAAGGATTAGTGGATCGGAAATGAGATTGTCGTATCCCAAAAGAAAATCCTGACGTTTCCATAGAAACGTTACTCGATTTAGAAGGAAATGTCTTATAACACATAGTACTCGTATTTAATAGCGACGGAATTTCCGTGTGAATTCGTCAATGTTTGGGAGTGAGGGATGCAGTAAAGAAGGATTAGTGGATCGGAAATGAGATTGTCGTATCGCAAAAGAAAATTCTGTCGTTTCCATAGAAACGTTACTCGATTTAGAAGGAAATGTCTTAGAACACATAGTACTCGTATTTCATAGCGACGCAATTTCCGTGTGAATTCGTCAATGTGTGGGAGTGAGGGACGCAGTAAAGAAGGATTAGTGGATCGGAAATGAGGTTGTCGTATCCCAAAAGAAAATCCTGTCGTTTCCATAGAAACGTTACTCGATTTAGAAGGAAATGTCTTAGAAAACATAGTACTCGTACTTCATAGCGACGGAATTTCCGTGTAAATTCGTCAATGTTTGGGAGTGAGGGATGCAGTAAAGAAGGATTAGTGGATCGGAAATGTGATTGTCGTATCCCAAAAGAAAATCCTGTCGTTTCCATAGAAACGTTACTCGATTTAGAAGGATATGTCTTAGAACACATAGTACTCGTATTTCATAGCGACGCAATTTCCGTGTGAATTCGTCAATGTGTGGGAGTGAGGGACGCAGTAAAGAAGGATTAGTGGATCGGAAATGAGATTGTCGTATCCCAAAAGAAAATCCTGTCGTTTCCATAGAAACGTTACTCGATTTAGAAGGAAATGTCTTAGAAAACATAGTACTCGTATTTCATAGCGACGGAATTTCCGTGTGAAATAGTCAATGTTTGGGAGTGAGGGATGCAGTAAAGAAGGATTAGTGGATCGGAAATGTGATTGTCGTATCCCAAAAGAAAATCCTGTCGTTTCCATAGAAACGTTACTCGATTTAGAAGGATATGTCTTAGAACACATAGTACTCGTATTACACAGCGACGCAATTTCCGTGTGAATTCGTCAATGTTTGGGAGTGAGGGATGCAGTAAAGAAGGATTAGTGGATCGGAAATGTGATAATCGTATCCCAAAAGAAAATCCTGTCGTTTCCATAGAAACGTTACTCTACTCGAATTAGAAGGAAATGTCTTAGAACACATAGTACTTGTATTTCATAGCGACGGAATTTCCGTGTGAATTCGTCAATGTGTGGGAGTGAGGGATGCAGTAAAGAAGGATTAGTGGATCGGAAATGAGATTGTCGTATCCCAAAAGAAAATCCTGTCGTTTCCATAGAAACGTTACTCGATTTAGAAGGAAATGTCTTAGAACACATAGTACTCGTATTTCACAGCGACGCAATTTCCGTGTGAATTCTTCAATGGGTGGGAGTGAGGGACGCAGTAAAGAAGGATTAGTGGATCGGAAATGAGATTGTCGTATCCCAAAAGAAAATCCTGTCGTTTCCATAGAAACGTTACTCGATTTAGAAGGAAATGTCTTAGAACACATAGTACTCGTATTTCATAGCGACGCAATTTCCGTGTGAATTCGTCAATGTGTAGGAGTGAGGGATGCAGTAAAGAAGGATTAGTGGATCGGATATGAGATTGTCGTATCCCAAAAGAAAATCGTGTCGTTTCCATAGAAACGTTACTCGATTTAGAAGGAAATGTCTTAGGACACATAGTACTCGTATTTCATAGCGACGGAATTTCCGTGTGAATTCGTCAATGTGTGGGAGTGAAGGGATGCAGAAAAGAAGGATTAGTGGATCGGAAATGAGATTGTCGTATCCCAAAAGAAAATCCTGTCGTTTCCATAGAAACGTTACTCGATTTAGAAGGAAATGTCTTAGGACACATAGTACTCGTATTTCATAGCGACGCAATTTTCCGTGTGAATTCGTCAATGTTTGGGAGTGAGGGATGCAGTAAAGAAGGATTAGTGGATCGGAAATGAGATTGTCGTATCCCAAAAGAAAATTCTGTCGTTTCCATAGAAACGTTACTCGATTTAGAAGGAAATGTCTTAGAACACATAGTACTCGTATTTCATAGCGACGCAATTTCCGTGTGAATTCGTCAATGTGTGGGAGTGAGGGACGCAGTAAAGATGGATTAGTGGATCGGAAATGAGATTGTCGTATCCCAAAAGAAAATCCTGTCGTTTCCATAGAAACGTTACTCGATTTAGAAGGAAATGTCTTAGAAAACATAGTACTCGTATTTCATAGCGACGGAATTTCCGTGTGAATTCGTCAATGTGTGGGAGTGAGGGACGCAGTAAAGAAGGATTAGTGGATCGGAAATGAGATTGTCGTATCCCAAAAGAAAATCCTGTCGTTTCCATAGAAACGTTACTCGATTTAGAAGGAAATGTCTTAGGACACATAGTACTCGTATTTCATAGCGACGCAATTTTCCGTGTGAATTCGTCAATGTTTGGGAGTGAGGGATGCAGTAAAGAAGGATTAGTGGATCGGAAATGAGATTGTCGTATCCCAAAAGAAAATCCTGTCGTTTCCATAGAAACGTTACTCGATTTAGAAGGAGATGTCTTAGGACACATAGTACTCGTATTTCATAGCGACGCAATTTTCCGTGTGAATTCGTCAATGTTTGGGAGTGAGGGATGCAGTAAAGAAGGATTAGTGGATCGGAAATGAGATTGTCGTATCCCAAAAGAAAATTCTGTCGTTTCCATAGAAACGTTACTCGATTTAGAAGGAAATGTCTTAGAACACATAGTACTCGTATTTCATAGCGACGCAATTTCCGTGTGAATTCGTCAATGTGTGGGAGTGAGGGACGCAGTAAAGAAGGATTAGTGGATCGGAAATGAGATTGTCGTATCCCAAAAGAAAATCCTGTCGTTTCCATAGAAACGTTACTCGATTTAGAAGGAAATGTCTTAGAAAACATAGTTCTCGTACTTCATAGCGACGGAATTTCCGTGTAAATTCGTCAATGTTTGGGAGTGAGGGATGCAGTAAAGAAGGATTAGTGGATCGGAAATGTGATTGTCGTATCCCAAAAGAAAATCCTGTCGTTTCCATAGAAACGTTACTCGATTTAGAAGGAAATGTCTTAGAACACATAGTACTCGTATTTCATAGCAACGCAATTTCCGTGTGAATTCGTCAATGTGTGGGAGTGAGGGACGCAGTAAAGAAGGATTAGTGGATCGGAAATGAGATTGTCGTATCCCAAAAGAAAATCCTGTCGTTTCCATAGAAACGTTACTCGATTTAGAAGGAAATGTCTTAGAAAACATAGTACTCGTATTTCATAGCGACGGAATTGCCGTGTGAATTCGTCAATGTTTGGGAGTGAGGGATGCAGTAAAGAAGGATTAGTGGATCGGAAATGAGATTGTCGTATCCCAAAAGAAAATCCTGTCGTTTCCATAGAAACGTTACTCGATTTAGAAGGAGATGTCTTAGGACACATAGTACTCGTATTTCATAGCGACGCAATTTTCCGTGTGAATTCGTCAATGTTTGGGAGTGAGGGATGCAGTAAAGAAGGATTAGTGGATCGGAAATGAGATTGTCGTATCCCAAAAGAAAATCCTGTCGTTTCCATAGAAACGTTACTCGATTTAGAAGGAAATGTCTTAGGACACATAGTACTCGTATTTCATAGCGACGCAATTTTCCGTGTGAATTCGTCAATGTTTGGGAGTGAGGGATGCAGTAAAGAAGGATTAGTGGATCGGAAATGAGATTGTCGTATCCCAAAAGAAAATCCTGTCGTTTCCATAGAAACGTTACTCGATTTAGAAGGAGATGTCTTAGGACACATAGTACTCGTATTTCATAGCGACGCAATTTTCCGTGTGAATTCGTCAATGTTTGGGAGTGAGGGATGCAGTAAAGAAGGATTAGTGGATCGGAAATGAGATTGTCGTATCCCAAAAGAAAATTCTGTCGTTTCCATAGAAACGTTACTCGATTTAGAAGGAAATGTCTTAGAACACATAGTACTCGTATTTCATAGCGACGCAATTTCCGTGTGAATTCGTCAATGTGTGGGAGTGAGGGACGCAGTAAAGAAGGATTAGTGGATCGGAAATGAGATTGTCGTATCCCAAAAGAAAATCCTGTCGTTTCCATAGAAACGTTACTCGATTTAGAAGGAAATGTCTTAGAAAACATAGTTCTCGTACTTCATAGCGACGGAATTTCCGTGTAAATTCGTCAATGTTTGGGAGTGAGGGATGCAGTAAAGAAGGATTAGTGGATCGGAAATGTGATTGTCGTATCCCAAAAGAAAATCCTGTCGTTTCCATAGAAACGTTACTCGATTTAGAAGGATATGTCTTAGAACACATAGTACTCGTATTTCATAGCAACGCAATTTCCGTGTGAATTCGTCGATGTGTGGGAGTGAGGGACGCAGTAAAGAAGGATTAGTGGATCGGAAATGAGATTGTCGTATCCCAAAAGAAAATCCTGTCGTTTCCATAGAAACGTTACTCGATTTAGAAGGAAATGTCTTAGAAAACATAGTACTCGCATTTCATAGCGACGGAATTGCCGTGTGAATTCGTCAATGTTTGGGAGTGAGGGATGCAGTAAAGAAGGATTAGTGGATTTGAAATGAGATTGTCGTATCCCAAAAGAAAATCCTGTCGTTTCCATAGAAACGTTACTCGATTTAGAAGGAAATGTCTTAGAACACATAGTACTCGTATTTCATAGCAACGCAATTTCCGTGTGAATTCGTCAATGTGGGGGAGTGAGGGACGCAGTAAAGAAGGATTAGTGAATCGGAAATGAGATTGTCGTATCCCAAAAGAAAATCCTGTCGTTTCCATAGAAACGTTACTCGATTTAGAAGGAGAAGTCATAGAACACATAGTACTCGTATTTCATAGCGACGCAATTTCCGTGTGAATTCGTCAATGCGTGGGAGTGAGGGACGCAGTAAAGAAGGATTAGTGGATCGGAAATGAGATTGTCGTATCCCAAAAGAAAATCCTGTCGTTTCCATAGAAACGTTACTCGATTTAGAAGGAAATGTCTTAGATCACATAGTACTCGTATTTCATAGAGACGCAATTTCCGTGTGAATTCGTCAATGTGTTGGAGTGAGGGACGCAGTAAAGAAGGATTAGTGGATCGGAAATGAGATTGTCGTATCCCAAAAGAAAATCCTGTCGTTTCCATAGAAACGTTACTCGATTTAGAAGGAAATGTCTTAGAACACAGTGTACTCGTATTTCATAGCGACGCAATTTCTGTGTGAATTCGTCAATGTGTGGGAGTGAGGGACGCAGTAAAGAAGGATTAGTGGATCGGAAATGAGATTGTCGTATCCGAAAAGAAAATCCTGTCGTTTCCATAGAAACGTTACTCGATTTTAAAGGAAATGTCTTAGAACACATAGTACTCGTATTTCATAGCGACGCAATTTCCGTGTGAATTCGGCAATGTGTGGGAGTGAGGGACGCAGTAAAGAAGGATTAGTGGTTCGGAAATGAGATTGTCGTATCCCAAAAGAAAATCCTGTCGTTTCCATAGAAACGTTACTCGATTTAGAAGGAAATGTCTTAGAACACATAGTACTCGTATTTCATAGCGACGCAATTTCCGTGTGTATTCGTCAATGTGTGGGAGTGAGGGATCCAGTAAAGGAGGATTAGTGGATCGGAAATGAGATTGTCGTATCCCAAAAGAAAATCCTGTCGTTTCCATAGAAACGTTACTCGATTTAAAAGGAAATGTCTTAGAACACATAGTACTCGTATTTCATAGCGACGCAATTTCCGTGTGAATTCGTCAATGTGTGGGAGTGAGGGACGCAGTAAAGAAGGATTAGTGGTTCGGAAATGAGATTGTCGTATCCCAAAAGAAAATCCTGTCGTTTCCATAGAAACGTTACTCGATTTAGAAGGAAATGTCTTAGAACACATAGTACTCGTATTTCATAGCGACGGAATTACCGTGTGAATTCGTCAATGTGTGGGAGTGAGGGATGCAGTAAAGAAGGATTAGTGGATCGGAAATGAGATTGTCGTATCCCAAAAGAAAATCCTGTCGTTTCCATAGAAACGTTACTCGTTTTAGAAGGAAATGTCTTAGAACGCATAGTACTCGTCTTTCATAGCGACGCAATTTCCGTGTGAATTCGTCAATGTCTGGGAGTGAGGGACGCAGTAAAGAAGGATTAGTGGATCGGAAATGAGATTGTCGTATCCCAAAAGAAAATCCTGTCGTTTCCATAGAAACGTTACTTGATTTAGAAGGAAATGTCTTAGGAAACATAGTACTCGTATTTCATAGCGACGGAATTGCCGTGTGAATTCGTCAATGTTTGGGAGTGAGGGATGCAGTAAAGAAGGATTAGTGGATCGGAAATGTGATTGTCGTATCCCAAAAGAAAATCCTGTCGTTTCCATAGAAACGTTACTCGATTTAGAAGGATATGTCTTAGAACACATAGTACTCGTATTTCACAGCGACGCAATTTCCGTGTGAATTCGTCAATGTTTGGGAGTGAGGGATGCAGTAAAGAAGGATTAGTGGATCGGAAATGTGATAATCGTATCCCAAAAGAAAATCCTGTCGTTTCCATAGAAACGTTACTCTACTCGATTTAGAAGGAAATGTCTTAGAACACATAGTACTTGTATTTCATAGCGACAGAATTTCCGTGTGAATTCGTCAATGTGTGGGAGTGAGGGATGCAGTAAAGAAGGATTAGTGGATCGGAAATGAGATTGTCGTATCCCAAAAGAAAATCCTGTCGTTTCCATAGAAACGTTACTCGATTTAGAAGGAAATGTCTTAGAACACATAGTACTCGTATTTCACAGCGACGCAATTTCCGTGTGAATTCTTCAATGGGTGGGAGTGAGGGACGCAGTAAAGAAGGATTAGTGGATCGGAAATGAGATTGTCGTATCCCAAAAGAAAATCCTGTCGTTTCCATAGAAACGTTACTCGATTTAGAAGGAAATGTCTTAGAACACATAGTACTCGTATTTCATAGCGACGCAATTTCCGTGTGAATTCGTCAATGTGTAGGAGTGAGGGATGCAGTAAAGAAGGATTAGTGGATCGGATATGAGATTGTCGTATCCCAAAAGAAAATCGTGTCGTTTCCATAGAAACGTTACTCGATTTAGAAGGAAATGTCTTAGGACACATAGTACTCGTATTTCATAGCGACGGAATTTCCGTGTGAATTCGTCAATGTGTGGGAGTGAGGGATGCAGTAAAGAAGGATTAGTGGATCGGAAATGAGATTGTCGTATCCCAAAAGAAAATCCTGTCGTTTCCATAGAAGCGTTACTCGATTTAGAAGGAAATGTCTTAGGACACATAGTACTCGTATCTCATAGCGACGCAATTTTCCGTGTGAATTCGTCAATGTTTGGGAGTGAGGGATGCAGTAAAGAAGGATTAGTGGATCGGAAATGAGATTGTCGTATCCCAAAAGAAAATTCTGTCGTTTCCATAGAAACGTTACTCGATTTAGAAGGAAATGTCTTAGAACACATAGTACTCGTATTTCATAGCGACGCAATTTCCGTGTGAATTCGTCAATGTTTGGGAGTGAGGGACGCAGTAAAGAAGGATTAGTGGATCGGAAATGAGATTGTCGTATCCCAAAAGAAAATCCTGGCGTTTCCATAGAAACGTTACTCGATTTAGAAGGAAATGTCTTAGAAAACATAGTACTCGTATTTCATAGCGACGGAATTTCCGTGTGAATTCGTCAATGTGTGGGAGTGAGGGACGCAGTAAAGAAGGATTAGTGGATCGGAAATGAGATTGTCGTATCCCAAAAGAAAATCCTGTCGTTTCCATAGAAACGTTACTCGATTTAGAAGGAAATGTCTTAGGACACATAGTACTCGTATTTCATAGCAACGCAATTTTCCGTGTGAATTCGTCGATGTTTGGGAGTGAGGGATGCAGTAAAGAAGGATTAGTGGATCGGAAATGAGATTGTCGTATCCCAAAAGAAAATCCTGTCGTTTCCATAGAAACGTTACTCGATTTAGAAGGAAATGTCTTAGGACACATAGTACTCGTATTTCATAGCGACGCAATTTTCCGTGTGAATTCGTCAATGTTTGGGAGTGAGGGATGCAGTAAAGAAGGATTAGTGGATCGGAAATGAGATTGTCGTATCCCAAATGAAAATTCTGTCGTTTCCATAGAAACGTTACTCGATTTAGAAGGAAATGTCTTAGAACACATAGTACTCGTATTTCATAGCGACGGAATTTCCGTGTGAATTCGGCAATGTGTGGGAGTGAGGGACGCAGTAAAGAAGGATTAGTGGATCGGAAATGAGATTGTCGTATCCCAAAAGAAAATCCTGTCGTTTCCATAGAAACGTTACTCGATTTAGAAGGAAATGTCTTAGGACACATAGTACTCGTATTTCATAGCGACGCAATTTTCCGTGTGAATTCGTCAATGTTTGGGAGTGAGGGATGCAGTAAAGAAGGATTAGTGGATCGGAAATGAGATTGTCGTATCCCAAAAGAAAATCCTGTCGTTTCCATAGAAACGTTACTCGATTTAGAAGGAAATGTCTTAGAAAACATAGTACTCGTATTTCATAGCGACGCAATTTCCGTGTGAATTCGTCAATGTGTAGGAGTGAGGGATGCAGTAAAGAAGGATTAGTGGATCGGATATGAGATTGTCGTATCCCAAAAGAAAATCGTGTCGTTTCCATAGAAACGTTACTCGATTTAGAAGGAAATGTCTTAGGACACATAGTACTCGTATTTCATAGCGACGGAATTTCCGTGTGAATTCGTCAATGTGTGGGAGTGAGGGATGCAGTAAAGAAGGATTAGTGGATCGGAAATGAGATTGTCGTATCCCAAAAGAAAATCCTGTCGTTTCCATAGAAACGTTACTCGATTTAGAAGGAAATGTCTTAGGACACATAGTACTCGTATTTCATAGCGACGCAATTTTCCGTGTGAATTCGTCAATGTTTGGGAGTGAGGGATGCAGTAAAGAAGGATTAGTGGATCGGAAATGAGATTGTCGTATCCCAAAAGAAAATTCTGTCGTTTCCATAGAAACGTTACTCGATTTAGAAGGAAATGTCTTAGAACACATAGTACTCGTATTTCATAGCGACGCAATTTCCGTGTGAATTCGTCAATGTGTGGGAGTGAGGGACGCAGTAAAGAAGGATTAGTGGATCGGAAATGAGATTGTCGTATCCCAAAAGAAAATCCTGTCGTTTCCATAGAAACGTTACTCGATTTAGAAGGAAATGTCTTAGAAAACATAGTACTCGTACTTCATAGCGACGGAATTTCCGTGTAAATTCGTCAATGTTTGGGAGTGAGGGATGCAGTAAAGAAGGATTAGTGGATCGGAAATGTGATTGTCGTATCCCAAAAGAAAATCCTGTCGTTTCCATAGAAACGTTACTCGATTTAGAAGGATATGTCTTAGAACACATAGTACTCGTGTTTCATAGCGACGCAATTTCCGTGTGAATTCGTCAATGTGTGGGAGTGAGGGACGCAGTAAAGAAGGATTAGTGGATCGGAAATGAGATTGTCGTATCCCAAAAGAAAATCCTGTCGTTTCCATAGAAACGTTACTCGATTTAGAAGGAAATGTCTTAGAAAACATAGTACTCGCATTTCATAGCGACGGAATTGCCGTGTGAATTCGTCAATGTTTGGGAGTGAGGGATGCAGTAAAGAAGGATTAGTGGATTTGAAATGAGATTGTCGTATCCCAAAAGAAAATCCTGTCGTTTCCATAGAAACGTTACTCGATTTAGAAGGAAATGTCTTAGAACACATAGTACTCGTATTTCATAGCAACGCAATTTCCGTGTGAATTCGTCAATGTGGGGGAGTGAGGGACGCAGTAAAGAAGGATTAGTGAATCGGAAATGAGATTGTCGTATCCCAAAAGAAAATCCTGTCGTTTCCATAGAAACGTTACTCGATTTAGAAGGAGAAGTCATAGAACACATAGTACTCGTATTTCATAGCGACGCAATTTCCGTGTGAATTCGTCAATGCGTGGGAGTGAGGGACGCAGTAAAGAAGGATTAGTGGATCGGAAATGAGATTGTCGTATCCCAAAAGAAAATCCTGTCGTTTCCATAGAAACGTTACTCGATTTAGAAGGAAATGTCTTAGATCACATAGTACTCGTATTTCATAGCGACGCAATTTCCGTGTGAATTCGTCAATGTGTGGGAGTGAGGGACGCAGTAAAGAAGGATTAGTGGATCGGAAATGAGATTGTCGTATCCCAAAAGAAAATCCTGTCGTTTCCATAGAAACGTTACTCGATTTAGAAGGAAATGTCTTAGAACACAGTGTACTCGTATTTCATAGCTACGCAATTTCTGTGTGAATTCGTCAATGTGTGGGAGTGAGGGACGCAGTAAAGAAGGATTAGTGGATCGGAAATGAGATTGTCGTATCCCAAAAGAAAATCCTGTCGTTTCCATAGAAACGTTACTCGATTTTAAAGGAAATGTCTTAGAACACATAGTACTCGTATTTCATAGCGACGCAATTTCCGTGTGAATTCGGCAATGTGTGGGAGTGAGGGACGCAGTAAAGAAGGATTAGTGGTTCGGAAATGAGATTGTCGTATCCCAGAAGAAAATCCTGTCGTTTCCATAGAAACGTTACTCGATTTAGAAGGAAATGTCTTAGAACACATAGTACTCGTATTTCATAGCGACGCAATTTCCGTGTGTATTCGTCAATGTGTGGGAGTGAGGGAAGCAGTAAAGAAGGATTAGTGGATCGGAAATGAGATTGTCGTATCCCAAAAGAAAATCCTGTCGTTTCCATAGAAACGTTACTCGATTTAAAAGGAAATGTCTTAGAACACATAGTACTCGTATTTCATAGCGACGCAATTTCCGTGTGAATTCGTCAATGTGTGGGAGTGAGGGACGCAGTAAAGAAGGATTAGTGGTTCGGAAATGAGATTGTCGTATCCCAAAAGAAAATCCTGTCGTTTCCATAGAAACGTTACTCGATTTAGAAGGAAATGTCTTAGAACACATAGTACTCGTATTTCATAGCGACGGAATTACCGTGTGAATTCGTCAATGTGTGGGAGTGAGGGATGCAGTAAAGAAGGATTAGTGGATCGGAAATGAGATTGTCGTATCCCAAAAGAAAATCCTGTCGTTTCCATAGAAACGTTACTCGATTTAGAAGGAAATGTCTTAGAACGCATAGTACTCGTCTTTCATAGCGACGCAATTTCCGTGTGAATTCGTCAATGTGTGGGAGTGAGGGACGCAGTAAAGAAGGATTAGTGGATCGGAAATGAGATTGTCGTATCCCAAAAGAAAATCCTGTCGTTTCCATAGAAACGTTACTTGATTTAGAAGGAAATGTCTTAGGAAACATAGTACTCGTATTTCATAGCGACGGAATTGCCGTGTGAATTCGTCAATGTTTGGGAGTGAGGGATGCAGTAAAGAAGGATTAGTGGATCGGAAATGTGATTGTCGTATCCCAAAAGAAAATCCTGTCGTTTCCATAGAAACGTTACTCGATTTAGAAGGATATGTCTTAGAAAACATAGTACTCGTATTTCACAGCGACGCAATTTCCGTGTGAATTCGTCAATGTTTGGGTGTGAGGGATGCAGTAAAGAAGGATTAGTGGATCGGAAATCTGATAGTCGTATCCCAAAAGAAAATCCTGTCGTTTCCATAGAAACGTTACTCGATTTAGAAGGAAATGTCTTAGAACACATAGTACTTGTATATCATAGCGACGGAATTTCCGTGTGAATTCGTCAATGTGTGGGAGTGAGGGATGCAGTAAAGAAGGATTAGTGGATCGGAAATGAGATTGTCGTATCCCAAAAGAAAATCCTGTCGTTTCCATAGAAACGTTACTCGATTTAGAAGGAAATGTCATAGAACACATAGTACTCGCATTTCATAGCGACGGAATTGCCGTGTGAATTCGTCAATGTTTGGGAGTGAGGGATGCAGTAAAGAAGGATTAGTGGATCGGAAATGAGATTGTCGTATCCCAAAAGAAAATCCTGTCGTTTCCATAGAAACGTTACTCGATTTAGAAGGAAATGTCTTAGAACACATAGTACTCGTATTTCATAGCGACGCAATTTCCGTGTGAATTCGTCAATGTGTGGGAGTGAGGGACGCAGTAAAGAAGGATTAGTGGATCGGAAATGAGATTGTCGTAACCCAAAAGAAAATCCTGTCGTTTCCATAGAAACGTTACTCGATTTAGAAGGAAATGTCTTAGAACACATAGTACTCGCATTTCATAGCGACGGAATTGCCGTGTGAATTCGTCAATGTTTGGGAGTGAGGGATGCTGTAAAGAAGGATTAGTGGATCGGAAATGAGATTGTCGTATCCCAAAAGAAAATCCTGTCGTTTCCATAGAAACGTTACTCGATTTAGAAGGAAATGTCTTAGAACACATAGTACTCGTATTTCATAGCGACGGAATTTCCGTGTGAATTCGTCAATCTGTGGGAGTGAGGGATGCAGTAAGGAAGGATTAGTGGATCGGAAATGAGATTGTCGTATCCCAAAAGAAAATCCTGTCGTTTCCATAGACACGTTACTCGATTTAGAAGGAAATGTCTTAGAACACATAGTACTCGCATGTGATAGCGACGGAATTGCCGTGTGAATTCGTCAATGTTTGGGAGTGAGGGACGCAGTAAAGAAGGATTAGTGGATCGGAAATGAGATTGTCGTATCCCAAAAGAAAATCCTGTCGTTTCCATAGAAACGTTACTCGATTTAGAAGGAAATGTCTTTGGAAACATAGTACTCGTATTTCATAGCGACGCAATTTCCGTGTGAATTCGTCAATGTGTAGGAGTGAGGGACGAAGGAAAGAAGGATTAGTGGATCGGAAATGAGATTGTCGTATCCCAAAAGAAAATCCTGTCGTTTCCATAGAAACGTTGCTCGATTTAGAAGGAAATGTCTTAGAACACATAGTACTCGTATTTCATAGCGACGGAATTTCCGTGTGAATTCGTCAATGTTTGGGAGTGAGGGATGCAGTAAAGAAGGATTAGTGGATCGGAAATGTGATTGTTGTATCCCAAAAGAAAATCCTGTCGTTTCCATAGAAACGTTACTCGATTTAGAAGGATATGTCTTAGAACACATAGTACTCGTATTTCACAGCGATGCAAATTCCGTGTGAATACGTCAATGTTTGGGTGTGAGGGATGCACTAAAGAAGGATTAGTGGATCGGAAATGTGATAGTCGTATCCCAAAAGAAAATCCTGTCGTTTCCATAGAAACGTTACTCGATTTAGAAGGAAATGTCTTAGAACACATAGTACTTGTATTTCATAGCGACGGAATTTCCGTGTGAATTCGTCAATGTGTGGGAGTGAGGGATGCAGTAAAGAAGGATTAGTGGATCAGAAATGAGATTGTCGTATCCCAAAAGAAAATCCTGTCGTTTCCATAGAAACGTTACTCGATTTAGAAGGAAATGTCTTAGAACACATCGTACTCGCATTTCATAGCGACGGAATTTCCGTGTGAATTCGTCAATGTGTGGGAGTGAGGGACCCAGTAAAGAAGGATTAGTGGATCGGAAATGAGATTGTCGTATCCCAAAAGAAAATCCTGTCGTTTCCCGAGACACGTTACTCGATTTAGAAGGAAATGTCTTAGAACACATAGTACTCGCATGTGATAGCGACGGAATTGCCGTGTGAATTCGTCAATGTTTGGGAGTGAGGGACGCAGTAAAGAAGGATTAGTGGATCGGAAATGAGATTGTCGTATCCCAAAAGAAAATCCTGTCGTTTCCATAGAAACGTTACTCGATTTAGAAGGAAATGTCTTAGGAGACATAGTACTCGTATTTCATAGCGACGCAATTTCCGTGTGAATTCGTCAATGTGTGGGAGTGAGGGACGCAGTAAAGAAGGATTAGTGGATCGGAAATGAGATTGTCGTATCCCAAAAGAAAATCCTGTCGTTTCCATAGAAACGTTACTCGATTTAGAAGGAAATGTCTTAGAACACATAGTACACGTATTTCATAGCGACGGAATTTCCGTGTGAATTCGTCAATGTTTGGGAGTGAGGGATGCAGTAAAGAAGGATTAGTGGATCGGAAATGTGATTGTTGTATCCCAAAAGAAAATCCTGTCGTTTCCATAGAAACGTTACTCGATTTAGAAGGATATGTCTTAGAACACATAGTACTCGTATTTCACAGCGATGCAATTTCCGTGTGAATACGTCAATGTTTGGGTGTGAGGGATGCACTAAAGAAGGATTAGTGGATCGGAAATGTGATAGTCGTATCCCAAAAGAAAATCCTGTCGTTTCCATAGAAACGTTACTCGATTTAGAAGGAAATGTCTTAGAACACATAGTACTTGTATTTCATAGCGACGGAATTTCCGTGTGAATTCGTCAATGTGTGGGAGTGAGGGATGCAGTAAAGAAGGATTAGTGGATCAGAAATGAGATTGTCGTATCCCAAAAGAAAATCCTGTCGTTTCCATAGAAACGTTACTGGATTTAGAAGGAAATGTCTTAGAACACATCGTACTCGCATTTCATAGCGACGGAATTTCCGTGTGAATTCGTCAATGTGTGGGAGTGAGGGATGCAGTAAAGAAGGATTAGTGGATCGGAAATGAGATTGTCGTATCCCAAAAGAAAAGCCTGTCGTTTTCATAGAAACGTTACTGGATTTAAAAGGAAATGTCTTAGAACACCTAGTACTCGTATTTCATAGCGACGCAAATTTCGTGTGAATTCGTCAATGTGTGGGAGTGAGGGACGCAGTAAAGAAGGATTAGTGGATCGGAAATGAGATTGTCGTTTCCCAAAAGAAAATCCTGTCGTTTCCATAGAAACGTTACTCGATTTAGAAGGAAATGTCTTAGAACACATAGTACTCGTCTTTCATAGCGACGCAATTTCCGTGTGAATTCGTCAATGTGTGGGAGTGAGGGACGCAGTAAAGAAGGATTAGTGGATCGGAAATGAGATTGTCGTATCCCAAAAGAAAATCCTGTCGTTTCCATAGAAACGTTACTTGATTTAGAAGGAAATGTCTTAGGAAACATAGTACTCGTATTTCATAGCGACGGAATTGCCGTGTGAATTCGTCAATGTTTGGGAGTGAGGGATGCAGTAAAGAAGGATTAGTGGATCGGAAATGTGATTGTCGTATCCCAAAAGAAAATCCTGTCGTTTCCATAGAAACGTTACTCGATTTAGAAGGATATGTCTTAGAAAACATAGTACTCGTATTTCACAGCGACGCAATTTCCGTGTGAATTCGTCAATGTTTGGGTGTGAGGGATGCAGTAAAGAAGGATTAGTGGATCGGAAATGTGATAGTCGTATCCCAAAAGAAAATCCTGTCGTTTCCATAGAAACGTTACTCGATTTAGAAGGAAATGTCTTAGAACACATAGTACTTGTATATCATAGCGACGGAATTTCCGTGTGAATTCGTCAATGTGTGGGAGTGAGGGATGCAGTAAAGAAGGATTAGTGGATCGGAAATGAGATTGTCGTATCC
Organism: Schistocerca piceifrons; assembly: GCF_021461385.2. Lineage (NCBI taxonomy): Eukaryota > Metazoa > Arthropoda > Insecta > Orthoptera > Acrididae > Schistocerca > Schistocerca piceifrons. Next base: position 2,745,965 of record NW_025728287.1, read on the forward strand.
CAAAGGAAAATCCTGTCGTTTCCATAGAAACGTTACTCGATTTAGAAGGAAATGTCATAGAACACATAGTACTCGCATTTCATAGCGACGGAATTGCCGTGTGAATTCGTCAATGTTTGGGAGTGAGGGATGCAGTAAAGAAGGATTAGTGGATCGGAAATGAGATTGTCGTATCCCAAAAGAAAATCCTGTCGTTTCCATAGAAACGTTACTCGATTTAGAAGGAAATGTCTTAGAACACATAGTACTCGTATTTCATAGCGACGCAATTTCCGTGTGAATTCGTCAATGTGTGGGAGTGAGGGACGCAGTAAAGAAGAATTAGTGGATCGGAAATGAGATTGTCGTAACCCAAAAGAAAATCCTGTCGTTTCCATAGAAACGTTACTCGATTTAGAAGGAAATGTCTTAGAACACATAGTACTCGCATTTCATAGCGACGGAATTGCCGTGTGAATTCGTCAATGTTTGGGAGTGAGGGATGCTGTAAAGAAGGATTAGTGGATCGGAAATGAGATTGTCGTATCCCAAAAGAAAATCCTGTCGTTTCCATAGAAACGTTACTCGATTTAGAAGGAAATGTCTTAGAACACATAGTACTCGTATTTCATAGCGACGGAATTTCCGTGTGAATTCGTCAATCTGTGGGAGTGAGGGATGCAGTAAAGAAGGATTAGTGGATCGGAAATGAGATTGTCGTATCCCAAAAGAAAATCCTGTCGTTTCCATAGAAACGTTACTCGATTTAGAAGGAAATGTCTTAGAACACATAGTGCTCGCATGTGATAGCGACGGAATTGCCGTGTGAATTCGTCAATGTTTGGGAGTGAGGGATGCAGTAAAGAAGGATTAGTGGATCGGAAATGAGATTGTCGTATCCCAAAAGAAAATCCTGTCGTTTCCATAGAAACGTTACTTGATTTAGAAGGAAATGTCTTAGGAAACATAGTACTCGTATTTCATAGCGACGGAATTGCCGTGTGAATTCGTCAATGTTTGGGAGTGAGGGATGCAGTAAAGAAGGATTAGTGGATCGGAAATGTGATTGTCGTATCCCAAAAGAAAATCCTGTCGTTTCCATAGAAACGTTACTCGATTTAGAAGGATATGTCTTAGAAAACATAGTACTCGTATTTCACAGCGACGCAATTTCCGTGTGAATTCGTCAATGTTTGGGTGTGAGGGATGCAGTAAAGAAGGATTAGTGGATCGGAAATGTGATAGTCGTATCCCAAAAGAAAATCCTGTCGTTTCCATAGAAACGTTACTCGATTTAGAAGGAAATGTCTTAGAACACATAGTACTTGTATATCATAGCGACGGAATTTCCGTGTGAATTCGTCAATGTGTGGGAGTGAGGGATGCAGTAAAGAAGGATTAGTGGATCGGAAATGAGATTGTCGTATCCCAAAAGAAAATCCTGTCGTTTCCATAGAAACGTTACTCGATTTAGAAGGAAATGTCATAGAACACATAGTACTCGCATTTCATAGCGACGGAATTTCCGTGTGAATTCGTCAATGTTTGGGAGTGAGGGATGCAGTAAAGAAGGATTAGTGGATCGGAAATGAGATTGTCGTATCCCAAAAGAAAATCCTGTCGTTTCCATAGAAACGTTACTCGATTTAGAAGGAAATGTCTTAGAACACATAGTACTCGTATTTCATAGCGACGCAATTTCCGTGTGAATTCGTCAATGTGTGGGAGTGAGGGACGCAGTAAAGAAGAATTAGTGGATCGGAAATGAGATTGTCGTAACCCAAAAGAAAATCCTGTCGTTTCCATAGAAACGTTACTCGATTTAGAAGGAAATGTCTTAGAACACATAGTACTCGCATTTCATAGCGACGGAATTGCCGTGTGAATTCGTCAATGTTTGGGAGTGAGGGATGCTGTAAAGAAGGATTAGTGGATCGGAAATGAGATTGTCGTATCCCAAAAGAAAATCCTGTCGTTTCCATAGAAACGTTACTCGATTTAGAAGGAAATGTCTTAGAACACATAGTACTCGTATTTCATAGCGACGGAATTTCCGTGTGAATTCGTCAATCTGTGGGAGTGAGGGATGCAGTAAAGAAGGATTAGTGGATCGGAAATGAGATTGTCGTATCCCAAAAGAAAATCCTGTCGTTTCCATAGAAACGTTACTCGATTTAGAAGGAAATGTCTTAGAACACATAGTACTCGCATGTGATAGCGACGGAATTGCCGTGTGAATTCGTCAATGTTTGGGAGTGAGGGACGCAGTAAAGAAGGATTAGTGGATCGGAAATGAGATTGTCGTATCCCAAAAGAAAATCCTGTCGTTTCCATAGAAACGTTACTCGATTTAGAAGGAAATGTCTTAGGAGACATAGTACTCGTATTTCATAGCGACGCAATTTCCGTGTGAATTCGTCAATGTGTGGGAGTGAGGGACGCAGTAAAGAAGGATTAGTGGATCGGAAATGAGATTGTCGTATCCCAAAAGGAAATCCTGTCGTTTCCATAGAAACGTTACTCGATTTAGAAGGAAATGTCTTAGAACACATGGTACTCGTATTTCATAGCGACGGAATTTCCGTGTGAATTCGTCAATGTTTGGGAGTGAGGGATGCAGTAAAGAAGGATTAGTGGATCGGAAATGTGATTGTTGTATCCCAAAAGAAAATCCTGTCGTTTCCATAGAAACGTTACTCGATTTAGAAGGATATGTCTTAGAACACATAGTACTCGTATTTCACAGCGATGCAATTTCCGTGTGAATACGTCAATGTTTGGGTGTGAGGGATGCACTAAAGAAGGATTAGTGGATCGGAAATGTGATAGTCGTATCCCAAAAGAAAATCCTGTCGTTTCCATAGAAACGTTACTCGATTTAGAAGGAAATGTCTTAGAACACATAGTACTTGTATTTCATAGCGACGGAATTTCCGTGTGAATTCGTCAATGTGTGGGAGTGAGGGATGCAGTAAAGAAGGATTAGTGGATCAGAAATGAGATTGTCGTATCCCAAAAGAAAATCCTGTCGTTTCCATAGAAACGTTACTCGATTTAGAAGGAAATGTCTTAGAACACATCGTACTCGCATTTCATAGCGACGGAATTTCCGTGTGAATTCGTCAATGTGTGGGAGTGAGGGATGCAGTAAAGAAGGATTAGTGGATCGGAAATGAGATTGTCGTATCCCAAAAGAAAAGCCTGTCGTTTTCATAGAAACGTTACTGGATTTAAAAGGAAATGTCTTAGAACACCTAGTACTCGTATTTCATAGCGACGCAAATTTCGTGTGAATTCGTCAATGTGTGGGAGTGAGGGACGCAGTAAAGAAGGATTAGTGGATCGGAAATGAGATTGTCGTTTCCCAAAAGAAAATCCTGTCGTTTCCATAGAAACGTTACTCGATTTAGAAGGAAATGTCTTAGAACACATAGTACTCGTATTTCATAGCGACGGAATTTCCGTGTGAATTCGTCAATGTGTGGGAGTGAGGGATGCAGTAAAGAAGGATTAGTGGTTCGGAAATGAGATTGTCGTATCCCAAAAGAAAATCCTGTCGTTTCCATAGAAACGTTACTCGATTTAGAAGGAAATGTCTTAGAACACATAGTACTCGCATTTCATAGCGACGGAATTGCCGTGTGAATTCGTCAATGTTTGGGAGTGAGGGATGCAGTAAAGAAGGATTAAGTGGATCGGAAATGAGATTGTCGTATCCCAAAAGAAAATCCTGTCGCTTCCATAGAAACGTTACTCGATTTAGAAGGAAATGTCTTAGAACACATAGTACTCGTATTTCATAGCGACGCAATTTCCGTGTGAATTCGTCAATGTGTGGGAGTGAGGGACCCAGTAAAGAAGGATTAGTGGATCGGAAATGAGATTGTCGTATCCCAAAAGAAAATCCTGTCGTTTCCCGAGAAACGTTACTCGATTTAGAAGGAAATGTCTTAGAACACATAGTACTCGCATGTGATAGCGACGGAATTGCCGTGTGAATTCGTCAATGTTTGGGAGTGAGGGACGCAGTAAAGAAGGATTAGTGGATCGGAAATGAGATTGTCGTATCCCAAAAGAAAATCCTGTCATTTCCATAGAAACGTTACTCGATTTCGAAGGAAATGTCTTAGGAGACATAGTACTCGTATTTCATAGCGACGCAATTTCCGTGTGAATGCGTCAATGTGTGGGAGTGAGGGACGCAGTAAAGAAGGATTAGTGGATCGGAAATGAGATTGTCGTATCCCAAAAGAAAATCCTGTCGTTTCCATAGAAACGTTACTCGATTTAGAAGGAAATGTCTTAGAACACATAGTACTCGTATTTCATAGCGACGGAATTTCCGTGTGAATTCGTCAATGTTTGGGAGTGAGGGATGCAGTAAAGAAGGATTAGTGGATCGGAAATGTGATTGTCGTATCCCAAAAGAAAATCCTGTCGTTTCCATAGAAACGTTACTCGATTTAGAAGGAAATGTCTTAGAACACATAGTACTCGTATTTCATAGCGACGCAATTTCCGTGTGAATTCGTCAATGTGTGGGAGTGAGGGACGCAGTAAAGAAGGGTTAGTGGATCGGAAATGAGATTGTCGTAACCCAAAAGAAAATCCTGTCGTTTCCATAGAAACGTTACTCGATTTAGAAGGAAATGTCTTAGAACACATAGTACTCGCATTTCATAGCGACGGAATTGCCGTGTGAATTCGTCAATGTTTGGGAGTGAGGGATGCTGTAAAGAAGGATTAGTGGATCGGAAATAAGATTGTCGTATCCCAAAAGAAAATCCTGTCGTTTCCATAGAAACGTTACTCGATTTAGAAGGAAATGTCTTAGAACACATAGTACTCGTATTTCATAGCGACGGAATTTCCGTGTGAATTCGTCAATCTGTGGGAGTGAGGGATGCAGTAAAGAAGGATTAGTGGATCGGAAATGAGATTGTCGTATCCCAAAAGAAAATCCTGTCGTTTCCATAGAAACGTTACTCGATTTAGAAGGAAATGTCTTAGAACACATAGTACTCGCATGTGATAGCGACGGAATTGCCGTGTGAATTCGTCAATGTTTGGGAGTGAGGGACGCAGTAAAGAAGGATTAGTGGATCGGAAATGAGATTGTCGTATCCCAAAAGAAAATCCTGTCGTTTCCATAGAAACGTTACTCGATTTAGAAGGAAATGTCTTAGGAGACATAGTACTCGTATTTCATAGCGACGCAATTTCCGTGTGAATTCGTCAATGTGTGGGAGTGAGGGACGCAGTAAAGAAGGATTAGTGGATCGGAAATGAGATTGTCGTATCCCAAAAGAAAATCCTGTCGTTTCCATAGAAACGTTACTCGATTTAGAAGGAAATGTCTTAGAACACATAGTACTCGTATTTCATAGCGACGGAATTTCCGTGTGAATTCGTCAATGTTTGGGAGTGAGGGATGCAGTAAAGAAGGATTAGTGGATCGGAAATGTGATTGTTGTATCCCAAAAGAAAATCCTGTCGTTTCCATAGAAACGTTACTCGATTTAGAAGGATATGTCTTAGAACACATAGTACTCGTATTTCACAGCGATGCAATTTCCGTGTGAATACGTCAATGTTTGGGTGTGAGGGATGCACTAAAGAAGGATTAGTGGATCGGAAATGTGATAGTCGTATCCCAAAAGAAAATCCTGTCGTTTCCATAGAAACGTTACTCGATTTAGAAGGAAATGTCTTAGAACACATAGTACTTGTATTTCATAGCGACGGAATTTCCGTGTGAATTCGTCAATGTGTGGGAGTGAGGGATGCAGTAAAGAAGGATTAGTGGATCAGAAATGAGATTGTCGTATCCCAAAAGAAAATCCTGTCGTTTCCATAGAAAGTTACTCGATTTAGAAGGAAATGTCTTAGAACACATCGTACTCGCATTTCATAGCGACGGAATTTCCGTGTGAATTCGTCAATGTGTGGGAGTGAGGGATGCAGTAAAGAAGGATTAGTGGATCGGAAATGAGATTGTCGTATCCCAAAAGAAAAGCCTGTCGTTTTCATAGAAACGTTACTGGATTTAAAAGGAAATGTCTTAGAACACCTAGTACTCGTATTTCATAGCGACGCAAATTTCGTGTGAATTCGTCAATGTGTGGGAGTGAGGGACGCAGTAAAGAAGGATTAGTGGATCGGAAATGAGATTGTCGTTTCCCAAAAGAAAATCCTGTCGTTTCCATAGAAACGTTACTCGATTTAGAAGGAAATGTCTTAGAACACATAGTACTCGTATTTCATAGCGACGGAATTTCCGTGTGAATTCGTCAATGTGTGGGAGTGAGGGATGCAGTAAAGAAGGATTAGTGGTTCGGAAATGAGATTGTCGTATCCCAAAAGAAAATCCTGTCGTTTCCATAGAAACGTTCCTCGATTTAGAAGGAAATGTCTTAGAACACATAGTACTCGCATTTCATAGCGACGGAATTGCCGTGTGAATTCGTCAATGTTTGGGAGTGAGGGATGCAGTAAAGAAGGATTAAGTGGATCGGAAATGAGATTGTCGTATCCCAAAAGAAAATCCTGTCGCTTCCATAGAAACGTTACTCGATTTAGAAGGAAATGTCTTAGAACACATAGTACTCGTATTTCATAGCGACGCAATTTCCGTGTGAATTCGTCAATGTGTGGGAGTGAGGGACCCAGTAAAGAAGGATTAGTGGATCGGAAATGAGATTGTCGTATCCCAAAAGAAAATCCTGTCGTTTCCCGAGAAACGTTACTCGATTTAGAAGGAAATGTCTTAGAACACATAGTACTCGCATGTGATAGCGACGGAATTGCCGTGTGAATTCGTCAATGTTTGGGAGTGAGGGACGCAGTAAAGAAGGATTAGTGGATCGGAAATGAGATTGTCGTATCCCAAAAGAAAATCCTGTCGTTTCCATAGAAACGTTACTCGATTTAGAAGGAAATGTCTTAGGAGACATAGTACTCGTATTTCATAGCGACGCAATTTCCGTGTGAATTCGTCAATGTGTGGGAGTGAGGGACGCAGTAAAGAAGGATTAGTGGATCGGAAATGAGATTGTCGTATCCCAAAAGAAAATCCTGTCGTTTCCATAGAAACGTTACTCGATTTAGAAGGAAATGTCTTAGAACACATAGTACTCGTATTTCATAGCGACGGAATTTCCGTGTGAATTCGTCAATGTTTGGGAGTGAGGGATGCAGTAAAGAAGGATTAGTGGATCGGAAATGTGATTGTTGTATCCCAAAAGAAAATCCTGTCGTTTCCATAGAAACGTTACTCGATTTAGAAGGATATGTCTTAGAACACATAGTACTCGTATTTCACAGCGATGCAATTTCCGTGTGAATACGTCAATGTTTGGGTGTGAGGGATGCACTAAAGAAGGATTAGTGGATCGGAAATGTGATAGTCGTATCCCAAAAGAAAATCCTGTCGTTTCCATAGAAACGTTACTCGATTTAGAAGGAAATGTCTTAGAACACATAGTACTTGTATTTCTTAGCGACGGAATTTCCGTGTGAATTCGTCAATGTGTGGGAGTGAGGGATGCAGTAAAGAAGGATTAGTGGATCAGAAATGAGATTGTCGTATCCCAAAAGAAAATCCTGTCGTTTCCATAGAAACGTTACTCGATTTAGAAGGAAATGTCTTAGAACACATCGTACTCGCATTTCATAGCGACGGAATTTCCGTGTGAATTCGTCAATGTGTGGGAGTGAGGGATGCAGTAAAGAAGGATTAGTCGATCGGAAATGAGATTGTCGTATCCCAAAAGAAAAGCCTGTCGTTATCATAGAAACGTTACTGGATTTAAAAGGAAATGTCTTAGAACACATAGTACTCGTATTTCATAGCGACGCAATTTCCGTGTGAATTCGTCTATGTGTGGGAGTGAGGGACCCAGTAAAGAAGGATTAGTGGATCGGAAATGAGATTGTCGTATCCCAAAAGAAAATCCTGTCGTTTCCCGAGAAACGTTACTCGATTTAGAAGGAAATGTCTTAGAACACATAGTACTCGCATTTCATAGCGACGGAATTGCCGTGTGAATTCGTCAATGTTTGGGAGTGAGGGATGCAGTAAAGAAGGATTAGTGGATCGGAAATGAGATTGTCGTATCCCAAAAGAAAATCCTGTCGTTTCCATAGAAACGTTACTCGATTTAGAAGGAAATGTCTTAGAACACATAGTACTCGTATTTCATAGCGACGGAATTTCCGTGTGAATTCGTCAATGTGTGGGAGTGAGGGATGCAGTAAAGAAGGATTAGTGGATCGGAAATGAGATTGTCGTATCCCAATAGAAAATCCTGTCGTTTCCATAGAAACGTTACTCGATTTAGAAGGAAATGTCTTAGAACACATAGTACTCGTATTTCATAGCGACGGAATTTCCGTGTGAATTCGTCAATCTGTGGGAGTGAGGGATGCAGTAAAGAAGGATTAGTGGATCGGAAATGAGATTGTCGTATCCCAAAAGAAAATCCTGTCGTTTCCATAGAAACGTTACTCGATTTAGAAGGAAATGTCTTAGAACACATAGTACTCGCATGTGATAGCGACGGAATTGCCGTGTGAATTCGTCAATGTTTGGGAGTGAGGGACGCAGTAAAGAAGGATTAGTGGATCGGAAATGAGATTGACGTATCCCAAAAGAAAATCCTGTCGTTTCCATAGAAACGTTACTCGATTTAGAAGGAAATGTCTTAGGAGACATAGTACTCGTATTTCATAGCGACGCAATTTCCGTGTGAATTCGTCAATGTGTGGGAGTGAGGGACGCAGTAAAGAAGGATTAGTGGATCGGAAATGAGATTGTCGTATCCCAAAAGAAAATCCTGTCGTTTCCATAGAAACGTTACTCGATTTAGAAGGAAATGTCTTAGAACACATAGTACTCGTATTTCATAGCGACGGAATTTCCGTGTGAATTCGTCAATGTTTGGGAGTGAGGGATGCAGTAAAGAAGGATTAGTGGATCGGAAATGTGATTGTTGTATCCCAAAAGAAAATCCTGTCGTTTCCATAGAAACGTTACTCGATTTAGAAGGATATGTCTTAGAACACATAGTACTCGTATTTCACAGCGATGCAATTTCCGTGTGAATACGTCAATGTTTGGGTGTGAGGGATGCACTAAAGAAGGATTAGTGGATCGGAAATGTGATAGTCGTATCCCAAAAGAAAATCCTGTCGTTTCCATAGAAACGTTACTCGATTTAGAAGGAAATGTCTTAGAACACATAGTACTTGTATTTCATAGCGACGGAATTTCCGTGTGAATTCGTCAATGTGTGGGAGTGAGGGATGCAGTAAAGAAGGATTAGTGGATCAGAAATGAGATTGTCGTATCCCAAAAGAAAATCCTGTCGTTTCCATAGAAACGTTACTCGATTTAGAAGGAAATGTCTTAGAACACATCGTACTCGCATTTCATAGCGACGGAATTTCCGTGTGAATTCGTCAATGTGTGGGAGTGAGGGATGCAGTAAAGAGGGATTAGTGGATCGGAAATGAGATTGTCGTATCCCAAAAGAAAAGCCTGTCGTTTTCATAGAAACGTTACTGGATTTAAAAGGAAATGTCTTAGAACACCTAGTACTCGTATTTCATAGCGACGCAAATTTCGTGTGAATTCGTCAATGTGTGGGAGTGAGGGACGCAGTAAAGAAGGATTAGTGGATCGGAAATGAGATTGTCGTTTCCCAAAAGAAAATCCTGTCGTTTCCATAGAAACGTTACTCGATTTAGAAGGAAATGTCTTAGAACACATAGTACTCGTATTTCATAGCGACGGAATTTCCGTGTGAATTCGTCAATGTGTGGGAGTGAGGGATGCAGTAAAGAAGGATTAGTGGTTCGGAAATGAGATTGTCGTATCCCAAAAGAAAATCCTGTCGTTTCCATAGAAACGTTACTCGATTTAGAAGGAAATGTCTTAGAACACATAGTACTCGCATTTCATAGCGACGGAATTGCCGTGTGAATTCGTCAATGTTTGGGAGTGAGGGATGCAGTAAAGAAGGATTAAGTGGATCGGAAATGAGATTGTCGTATCCCAAAAGAAAATCCTGTCGCTTCCATAGAAACGTTACTCGATTTAGAAGGAAATGTCTTAGAACACATAGTACTCGTATTTCATAGCGACGCAATTTCCGTGTGAATTCGTCAATGTGTGGGAGTGAGGGACCCAGTAAAGAAGGATTAGTGGATCGGAAATGAGATTGTCGTATCCCAAAAGAAAATCCTGTCGTTTCCCGAGAAACGTTACTCGATTTAGAAGGAAATGTCTTAGAACACATAGTACTCGCATGTGATAGCGACGGAATTGCCGTGTGAATTCGTCAATGTTTGGGAGTGAGGGACGCAGTAAAGAAGGATTAGTGGATCGGAAATGAGATTGTCGTATCCCAAAAGAAAATCCTGTCGTTTCCATAGAAACGTTACTCGATTTAGAAGGAAATGTCTTAGGAGACATAGTACTCGTATTTCATAGCGACGCAATTTCCGTGTGAATTCGTCAATGTGTGGGAGTGAGGGACGCAGTAAAGAAGGATTAGTGGATCGGAAATGAGATTGTCGTATCCCAAAAGAAAATCCTGTCGTTTCCATAGAAACGTTACTCGATTTAGAAGGAAATGTCTTAGAACACATAGTACTCGTATTTCATAGCGACGGAATTTCCGTGTGAATTCGTCAATGTTTGGGAGTGAGGGATGCAGTAAAGAAGGATTAGTGGATCGGAAATGTGATTGTTGTATCCCAAAAGAAAATCCTGTCGTTTCCATAGAAACGTTACTCGATTTAGAAGGATATGTCTTAGAACACATAGTACTCGTATTTCACAGCGATGCAATTTCCGTGTGAATACGTCAATGTTTGGGTGTGAGGGATGCACTAAAGAAGGATTAGTGGATCGGAAATGTGATAGTCGTATCCCAAAAGAAAATCCTGTCGTTTCCATAGAAACGTTACTCGATTTAGAAGGAAATGTCTTAGAACACATAGTACTTGTATTTCATAGCGACGGAATTTCCGTGTGAATTCGTCAATGTGTGGGAGTGATGGATGCAGTAAAGAAGGATTAGTGGATCAGAAATGAGATTGTCGTATCCCAAAAGAAAATCCTGTCGTTTCCATAGAAACGTTACTCGATTTAGAAGGAAATGTCTTAGAACACATCGTACTCGCATTTCATAGCGACGGAATTTCCGTGTGAATTCGTCAATGTGTGGGAGTGAGGGATGCAGTAAAGAAGGATTAGTGGATCGGAAATGAGATTGTCGTATCCCAAAAGAAAAGCCTGTCGTTTTCATAGAAACGTTACTGGATTTAAAAGGAAATGTCTTAGAACACCTAGTACTCGTATTTCATAGCGACGCAAATTTCGTGTGAATTCGTCAATGTGTGGGAGTGAGGGACGCAGTAAAGAAGGATTAGTGGATCGGAAATGAGATTGTCGTTTCCCAAAAGAAAATCCTGTCGTTTCCATAGAAACGTTACTCGATTTAGCAGGAAATATCTTAGAACACATAGTACTCGTATTTCATAGCGACGGAATTTCCGTGTGAATTCGTCAATGTGTGGGAGTGAGGGATGCAGTAAAGAAGGATTAGTGGTTCGGAAATGAGATTGTCGTATCCCAAAGGAAAATCCTGTCGTTTCCATAGAAACGTTACTCGATTTAGAAGGAAATGTCTTAGAACACATAGTACTCGCATTTCATAGCGACGGAATTGCCGTGTGAATTCGTCAATGTTTGGGAGTGAGGGATGCAGTAAAGAAGGATTAAGTGGATCGGAAATGTGATTGTCGAATTACCAAAGAAAATCCTGTCGTTTCCATAGAAACGTTACTCGATTTAGAAGGAAATGTCTTAGAACACATAGTACTCGTACTTCATAGCGACGCAATTTTCGTGTGAATTCGTCAATGTTTGGGAGTGAGGGATGCAGTAATGTAGGATTAGTGGATCGGAAATGCGATTGTCGTATATCAAAAGAAAATCCTGTCGTGTCCATTGAAACGTTACTCGATTTAGAAGGAAATGTCTTAGAACACATAATACTCGTATTTCATAGCGACGCAATTTCCGTGTGAATTCGTCAATGTGTGGGAGTGAGGGACGCAGTAAAGAAGGATTAGTGGATCGGAAATGAGATTGTCGTATCCCAAAAGAATATTCTGTCGTTACCATAGAAACGTTACTCGATTTAGAAGGAAATGTCTTAGAACACATAGTACTCGTATTTCATAGCGACGGAATTTCCGTGTGAATTCGTCAAGGTGTGGGAGTGAGGGATGCAGTAAAGAAGGATTAGTGGATCGGAAATGAGATTGTCGTATCCCAAAAGAAAATCCTGTCGTTTCCCGAGAAACGTTACTCGATTTAGAAGGAAATGTCTTAGAACACATAGTACTCGCATTTCATAGCGACGGAATTGCCGTGTGAATTCGTCAATGTTTGGGAGTGAGGGATGCAGTAAAGAAGGATTAGTGGATCGGAAATGAGATTGTCGTATCCCAAAAGAAAATCCTGTCGTTTCCATAGAAACGTTACTCGATTTAGAAGGAAATGTCTTAGAACACATAGTACTCGTATTTCATAGCGACGGAATTTCCGTGTGAATTCGTCAATGTGTGGGAGTGAGGGATGCAGTAAAGAAGGATTAGTGGATCGGAAATGAGATTGTCGTATCCCAAAAGAAAATCCTGTCGTTTCCATAGAAACGTTACTCGATTTAGAAGGAAATGTCTTAGAACACATAATACTCGTATTTCATAGCGACGCAATTTCCGTGTGAATTCGTCAATGTGTGGGAGTGAGGGACGCAGTAAAGAAGCATTAGTGGATCGGAAATGAGATTGTCGTATCCCAAAAGAAAATCCTATCGTTTCCATAGAAACGTTACTCGATTTAGAAGGAATTGTCTTAGAACACATAGTACTCGTATTTCATAGCGACGGAATTTCCGTGTGAATTCGTCAATGTGTGGGAGTGAGGGATGCAGTAAAGAAGGATTAGTGGATCGGAAATGAGATTGTCGTATCCCAAAAGAAAATCCTGTCGTTTCCATAGAAACGTTACTCGATTTAGATGGAAATGTCTTAGAACACATAGTACTCGTATTTCATAGCGACGCAATTTCCGTGTGAATTCGTCAATGTTTGGGAGTGAGGGATGCAGTAAAGAAGGATTAGTGGATCGGAAATGAGATTCTCGTATCCCAAAAGAAAATCCTGTCGTTTCCATAGAAACGTTACTCGATTTAAAAGGAAATGTCTTAGAACACATAGTACTCGTATTTCATAGCGACGCAATTTCCGTGTGAATTCGTCAATGTGTGGGAGTGAGGGACGCAGTAAAGAAGGATTAATGGATCGGAAATGAGATTGTCGTATCCCAAAAGAAAATCCTGTCGTTTCCATAGATACGTTACTCGATTTAGAAGGAAATGTCTTAGAACACACAGTACTCGCATTTCATAGCGACGGAATTTCCGTGTGAATTCGTCAATGTGTGGGAGTGAGGGATGCAGTAACGAAGGATTAGTGGATCGGAAATGAGATTGTCGTATCCCAAAAGAAAATCCTGTCGTTTCCATAGAAACGTTACTCGATTTAGAAGGAGATGTCTTAGAACACATAGTACTCGCATTTCATAGCGACGGAATTGCCGTGTGATTTTGTCAATGTTTGGGAGTGAGGGATGCAGTAAAGAAGAATTAGTGGATCGGAAATGAGATTGTCGTATCCCAAAAGAAAATCCTGTCGTTTCCATAGAAACGTTACTCGATTTAGAAGGAAATGTCTTAGAACACATAGTACTCGTATTTCATATCGACGGAATTTCCGTTTGAATTCGTCAATGTGTGGGAGTGAGGGATGCAGTACAGGAGGATTAGTGGATCGGAAATGAGATTGTCGCATCCCAAAAAAAAATCCTGTCGTTTCCATAGAAACGTTATTCGATTTAGAAGGAAATTTCTTAGAACACATAATACTCGCATTTCATAGCGACGGAATTTCCGTGTGAATTCGTCAATGTTAGGGAGTGATGGATGCAGTAAAGAGGGATTGTTGGATCGGAAATGTGATTGTCGTATCCCAAAAGTAAATCCTGTCCTTTCCATAGAAACGTTACTCGATTTAGAAGGAAATGTCTAAAAACACATAGTCCTCGTATTGCATAGCGACGGAATTTCCGTGTGAATTCGTCAATGTGTGGGAGTGAGGGATTCAGTAAAGGAGGATTAGTGGATCGGAAATGAGATTGTCGTATCCCAAAAGAAACTCCTGTCGTTTCCATAAAAACGTTACTCGATTTAGAAGGAAATGTCTTAGAACACATAGTACTCGTATTTCATAGCGACGCAATTTCCGTGTGAATTCGTCAATGTTTGGGAGTGAGGGATGCAGTAATGAAGGATTAGTGGATCGGAGATGAGATTGTCGTATCGCAAAAGTAAATCCTGTCGTTTCCATAGAAACGTTACTCGATTTAGTAGGAAATGTCTTGGAACACATAGTACTCGTATTTCATAGCGACGCAATTTCCGTGTGAATTCGTCAATGTGTGGGAGTGAGGGACGCAGTAAAGAAGGATTAGTGGATCGGAAATGAGATTGTCGTATCCCAAAAGAAAATCCTGTCGTTTCCATAGAAACGTTACTCGATTTAGAAGGCAATGTCTTAGGAAACATAGTACTCATATTTCATAGCGACGGAATTTCCGTGTGAATTCGTCAATGTTTGGGAGTGAGGGATGCAGTAAAGAAGGATTAGTGGATCGGAAATGTGATTGTCGTATCCCAAAAGAAAATCCTGTCGTTTCCATAGAAACGTTACTCGATTTAGAAGGAAATGTCTTAGAACACATAGTATTTCATAGCGACGCAATTTCCGTGTGAATTCGTCAATGTGTGGGAGTGAGGGATGCAGTAAAGAAGGATTAGAGGATCGGAAATAAGATTGTCGTATCCCAAAAGATAATCCTGTCGTTTCCATAGAAACGTTACTCGATTTAGAAGGAAATGTCTTAGAACACATAGTATTTCATAGCGTCGCAATTTCCGTGTGAATTCGTCAATGTTTGGGAGTGAGGGATGCAGTAAAGAAGGATTAGTGGATCGGAAATGAGATTGTCGTATCCCAAAAGAAAATCCTGTCGTTTCCATAGAAACGTTACTCGATTTAGAAGGAAATGTCTTAGAGCACATAGTACTCGTATTTCACAGCGACGCAATTTCCGTGTGAATTCTTCCATGTGTGGGAGTGAGGGATGCAGTAAGAAGGATTAGTGGATCGGAAATGCCATTGTCGTATCCCAAAAGAAAATCCTGACGTTTCCAAAGAAACGTTACTCGATTTAGAAGGAGAAGTCATAGAACCCATAGTATTTCATAGCGACGCAAATTCCGTGTGAATTCGTCAATGTATGGGAGTGAGGGATGCAGTAAAGAAGGATTAGTGGATCGGAAATGTGATTGTCGTATCCCAAAAGAAAATCCTGTCGTTTCCATAGAAACGTTACTCGATTTAGAAGGAAATGTTTTAGAACACATAGTATTTCATAGCGACGCATATTCCGTGTGAATTCGTCAATGTGTGGGTGTGAGGGATGCAGTAAAGAAGGAATAGTGATTCGGAAATGAGATTGTCGTATCCCAAAAGAAAATCCTGTCGTTTCCATTGAAACGTAACTCGATTTAGAAGGAAATGTCTTAGAACACATAGTACTCGTATTTCATAGCGACGCAATTTCCGTGTGATTCGTCAATGTGTGGGAGTGAGTGATGCAGTAAAGAATAATTAGTGGATCGGAAATGAGATTGTCGTATCCCAAAAGAAAATCCTGTCGTTTCCATAGAAACGTTACTCGATTTAGAAGGAAATGTCTTAGAACCCATAGTACTCGTATTTCATAGCAGCGGAATTTCCGTGTGAATTCGTCAATGTTTGGGAGTGAGGGATGCAGTAAAGAAGGATTAGTGGATCGGAAATGTGATTGTCGTATCCCAAAAGAAAATCCTGTCGTTTCTATAGAAACGTTACTCGATTTAGAAGGAAATGCCTTAGAACACATAGTACTCGTATTTCATAGCGACGGAATTTCCGTGTGAATTCGTCAATGTTTGGGAGTGAGGGATTCAGTAAAGAAGGATTAGTGGATCGGAAACGTGATTGTCGTATCCCAAAAGAAAATCCTGTCGTTTCCATAGAAACGTTACTCGATTTAGAAGGAAATGTCTTAGAACACATAGTACTCGTATTTCATAGCGACGCAATTTCCGTGTAAATTCGACAATGTGCGGGAGTGAGGGATGCAGTAAAGAAGGATTAGTGGATCGGAAATGAGATTGTCGTATCCCAAAAGAAAATCCTGTCGCATCCATAGAAACGTTACTCGATTTAGAAGGAAATGTCTTAGAACACATAGTACTCGTATTTCATAGCGACGGAATTTCCGTGTGAATTCGTCAATGATTGGGAGTGAGGGATGCAGTAAAGAAGGATTTGTGGATCGGAAATGAGATTGTCGTATCCCAAAAGAAAATCCTGTCGTTTCTATAGAAACGTTACTCGATTTAGAAGGAAATGTCTTAGAACACATAGTACTCATATTTCATAGCGACGCAATTTCCGTGTGAATTCGTCAATGTGTGGGGGTGAGGGACTCAGTAAAGAAGGATTAGTGGATCGGAAATGAGATTGTCGTATCCCAAAAGAAAATTCTGTCGTTTCCATAGAATCGTTACTCGATTTAGAAGGAAATGTCTTAGAAAACATAGTACTCGTATTTCATAGCGACGGAATTTCCGTGTGAATTCGTCAATGTTTGGGAGTGAGGGATGCAGTAAAGAGGGATTAGTGGATCGGAAATGTGATTGTCGTGGCCCAAAAGAAAATCCTGTCGTTTCCATAGAAACGTTACTCGATTTAGAAGGAAATGTCTTAGAACACATAGTACTCGTATTTCATAGCGACGCAATTTCCGTGTGAATTCGTCAATGTGTGGGAGTGAGGGATGCAGTAAAGAAGGATTAGTGGATCGGAAATGAGATTGTCGTATCCCAAAAGAAAATCCTGTCGTTTCCATAGAAACGTTACTCGATTTGGAAGGAAATGTCTTAGAACACATAGTACTCGTATTTCATAGCGACGGAATTTCCGTGTGAATTCGTCAATGTGTGGGAGTGAGGGATGCAGTAAAGAAGGATTAGTGGATCGGAAATGAGATTGTCGTATCCCAAAAGAAAATCCTGTCGTTTCCATAAGAAACGTTACTCGATTTAGAAGGAAATGTCTTAGAACACATAGTACTCGTATTTCATAGCGACGGTATTTCCGTGTGAATTCGTCAATGGTTGGGAGTGAGGGATGCAGTAATGATAGATTAGTGGATCGGAAATGTGATTGTCGTATCCCAAAGAAAATCCTGTCGTTTCCATAGAAACGTTACTCGATTTAGAAGGAAATGTCTCAGAACACATAGTACTCGTATTTCATAGCGACGCAATTTCCGTGTGAATTCGTCAATGTGTGGGAGTGAGGGATGCAGTAAAGAAGGATTGGTGGATCGGAAATGAGATTGTCGTATCCCAAAAGAAAATCCTGTCGTTTCCATAGAAACGTTACTCGATTTAGAAGGAAATGTCTTAGAACCCATAGTACACGTATTTCATAGCGACGCAATTTCCGTGTGAATTCGTCAATGTTTGGGAGTGAGGGATGCAGTAAAGAAGGATTAGTGGATCGGAAATGTGATTGTCGTATCCCAAAAGAAAATCCTGTCGTTTCCATATAAACGTTACTTGATTTAGAAGGAAATGTCTTAGAACACATAGTACTCGTATTTCATAGCGACTGAATTTCCGTGTGAATTCGTCAATGTTTGGGAGTGAGGGATGCAGTAAAGAAGGATTAGTGGATCGGAAATGTGATTGTCGTATTCCAAAAGAAAATCCTGTCGTTTCCATAGAAACGTTACTCGATTTAGAAGGAAATGTCTTAGAACACATAGTACTCGTATTTCATAGCGACGCAATTTCCGTGTGAATTCGTCATAGTTTGGGAGTGAGGGATGCAGTAATGTAGGATTAGTGGATCGGAAATGCGATTGTCGTATCCCAAAAGAAAATCCTGTCAATTCCATTGAAACGTTACTCGATTTAGAAGGAAATGTCTTAGAACACATAGTACTCGTATTTCATAGCGACGCAATTTCCGTGTGAATTCGTCAATGTGTGGGAGTGAGGGATGCAGTAAAGAAGGATAAGTGGATCGGAAATGAGATTGTCGTATCCCAAAAGAAAATCCTGTCGTTTCCATAGAAACGTTACTCGATTTAGAAGGAAATGTCTTACAACACATAGTACTCGTATTTCATAGCGACGGAATTTCCGTGTGAATTCGTCAATGGTTGGGAGTGAGGGATGCAGTAAAGAAAGATTAGTGGATCGGAAATGTGATTGTCGTGGCCCAAAAGATAATCCTGTCGTTTCCATAGAAACGTTACTCGATTTAGAAGGAAATGTCTTAGAACACATAGTACTCGTATTTCATAGCGACGCAATTTCCGTGTGAATTCGTCAATGTGTGGGAGTGACGGACGCAGTAAAGAAGGATTAGTGGATCGGAAATGAGATTGTCGTATCCCAAAAGAAAATCCTGTCGTTTCCATAGAAACGTTACTCGATTTGGAAGGAAATGTCTTAGAACACAAAGTACTCGTATTTCATAGCGACGGTATTTCCGTGTGAATTCGTTAATGTGTGGGAGTGAGGGATGCAGTAAAGAAGGGTTAGTGGATCGGAAATGAGATTGTCGTATCCCAAAAGAAAATCCTGTCGTTTCCATAAGAAACGTTACTCGATTTAGAGGGAAATGTCTTAGAACACATAGTACTCGTATTTCATAGCGACGGCATTTCCGTGTGAATTCGTCAATGGTTGGGAGTGAGGGATGCAGTAAAGATAGATTAGTGGATCGGAAATGTGATTGTCGTATCCCAAAAGAAAATCCTGTCGTTTCCATAGAAACGTTACTCGATTTAGAAGGAAATGTCTTAGAACACATAGTACTCGTATTTCATAGCGACGGAATTTCCGTGTGAATTCGTCAATGTGTGGGAGTGAGGGATGCAGTAAAGAAGGATTAGTGGATCGGAAATGAGATTGTCGTATCCCAAAAGAAAATCCTGTCGTTTCTATAGAAACGTTACTCGATTTAGAAGGAAATGTCTTAGAACACATAGTGCTCGTATTTCATAGCGACGCAATTTCCGTGTGAATTCGTCAATGTGTGGGAGTGAGGGATGCAGTAAAGAAGGATTAGTGAATCGGAAATGAGATTGTCGTATCCCAAAAGAAAATCCTGTCGTTTCCAAAGAAACGTTACTCGATTTAGAAGGAGAAGTCATAGAACCCATAGTATTTCATAGCGACGCAAATTCCGTGTGAATTCGTCAATGTATGGGAGTGAGGGATGCGATAAAGAAGGATTAGTGTATCTGAAATGTGATTGTCGTATCCCAAAAGAGAATCCTGTCGTTTCCATAGAAACGTTACTCGATTTAGAAGGAAATGTCTTAGAACACATAGTATTTCATAGCGACGCATATTCCGTGTGAATTCGTCAATGTGTGGGAGTGAGGGATGCAGTAAAGAAGGATTAGTGAATCGGAAATGAGATTGTCGTATCCCAAAAGAAAATCCTGTCGTTTCCATAGAAACGTTACTCGATTTAGAAGGAGAAGTCATAGAACCCATAGTATTTCATAGCGACGCAATATCCGTGTAAATTCGTCAATGTGTGGGAGTGAGGGATGCAGTAAAGAAGGATTAGTGGATCGGAAATGTGATTGTCGTATCCCAAAAGAAAATCCTGTCGTTTCCATAGAAACGTTCCTCGATTTAGAAGGAAATGTCTTAGAACACATAGTACTCGTATTTCATAGCGACGCAATTTCCGTGTGAATTCGTCAATGTTTGGGAGTGAGGGATGCAGTAATGTAGGATTAGTGGATCGGAAATGCGATTGTCGTATCCCAAAAGAAAATCCTGTCGTTTCCATTGAAACGTTACTCGTTTTAGAAGGAAATGTCTTAGAACACATAGTACTCGTATTTCATAGCGACGCAATTTCCGTGTGAATTCGTCAATGTGTGGGAGTGAGGGATGCAGTAAAGAAGGATTAGTGGATCGGAAATGAGATTGTCGTATCCCAAAAGAAAATCCTGTCGTTTCCATAGAAACGTTACTCGATTTAGAAGGAACTGTCTTAGAACCCATAGTACTCGTATTTCATAGCAACGGAATTTCCGTGTGAATTCGTCAATGTTTGGTAGTGAGGGATGCAGTAAAGCTGGATTAGTGGATCGGAAATGTGATTGTCGTATCCCAAAAGAAAATCCTGTCGTTTCCATAGAAACGTTACTCGATTTAGAAGGAAATGTCTTAGAAAACATAGTACTCGTATTTCATAGCGACGGAATTTCCGTGTGAATTCGTCAATGTTTGGGAGTGAGGGATGCAGTAAAGAAGGATTAGTGGATCGGAAATGTGATTGTCGTGGCCCAAAAGAAAATCCTGTCGTTTCCATAGAAACGTTACTCGATTTAGAAGGAAATGTCTTAGAACACATAGTACTCGTATTTCATAGCGACGGAATTTCCGTGTAAATTCGTCAATGTTTGGGAGTGAGGGATGCAGTAAGGCAGGATTAGTGGATCGGAAATGTGATTGTCGTGGCCCAAAAGATAATCCTGTCGTTTCCATAGAAACGTTACTCGATTTAGAAGGAAATGTCTTAGAACACATAGTACTCGTATTTCATAGCGACGCAATTTCCGTGTGAATTCGTCAATGTGTGGGAGTGAGGGACGCAGTAAAGAAGGATTAGTGGACCGGAAATGAGATTGTCGTATCCCAAAAGAAAATTCTGTCGTTTCCATAGAAACGTTACTCGATTTAGAAGGAAATGTCTTAGAAAACATAGTACTCGTATTTCATAGCGACGGAATTTCCGTGTGAATTCGTCAATGTTTGGGAGTGAGGGATGCAGTAAAGAAGGATTAGTGGATCGGAAATGTGATTGTCGTGGCCCAAAAAAAAATCCTGTCGTTTCCATAGAAACGTTACTCGATTTAGAAGGAAATGTTTTAGAACACATAGTACTCGTATTTCATAGCGACGCAATTTCCGTGTGAATTCGTCAATGTGTGGGAGTGAGGGAAGCAGTAAAGAAGGATTAGTGGATCGGAAATGAGATTGTCGTATCCCAAAAGAAAATCCTGTCGTTTCTATAGAAACGTTACTCGATTTAGAAGGAAATGTCTTAGAACACATAGTGCTCGTATTTCATAGCGACGCAATTTCCGTGTGAATTCGTCAATGTGTGGGAGTGAGGGATGCAGTAAAGAAGGATTAGTGAATCGGAAATGAGATTGTCGTATCCCAAAAGAAAATCCTGTCGTTTCCAAAGAAACGTTACTCGATTTAGAAGGAGAAGTCATAGAACCCATAGTATTTCATAGCGACGCAAATTCCGTGTGAATTCGTCAATGTATGGGAGTGAGGGATGCGATAAAGAAGGATTAGTGTATCTGAAATGTGATTGTCGTATCCCAAAAGAGAATCCTGTCGTTTCCATAGAAACGTTACTCGATTTAGAAGGAAATGTCTTAGAACACATAGTATTTCATAGCGACGCATATTCCGTGTGAATTCGTCAATGTGTGGGAGTGAGGGATGCAGTAAAGAAGGATTAGTGAATCGGAAATGAGATTGTCGTATCCCAAAAGAAAATCCTGTCGTTTCCATAGAAACGTTACTCGATTTAGAAGGAGAAGTCATAGAACCCATAGTATTTCATAGCGACGCAATATCCGTGTAAATTCGTCAATGTGTGGGAGTGAGGGATGCAGTAAAGAAGGATTAGTGGATCGGAAATGTGATTGTCGTATCCCAAAAGAAAATCCTGTCGTTTCCATAGAAACGTTCCTCGATTTAGAAGGAAATGTCTTAGAACACATAGTACTCGTATTTCATAGCGACGCAATTTCCGTGTGAATTCGTCAATGTTTGGGAGTGAGGGATGCAGTAATGTAGGATTAGTGGATCGGAAATGCGATTGTCGTATCCCAAAAGAAAATCCTGTCGTTTCCATTGAAACGTTACTCGTTTTAGAAGGAAATGTCTTAGAACACATAGTACTCGTATTTCATAGCGACGCAATTTCCGTGTGAATTCGTCAATGTGTGGGAGTGAGGGATGCAGTAAAGAAGGATTAGTGGATCGGAAATGAGATTGTCGTATCCCAAAAGAAAATCCTGTCGTTTCCATAGAAACGTTACTCGATTTAGAAGGAACTGTCTTAGAACCCATAGTACTCGTATTTCATAGCAACGGAATTTCCGTGTGAATTCGTCAATGTTTGGTAGTGAGGGATGCAGTAAAGCTGGATTAGTGGATCGGAAATGTGATTGTCGTATCCCAAAAGAAAATCCTGTCGTTTCCATAGAAACGTTACTCGGTTTAGAAGGAAATGTCTTAGAAAACATAGTACTCGTATTTCATAGCGACGGAATTTCCGTGTGAATTCGTCAGTGTTTGGGAGTGAGGGATGCAGTAAAGAAGGATTAGTGGATCGGAAATGTGATTGTCGTGGCCCAAAAGAAAATCC
Organism: Schistocerca piceifrons; assembly: GCF_021461385.2. Taxonomy (NCBI): domain Eukaryota; kingdom Metazoa; phylum Arthropoda; class Insecta; order Orthoptera; family Acrididae; genus Schistocerca; species Schistocerca piceifrons. The sequence goes on from NW_025728287.1 coordinate 2,768,624, forward strand.
TGTCGTTTCCATAGAAACGTTACTCGATTTAGAAGGAAATGTCTTAGAACACATAGTACTCGTATTTCATAGCGACGCAATTTCCGTGTGAATTCGTCAATGTGTGGGAGTGAGGGATGCAGTAAAGAAGGATTAGTGGATCGGAAATGAGATTGTCGTATCCCAAAAGAAAATCCTGTCGTTTCCATAGAAACGTTACTCGATTTGGAAGGAAATGTCTTAGAACACATAGTACTCGTATGTCATAGCGACGGAATTTCCGTGTGAATTCGTCAATGTGCGGGAGTGAGGGATGCAGTAAAGAAGGATTAGTGGATCGAAAATGAGATAGTCGTATCCCAAAAGAAAATCCTGTCGTTTCCATTGAAACGTTACTCGATTTAGAAGGAAAAGTCTTAGAACATATAGTACTCGTATTTCATAGCGACGGAATTTCCGTGTGAATTCGTCAATGGTTGGGAGGGAGGGATGCAGTAAAGATAGATTAGTGGATCGGAAATGTGATTGTCGTATCCCAAAAGAAAATCCTGTCGTTTCCATAGAAACGTTACTCGATTTAGAAGGAAATGTCTTAGAACACATAGTACTCGTATTTCATAGCGACGGAATTTCCGTGTGATTTCGTCAATGTGTGGGAGTGAGGGATGCAGTAAAGAAGGATTAGTGGATCGGAAATGAGATTGTCGTATCCCAAAAGAAAATCCTGTCGTTTCCATAGAAACGTTACTCGATTTAGAAGGAAATGTCTAAGAACACCAAGTACTCGTATTTCATAGCGACGCAATTTCCGTGTGAATTCGTCAATGTGTGGGAGTGAGGGATGCAATAAAGAAGGATTAGTGAATCGGAAAAGAGATTGTCGTATCCCAAAAGAAAATCCTGTCGCCTCCAAAGAAACGTTACTCGATTTAGAAGGAAATGTCTTAGAACACATAGTACTCGTATTTCATAGCGACGCAATTTCCGTGTGAATTCGTCAATGTTTGGGAGTGAGGGATGCAGTAATGTAGGATTAGTGGATCGGAAATGCGATTGTCGTATCCCAAAAGAAAATCCTGTCGTTTCCATAGAAACGTTACTCGATTTAGAAGGAAATGTCTTAGAACACATAGTACTCGTACTTCATAGCGACGCAATTTTCGTGTGAATTCGTCAATGTTTGGGAGTGAGGGATGCAGTAATGTAGGATTAGTGGATCGGAAATGTGATTGTCGTATCCCAAAAGATAATCCTGTCGTTTCCATAGAAACGTTACTCGATTTAGTAGGAAATTTCTTAGAACACATAGTACTCGTATTTCATAGCGACGGAATTTCCGTGTGAATTCGTCAATGTTTGGGAGTGAGGGATGCAGTAAAGAAGGATTAGTGGATCGGAAATGCGATTGTCGTATCCCAAAAGAAAATCCTGTCGTTTCCATAGAAACGTAACTCGATTTAGGAGCAAATGTCTTAGAACACATAGTACTCGTATTTCATAGCGACGCAATTTCTGTGTGAATTCGTCAATGTGTGGGAGTGAGGGATGCAGTAAAGAAGGATTGGTGGATCGGAAATGAGATTGTCGTATCCCAAAAGAAAATCCTGTCGTTTCCATAGAAACGTTACTCGATTTGGAAGGAAATGTCTTAGAACACATAGTACTCGTATTTCATAGCGACTGAATTTCCGTGTGAATTCGTTAATGTGTGGGAGTGAGGGATGCAGTAAAGAAGGGTTAGTGGATCGGAAATGAGATTGTCGTATCCCAAAAGAAAATCCTGTCGTTTCCATAAGAAACGTTACTCGATTTAGAGGGAAATGTCTTAGTACACATAGTACTCGTATTTCATAGCGACGGCATTTCCGTGTGAATTCGTCAATGGTTGGGAGTGAGGGATGCAGTAAAGATAGATTAGTGGATCGGAAATGTGATTGCCGTATCCCAAAAGAAAATCCTGTCGTTTCCATAGAAACGTTACTCGATTTAGAAGGAAATGTCTTAGAACACATAGTACTCGTATTTCATAGCGACGGAATTTCCGTGTGAATTCGTCAATGTGTGGGAGTGAGGGATGCAGGAAAGAAGGATTAGTGGATCGGAAATGTGATTGTCGAATTACCAAAGAAAATCCTGTCGTTTCTATAGAAACGTTACTCGATTTAGAAGGAAATGTCTTAGAACACATAGTACTCGTACTTCATAGCGACGCAATTTTCGTGTGAATTCGTCAATGTTTGGGAGTGAGGGATGCAGTAATGTAGGATTAGTGGATCGGAAATGCGATTGTCGTATATCAAAAGAAAATCCTGTCGTGTCCATTGAAACGTTACTCGATTTAGAAGGAAATGTCTTAGAACACATAATACTCGTATTTCATAGCGGCGCAATTTCCGTGTGAATTCGTCAATGTGTGGGAGTGAGGGACGCAGTAAAGAAGGATTAGTGGATCGGAAATGAGATTGTCGTATCCCAAAAGAATATTCTGTTGTTTCCATAGAAACGTTACTCGATTTAGAAGGAAATGTCTTAGAAAACATAGTACTCGTATTTCATAGCGACGGAATTTCCGTGTGAATTCGTCAATGTTTGGGAGTGAGGGATGCAGTAAAGAAGGATTAGTGGATCGGAAATGTGATTGTCGTTTCCCAAAAGAAAATCCTGTCGTTTCCATAGAAACGTTACTCGATTTAGAAGGAAATGTCTTAGAACACATAGTACTCGTATTTCATAGCGACGCAATTTCCGTGTGAATTCGTCAATGTGTGGGAGTGAGGGACGCAGTAAAGAAGGATTAGTGGATCGGAATTGAGATTGTCGTATCCCAAAAGAAAATCCTGTCGTTTCCATAGAAACGTTACTCGATTTGGAAGGAAATGTCTTAGAACACATAGTACTCGTATTTCATAGCGACGGAATTTCCGTGTGAATTCGTCAATGTTTGGGAGTGAGGGATGCAGTAAAGAAGGATTAGTGGATCGGAAATGTGATTGTCGTGGCCCAAAAGAAAATCCTGTCGTTTCCATAGAAACGTTACTCGATGTAGAAGGAAATGCCTTTGAACACATAGTATTTCATAGCGACGGAATTTCCGTGTGAATTCGTCAATGTGTGGGAGTGAGGGATGCAGGAAAGAAGGATTAGTGGATCGGAAATGTGATTGTCGAATTACCAAAGAAAATCCTGTCGTTTCCATAGAAACGTTACTCGATTTAGAAGGAAATGTCTTAGAACACATAGTACTCGTACTTCATAGCGACGCAATTTTCGTGTGAATTCGTCAATGTTTGGGAGTGAGGGATGCAGTAATGTAGGATTAGTGGATCGGAAATGCGATTGTCGTATATCAAAAGAAAATCCTGTCGTGTCCATTGAAACGTTACTCGATTTAGAAGGAAATGTCTTAGAACACATAATACTCGTATTTCATAGCGACGCAATTTCCGTGTGAATTCGTCAATGTGTGGGAGTGAGGGACGCAGTAAAGAAGGATTAGTGGATCGGAAATGAGATTGTCGTATCCCAAAAGAATATTCTGTTGTTTCCATAGAAACGTTACTCGATTTAGAAGGAAATGTCTTAGAAAACATAGTACTCGTATTTCATAGCGACGGAATTTCCGTGTGAATTCGTCAATGTTTGGGAGTGAGGGATGCAGTAAAGAAGGATTAGTGGATCGGAAATGTGATTGTCGTTTCCCAAAAGAAAATCCTGTCGTTTCCATAGAAACGTTACTCGATTTAGAAGGAAATGTCTTAGAACACATAGTACTCGTATTTCATATCGACGCAATTTCCGTGTGAATTCGTCAATGTGTGGGAGTGAGGGACGCAGTGAAGAAGGATTAGTGGATCGGAATTGAGATTGTCGTATCCCAAAAGAAAATCCTGTCGTTTCCATAGAAACGTTACTCGATTTGGAAGGAAATGTCTTAGAACACATAGTACTCGTATTTCATAGCGACGGAATTTCCGTGTGAATTCGTCAATGTTTGGGAGTGAGGGATGCAGTAAAGAAGGATTAGTGGATCGGAAATGTGATTGTCGTGGCCCAAAAGAAAATCCTGTCGTTTCCATAGAAACGTTACTCGATGTAGAAGGAAATGCCTTTGAACACATAGTATTTCATAGCGACGCAATTTCCGTGTGAATTCGTCAATGAGTGGGAGAGAGGGATGCAGTAAAGAAGGATTAGTGGATCGGAAATGAGATTGTCGTATCCCAAAAGAAAATCCTGTCGTTTCCATAAGAAACGTTACTCGATTTAGAAGGAAATGTCTTAGAACACATAGTACTCGTATTTCATAGCGACGGAATTTCCGTGTGAATTCGTCAATGTGTGGGAGTGAGGGACGCAGTAAAGAAGGATTAGTGGATCGGAAATGAGATTGTCGTATCCCAAAAGAAAATCCTGTCGTTTCCATAGAAACGTTACTCGATTTAGAAGGAAATGTCTTAGAACACAGTGTACTCGTATGTCATAGCGACGCAATTTCTGTGTGAATTCGTCAATGTGTGGGAGTGAGGGACGCAGTAATGAAGGATTAGTGGATCGGAAATGAGATTGTCGTATCCCAAAAGAAAATCCTGTCGTTTCCATAGAAACGTCACTCGATTTAAAAGGAAATGTCTTAGAACACATAGTACTCGTATTTCATAGCGACGCAATTTCCGTGTGAATTCGTCAATGTGTGGGAGTGAGGGACGCAGTAAAGAAGGATTAGTGGGCCGGAAATGAGATTGTCGTATCCCAAAAGAAAATCCTGTCGTTTCCATAGAAACGTTACTCGATTTAGAAGGAAATGTCTTAGAACACATAGTACTCGTATTTCATAGCGACGCAATTTCCGTGTGTATTCGTCAATGTGTGGGAGTGATGGATCCAGTAAAGAAGGATTAGTGGATCGGAAATGAGATTGTCGTATCCCAAAAGAAAATCCTGTCGTTTCCATAGAAACGTTACTCGATTTAAAAGGAAATGTCTTAGAACACATAGTACTCGTATTTCATAGCGACGCAATTTCCGTGTGAATTCGTCAATGTGTGGGAGTGAGGGACGCAGTAAAGAAGGATTAGTGGTTCGGAAATGAGATTGTCGTATCCCAAAAGAAAATCCTGTCGTTTCCATAGAAACGTTACTCGATTTAGAAGGAAATGTCTTAGAACACATAGTACTCGTATTTCATAGCGACGGAATCACCGTGTGAATTCGTCAATGTGTGGGAGTGAGGGATGCAGTAAAGAAGGATTAGTGGATCGGAAATGAGATTGTCGTATCCCAAAAGAAAATCCTGTCGTTTCCATAGTAACGTTACTCGATTTAGAAGGAAATGTCTTAGAACACATAGTACTTGTATTTCATAGCGACGCAATTTCCGTGTGAATTCGTCAATGTGTGGGAGTGAGGGACGCAGTAAAGAAGGATTAGTGGATCGGAAATGAGATTGTCGTATCCCAAAAGAAAATCCTGTCGTTTCCATAGAAACGTTACTTGATTTAGAAGGAAATGTCTTAGGAAACATAGTACTCGTATTTCATAGCGACGGAATTGCCGTGTGAATTCGTCAATGTTTGGGAGTGAGGGATGCAGTAAAGAAGGATTAGTGGATCGGAAATGTGATTGTCGTATCCCAAAAGAAAATCCTGTCGTTTCCATAGAAACGTTACTCGATTTAGAAGGATATGTCATAGAAAACACAGTACTCGTATTTCACAGCGACGCAATTTCCGTGTGAATTCGTCAATGTTTGGGTGTGAGGGATGCAGTAAAGAAGGATTAGTGGATCGGAAATGTGATAGTCGTATCCCAAAAGAAAATCCTGTCGTTTCCATAGAAACGTTACTCGATTTAGAAGGAAATGTCTTAGAACACATAGTACTTGTATATCATAGCGACGGAATTTCCGTGTGAATTCGTCAATGTGTGGGAGTGAGGGATGCAGTAAAGAAGGATTAGTGGATCGGAAAAGAGATTGTCGTATCCCAAAAGAAAATCCTGTCGTTTCCATAGAAACGTTACTCGATTTAGAAGGAAATGTCATAGAACACATAGTACTCGCATTTCATAGCGACGTAATTGCCGTGTGAATTCGTCAATGTTTGATAGTGAGGGATGCAGTAAAGAAGGATTAGTGGATCGGAAATGAGATTGTCGTATCCCAAAAGAAAATCCTGTCGTTTCCATAGAAACGTTACTCGATTTAGAAGGAAATGTCTTAGAACACATAGTACTCGTATTTCATAGCGACGCAATTTCCGTGTGAATTCGTCAATGTGTGGGAGTGAGGGACGCAGTAAAGAAGGATTAGTGGATCGGAAATGAGATTGTCGTAACCCAAAAGAAAATCCTGTCGTTTCCATAGAAACGTTACTCGATTTAGAAGGAAATGTCTTAGAACACATAGTACTCGCATTTCATAGCGACGGAATTGCCGTGTGAATACGTCAATGTTTGGGAGTGAGGGATGCAGTAAAGAAGGATTAGTGGATCGGAAATGAGATTGTCGTATCCCAAAAGAAAATCCTGTCGTTTCCATAGAAACGTTACTCGATTTAGGAGGAAATGTCTTAGAACACATAGTACTCGTATTTCACAGCGACGGAATTTCCGTGTGAATTCGTCAATCTGTGGGAGTGAGGGATGCAGTAAAGAAGGATTAGTGGATGGGAAATGAGATTGTCGTATCCCAAAAGAAAATCCTGTCGTTTCCATAGGAACGTTACTCGATTTAGAAGGAAATGTCTTAGAACACATAGTACTCGCATGTGATAGCGACGGAATTGCCGTGTGAATTCGTCAATGTTTGGGAGTGAGGGACGCAGTAAAGAAGGATTAGTGGATCGGAAATGAGATTGTCGTATCCCAAAAGAAAATCCTGTCGTTTCCATAGAAACGTTACTCGATTTAGAAGGAAATGTCTTAGGACACATAGTACTCGTATTTCATAGCGACGCAATTTCCGTGTGAATTCGTCAATGTGTGGGAGTGAGGGACGCAGTAAAGAAGGATTAGTGGATCGGAAATGAGATTGTCGTATCCCATAAGAAAATCCTGTCGTTTCCATAGAAACGTTACTCGATTTAGAAGGAAATGTCTTAGAAAACATAGTACTCGTATTTCATAGCGACGGAATTTCCGTGTGAATTCGTCAATGTTTGGGAGTGAGGGATGCAGTAAAGAAGGATTAGTGGATCGGAAATGTGATTGTCGTATCCCAAAAGAAAATCCTGTCGTTTCCATAGAAACGTTACTCGATTTAGAAGGATATGTCATAGAAAACACAGTACTCGTATTTCACAGCGACGCAATTTCCGTGTGAATTCGTCAATGTTTGGGTGTGAGGGATGCAGTAAAGAAGGATTAGTGGATCGGAAATGTGATAGTCGTATCCCAAAAGAAAATCCTGTCGTTTCCATAGAAACGTTACTCGATTTAGAAGGAAATGTCTTAGAACACATAGTACTTGTATATCATAGCGACGGAATTTCCGTGTGAATTCGTCAATGTGTGGGAGTGAGGGATGCAGTAAAGAAGGATTAGTGGATCGGAAATGAGATTGTCGTATCCCAAAAGAAAATCCTGTCGTTTCCATAGAAACGTTACTCGATTTAGAAGGAAATGTCATAGAACACATAGTACTCGCATTTCATAGCGACGGAATTGCCGTGTGAATTCGTCAATGTTTGATAGTGAGGGATGCAGTAAAGATGGATTAGTGGATCGGAAATGAGATTGTCGTATCCCAAAAGAAAATCCTGTCGTTTCCATAGAAACGTTACTCGATTTAGAAGGAAATGTCTTAGAACACATAGTACTCGTATTTCATAGCGACGCAATTTCCGTGTGAATTCGTCAATGTGTGGGAGTGAGGGACGCAGTAAAGAAGGATTAGTGGATCGGAAATGAGATTGTCGTAACCCAAAAGAAAATCCCGTCGTTTCCATAGAAACGTTACTCGATTTAGAAGGAAATGTCTTAGAACACATAGTACTCGCATTTCATAGCGACGGAATTGCCGTGTGAATTCGTCAATGTTTGGGAGTGAGGGATGCAGTAAAGAAGGATTAGTGGATCGGAAATGAGATTGTCGTATCCCAAAAGAAAATTTTGTCGTTTCCATAGAAACGTTACTCGATTTAGAAGGAAATGTCTTAGAACACATAGTACTCGTATTTCATAGCGACGGAATTTCCGTGTGAATTCGTCAATCTGTGGGAGTGAGGGATGCAGTAAAGAAGGATTAGTGGATCGGAAATGAGATTGTCGTATCCCAAAAGAAAATCCTGTCGTTTCCATAGAAACGTTACTCGATTTAGAAGGAAATGTCTTAGAACACATAGTACTCGCATGTGATAGCGACGGAATTGCCGTGTGAATTCGTCAATGTTTGGGAGTGAGGGACGCATTAAAGAAGGATTAGTGGATCGGAAATGAGATTGTCGTATCCCAAAAGAAAATCCTGTCGTTTCCATAGAAACGTTACTCGATTTAGAAGGAAATGTCTTAGGACACATAGTACTCGTATTTCATAGCGACGCAATTTCCGTGTGAATTCGTCAATGTGTGGGAGTGAGGGACGCAGTAAAGAAGGATTAGTGGATCGGAAATGAGATTGTCGTATCCCAAAAGAAAATCCTGTCGTTTCCATAGAAACGTTACTCGATTTAGAAGGAAATGTCTTAGAAAACATAGTACTCGTATTTCATAGCGACGGAATTTCCGTGTGAATTCGTCAATGTTTGGGAGTGAGGGATGCAGTAAAGAAGGATTAGTGGATCGGAAATGTGATTGTTGTATCCCAAAAGAAAATCCTGTCGTTTCCATAGAAACGTTACTCGATTTAGAAGGATATGTCTTAGAACACATAGTACTCGTATTTCACTGCGATGCAATTTCCGTGTGAATACGTCAATGTTTGGGTGTGAGGGATGCACTAAAGAAGGATTAGTGGATCGGAAATGTGATAGTCGTATCCCAAAAGAAAATCCTGTCGTTTCCATAGAAACGTTACTCGATTTAGAAGGAAATGTCTTAGAACACATAGTACTTGTATTTCATAGCGACGGAATTTCCGTGTGAATTCGTCAATGTGTGGGAGTCAGGGATGCAGTAAAGAAGGATTAGTGGATCAGAAATGAGATTGTCGTATCCTAAAAGAAAATCCTGTCGTTTCCATAGAAACGTTACTCGATTTAGAAGGAAATGTCTTAGAACACATAGTACTCGCATTTCATAGCGACGGAATTTCCGTGTGAATTCGTCAATGTGTGGGAGTGAGGGATGCAGTAAAGAATAATTAGTGGATCGGAAATGAGATTGTCGTATCCCAAAAGAAAATCCTGTCGTTTTCATAGAAACGTTACTGGATTTAAAAGGAAATGTCTTAGAACACATAGTACTCGTATTTCATAGCGACGCAATTTTCGTGTGAATTCGTCAATGTGTGGGAGTGAGGGACGCAGTAAAGAAGGATTAGTGGATCGGAAATGAGATTGTCGTGTCCCAAAAGAAAATCCTGTCGTTTCCATAGAAACGTTACTCGATTTAGAAGGAAATGTCTTAGAACACATAGTACTCGTATTTCATAACGACGGAATTTCCGTGTGAATTCGTCAATGTGTGGGAGTGAGGGATGCAGTAAAGAAGGATTAGTGGATCGGAAATGAGATTGTCGTAACCCAAAAGAAAATCCTGTCGTTTCCATAGAAACGTTACTCGATTTAGAAGGAAATGTCTTAGAACAAATAGTACTCGCATTTCATAGCGACGGAATTGCCGTGTGAATACGTCAATGTTTGGGAGTGAGGGATGCAGTAAAGAAGGATTAGTGGATCGGAAATGAGATTGTCGTATCCCAAAAGAAAATCCTGTCGTTTCCATAGAAACGTTACTCGATTTAGGAGGAAATGTCTTAGAACACATAGTACTCGTATTTCATAGAGACGGAATTTCCGTGTGAATTCGTCAATCTGTGGGAGTGAGGGATGCAGTAAAGAAGGATTAGTGGATGGGAAATGAGATTGTCGTATCCCAAAAGAAAATCCTGTCGTTTCCATAGAAACGTTACTCGATTTAGAAGGAAATGTCTTAGAACACATAGTACTCGCATGTGATAGCGACGGAATTGCCGTGTGAATTCGTCAATGTTTGGGAGTGAGGGACGCAGTAAAGAAGGATTAGTGGATCGGAAATGAGATTGTCGTATCCCAAAAGAAAATCCTGTCGTTTCCATAGAAACGTTACTCGATTTAGAAGGAAATGTCTTAGGACACATAGTACTCGTATTTCATAGCGACGCAATTTCCGTGTGAATTCGTCAATGTGTGGGAGTGAGGGACGTAGTAAAGAAGGATTAGTGGATCGGAAATGAGATTGTCGTATCCCAAAAGAAAATCCTGTCGTTTCCATAGAAACGTTACTCGATTTAGAAGGAAATGTCTTAGAAAACATAGTACTCGTATTTCATAGCGACGGAATTTCCGTGTGAATTCGTCAATGTTTGGGAGTGAGGGATGCAGTAAAGAAGGATTAGTGGATCGGAAATGTGATTGTCGTATCCCAAAAGAAAATCCTGTCGTTTCCATAGAAACGTTACTCGATTTAGAAGGATATGTCATAGAAAACACAGTACTCGTATTTCACAGCGACGCAATTTCCGTGTGAATTCGTCAATGTTTGGGTGTGAGGGATGCAGTAAAGAAGGATTAGTGGATCGGAAATGTAATAGTCGTATCCCAAAAGAAAATCCTGTCGTTTCCATAGAAACGTTACTCGATTTAGAAGGAAATGTCTTAGAACACATAGTACTTGTATATCATAGCGACGGAATTTCCGTGTGATTTCGTCAATGTGTGGGAGTGAGGGATGCAGTAAAGAAGGATTAGTGGATCGGAAATGAGATTGTCGTATCCCAAAAGAAAATCCTGTCGTTTCCATAGAAAAGTTACTCGATTTAGAAGGAAATGTCATAGAACACATAGTACTCGCATTTCATAGCGACGGAATTGCCGTGTGAATTCGTCAATGTTTGATAGTGAGGGATGCAGTAAAGAAGGATTAGTGGATCGGAAATGAGATTGTCGTATCCCAAAAGAAAATCCTGTCGTTTCCATAGAAACGTTACTCGATTTAGAAGGAAATGTCTTAGAACACATAGTACTCGTATTTCATAGCGACGCAATTTCCGTGTGAATTCGTCAATGTGTGGGAGTGAGGGACGCAGTAAAGAAGGATTAGTGGATCGGAAATGAGATTGTCGTAACCCAAAAGAAAATCCCGTCGTTTCCATAGAAACGTTACTCGATTTAGAAGGAAATGTCTTAGAACACATAGTACTCGCATTTCATAGCGACGGAATTGCCGTGTGAATTCGTCAATGTTTGGGAGTGAGGGATGCAGTAAAGAAGGATTAGTGGATCGGAAATGAGATTGTCGTATCCCAAAAGAAAATTTTGTCGTTTCCATAGAAACGTTACTCGATTTAGAAGGAAATGTCTTAGAACACATAGTACTCGTATTTCATAGCGACGGAATTTCTTTGTGAATTCGTCAATCTGTGGGAGTGAGGGATGCAGTAAAGAAGGATTAGTGGATCGGAAATGAGATTGTCGTATCCCAAAAGAAAATCCTGTCGTTTCCATAGAAACGTTACTCGATTTAGAAGGAAATGTCTTAGAACACATAGTACTCGCATGTGATAGCGACGGAATTGCCGTGTGAATTCGTCAATGTTTGGGAGTGAGGGACGCATTAAAGAAGGATTAGTGGATCGGAAATGAGATTGTCGTATCCCAAAAGAAAATCCTGTCGTTTCCATAGAAACGTTACTCGATTTAGAAGGAAATGTCTTAGGACACATAGTACTCGTATTTCATAGCGACGCAATTTCCGTGTGAATTCGTCAATGTGTGGGAGTGAGGGACGCAGTAAAGAAGGATTAGTGGATCGGAAATGAGATTGTCGTATCCCAAAAGAAAATCCTGTCGTTCCCATAGAAACGTTACTCGATTTAGAAGGAAATGTCTTAGAAAACATAGTACTCGTATTTCATAGCGACGGAATTTCCGTGTGAATTCGTCAATGTTTGGGAGTGAGGGATGCAGTAAAGAAGGATTAGTGGATCGGAAATGTGATTGTTGTATCCCAAAAGAAAATCCTGTCGTTTCCATAGAAACGTTACTCGATTTAGAAGGATATGTCTTAGAACACATAGTACTCGTATTTCACAGCGATGCAATTTCCGTGTGAATACGTCAATGTTTGGGTGTGAGGGATGCACTAAAGAAGGATTAGTGGATCGGAAATGTGATAGTCGTATCCCAAAAGAAAATCCTGTCGTTTCCATAGAAACGTTACTCGATTTAGAAGGAAATGTCTTAGAACACATAGTACTTGTATTTCATAGCGACGGAATTTCCGTGTGAATTCGTCAATGTGTGGGAGTGAGGGATGCAGTAATGAAGGATTAGTGGATCAGAAATGAGATTGTCGTATCCCAAAAGAAAATCCTGTCGTTTCCATAGAAACGTTACTCGATTTAGAAGGAAATGTCTTAGAACACATAGTACTCGCATTTCACAGCGACGGAATTTCCGTGTGAATTCGTCAATGTGTGGGAGTGAGGGATGCAGTAAAGAATAATTAGTGGATCGGAAATGAGATTGTCGTATCCCAAAAGAAAATCCTGTCGTTTTCATAGAAACGTTACTGGATTTAAAAGGAAATGTCTTAGAACACATAGTACTCGTATTTCATAGCGACGCAATTTTCGTGTGAATTCGTCAATGTGTGGGAGTGAGGGACGCAGTAAAGAAGGATTAGTGGATCGGAAATGAGATTGTCGTTTCCCAAAAGAAAATCCTGTCGTTTCCATAGAAACGTTACTCGATTTAGAAGGAAATGTCTTAGAACACATAGTACTCGTATTTCATAACGACGGAATTTCCGTGTGAATTCGTCAATGTGTGGGAGTGAGGGATGCAGTAAAGAAGGATTAGTGGTTCGGAAATGAGATTGTCGTATCCCAAAAGAAAATCCTGTCGTTTCCATAGAAACGTTACTCGATTTAGAAGGAAATGTCTTAGAACACATAGTACTCGCATTTCATAGCGACGGAATTGCCGTGTGAATTCGTCAATGTTTGGGAGTGAGGGATGCAGTAAAGAAGGATTAGTGGATCGGAAATGAGATTGTCGTATCCCAAAAGAAAATCCTGTCGTTTCCATAGAAACGTTACTCGATTTAGAAGGAAATGTCTTAGAACACATAGTACTCGTATTTCATAGCGACGCAATTTCCGTGTGAATTCGTCAATGTGTGGGAGTGAGGGACGCAGTAAAGAAGGATTAGTGGATCGGAAATGAGATTGTCGTATCCCAAAAGAAAATCCTGTCGTTTCCCGAGAAACGTTACTCGATTTAGAAGGAAATGTCTTAGAACACATAGTACTCGCATTTCATAGCGACGGAATTGCCGTGTGAATTCGTCAATGTTTGGGAGTGAGGGATGCAGTAAAGAAGGATTAGTGGATCGGAAATGAGATTGTTGTATCCCAAAAGAAAATCCTGTCGTTTCCATAGAAACGTTACTCGATTTAGAAGGAAATGTCTTAGAACACATAGTACTCGTATTTCATAGCGACGGAATTTCCGTGTGAATTCGTCAATGTGTGGGAGTGAGGGATGCAGTAAAGAAGGATTAGTGGATCGGAAATGAGATTGTCGTATCCCAAAAGAAAATCCTGTCGTTTCCATAGAAACGTTACTCGATGTAGAAGGAAATGTCTAAGAACACACAGTACTCGCATTTCATAGCGACGGAATTGCCGTGTGAATTCGTCAATGTTTGGGAGTGAGGGATGCAGTAAAGAAGGATTAGTGGATCGGAAATGAGATTGTCGTATCCCAAAAGATAATCCTGTCGTTTCCATAGAAACGTTACTCGATTTAGAAGGAAATGTCTTAGAACACATAATACTCGTATTTCATAGCGACGCAATTTCCGTGTGAATTCGTCAATGTGTGGGAGTGAGGGACGCAGTAAAGAAGGATTAGTGGATCGGAAATGAGATTGTCGTATCCCAAAAGAAAATCCTGTCGTTTCCATAGAAACGTTACTCGATTTAGAAGGAAATGTCTTAGAACACACAGTACTCGCATTTCATAGCGACGGAATTTCCGTTTGAATTCGGCAATGTGTGGGAGTGAGGGATGCAGTAAAGAAGGATTAGTGGATCGGAAATAAGATTGTCGTATCCCAAAAAAAAATCCTGTCGTTTCCATAGAAACGTTATTCGATTTAGAAGGAAATTTCTTAGAACACATAGTACTCGCATTTCATAGCGACGGAATTTCCGTGTGAATTCGTCAATGTTAGGGAGTGATGGATGCAGTAAAGAGGGATTGTTGGATCGGAAATGTGATTGTCGTATCCCAAAAGAAAATCCTGTCCTTTCCATAGAAACGTTACTCGATTTAGAAGGAAATGTCTTAAAACACATAGTCCTCGTATTGCATAGCGACGGAATTTCCGTGTGAATTCGTCAATGTGTGGGAGTGAGGGATGCAGTAAAGAAGGATTAGTGGATCGGAAATGAGATTGTCGTATCCCAAAAGAAACTCCTGTCGTTTCCATAAAAACGTTACTCGATTTAGAAGGAAATGTCTTAGAACACATAGTACTCGTATTTCATAGCGACGCAATTTCCGTGTGAATTCGTCAATGTTTGGGAGTGAGGGATGCAGTAAAGAAGGATTAGTGGATCGGAAATGAGATTGTCGTATCGCAAAAGTAAATCCTGTCGTTTCCATAGAAACGTTACTCGATTTAGTAGGAAATGTCTTAGAACACATAGTACTCGTATTTCATAGCGACGCAATTTCCGTGTGAATTCGTCAATGTGTGGGAGTGAGGGACGCAGTAAAGAAGGATTAGTGGATCGGAAATGAGATTGTCGTATCCCAAAAGAAAATCCTGTCGTTTCCATAGAAACGTTACTCGATTTAGATGGAAATGTCTTAGAAAACATAGTACTCATATTTCATAGCGACGGAATTTCCGTGTGAATTCGTCAATGTTTGGGAGTGAGGGATGCAGTAAAGAAGGATTAGTGGATCGGAAATGTGATTGTCGTATCCCAAAAGAAAATCCTGTCGTTTCCATAGAAACGTTACTCGATTTAGAAGGAAATGTCTTAGAACACATAGTATTTCATAGCGACGCAATTTCCGTGTGAATTCGTCAATGTGTGGGAGTGAGGGATGCAGTAAAGAAGGATTAGAGGATCGGAAATGAGATTGTCGTATCCCAAAAGAAAATCCTGTCGTTTCCATAGAAACGTTACTCGTTTTAGAAGGAAATGTCTTAGAACACATAGTATTTCATAGCGTCGCAATTTCCGTGTGAATTCGTCAATGTTTGGGAGTGAGGGATGCAGTAAAGAAGGATTAGTGGATCGGAAATGAGATTGTCGTATCCCAAAAGAAAATCCTGTCGTTTCCATAGAAACGTTACTCGATTTAGAAGGAAATGTCTTAGAACACACAGTACTCGCATTTCATAGCGACGGAATTTCCGTTTGAATTCGGCAATGTGTGGGAGTGAGGGATGCAGTAAAGAAGGATTAGTGGATCGGAAATAAGATTGTCGTATCCCAAAAAAAAATCCTGTCGTTTCCATAGAAACGTTATTCGATTTAGAAGGAAATTTCTTAGAACACATAGTACTCGCATTTCATAGCGACGGAATTTCCGTGTGAATTCGTCAATGTTAGGGAGTGATGGATGCAGTAAAGAGGGATTGTTGGATCGGAAATGTGATTGTCGTATCCCAAAAGAAAATCCTGTCCTTTCCATAGAAACGTTACTCGATTTAGAAGGAAATGTCTTAAAACACATAGTCCTCGTATTGCATAGCGACGGAATTTCCGTGTGAATTCGTCAATGTGTGGGAGTGAGGGATGCAGTAAAGAAGGATTAGTGGATCGGAAATGAGATTGTCGTATCCCAAAAGAAACTCCTGTCGTTTCCATAAAAACGTTACTCGATTTAGAAGGAAATGTCTTAGAACACATAGTACTCGTATTTCATAGCGATGCAATTTCCGTGTGAATTCGTCAATGTTTGGGAGTGAGGGATGCAGTAAAGAAGGATTAGTGGATCGGAAATGAGATTGTCGTATCGCAAAAGTAAATCCTGTCGTTTCCATAGAAACGTTACTCGATTTAGTAGGAAATGTCTTAGAACACATAGTACTCGTATTTCATAGCGACGCAATTTCCGTGTGAATTCGTCAATGTGTGGGAGTGAGGGACGCAGTAAAGAAGGATTAGTGGATCGGAAATGAGATTGTCGTATCCCAAAAGAAAATCCTGTCGTTTCCATAGAAACGTTACTCGATTTAGATGGAAATGTCTTAGAAAACATAGTACTCATATTTCATAGCGACGGAATTTCCGTGTGAATTCGTCAATGTTTGGGAGTGAGGGATGCAGTAAAGAAGGATTAGTGGATCGGAAATGTGATTGTCGTATCCCAAAAGAAAATCCTGTCGTTTCCATAGAAACGTTACTCGATTTAGAAGGAAATGTCTTAGAACACATAGTATTTCATAGCGACGCAATTTCCGTGTGAATTCGTCAATGTGTGGGAGTGAGGGATGCAGTAAAGAAGGATTAGAGGATCGGAAATGAGATTGTCGTATCCCAAAAGAAAATCCTGTCGTTTCCATAGAAACGTTACTCGTTTTAGAAGGAAATGTCTTAGAACACATAGTATTTCATAGCGTCGCAATTTCCGTGTGAATTCGTCAATGTTTGGGAGTGAGGGATGCAGTAAAGAAGGATTAGTGGATCGGAAATGAGATTGTCGTATCCCAAAAGAAAATCCTGTCGTTTCCATAGAAACGTTACTCGATTTAGAAGGAAATGTCTTAGAGCACATAGTACTCGTATTTCACAGTGACGCAATTTGCGTGTGAATTCTTCCATGTGTGGGAGTGAGGGATGCAGTAAGAAGGATTAGTGGATCGGAAATGCCATTGTCGTATCCCAAAAGAAAATCCTGACGTTTCCAAAGAAACGTTACTCGATTTAGAAGGAGAAGTCATAGAACCCATAGTATTTCATAGCGACGCAATTTACGTGTGAATTCGACAGTGTGTGGGAGTGAGGGATGCAGTAAAGAAGGATTAGTGGATCGGAAATGTGATTGTCGTATCCCAAAAGAAAATCCTGTCGTTTCCATAGAAACGTTACTCGACTTAGAAGGAAATGTCTTAGAACACATAGTACTCGTATTTCATAGCGACGCAATTTCCGTGTGAATTCGTCAATGTTTGGGAGTGAGGGATGCAGTAATGTAGGATTAGTGGATCGGAAATGCGATTGTCGTATCCCAAAAGAAAATCCTGTCGTTTCCATTGAAACGTTACTCGATTTAGAAGGAAATGTCTTAGAACACATAGTACCCATATTTCATTGCGACGCAATTTCCGTGTGATTCGTCAATGTGTGGGAGTGAGGGATGCAGTAAAGAATAATTACTGGATCAGAAATGAGATTGTCGTATCCCAAAAGAAAATCCTGTCGTTTCCATAGAAACGATACTCGATTTAGAAGGAAATGTCTTAGAACCCATAGTACTAGTATTTCATAGCAGCGGAATTTCCGTGTAAATTCGTCAATGTTTGGGAGTGAGGGATGCAGTAAAGAAGGATTAGTGGATCGTAAATGTGATTGTCGTATCCCAAAAGAAAATCCTGTCGTTTCTATAGAAACGTTACTCGATTTAGAAGGAAATGCCTTAGAACACATAGTACTCGCATTTCATAGCGACGGAATTTCCGTGTGAATTCGTCAATGTTTGGGAGTGTGGGATTCAGAAAAGAAGGATTAGTGGATCGGAAATGTGATTGTCGTATCCCAAAAGAAAATCCTGTCGTTTCCATAGAAACGTTACTCGATTTAGAAGGAAATGTCTTAGAACACATAGTACTCGTATTTCATAGCGACGCAATTTCCGTGTAAATTCGACAATGTGCGGGAGTGAGGGATGCAGTAAAGAAGGATTAGTGGATCGGAAATGAGATTGTCGTATCCCAAAAGAAAATCCTGTCGCTTCCATAGAAACGTTACTCGATTTAGAAGGAAATGTCTTAGAACACATAGTACTCGTATTTCATAGCGACGGAATTTCCGTGTGAATTCGTCAATGTTTGGGAGTGAGGGATGCAGTAAAGAAGGATTTGTGGATCGGAAATGAGATTGTCGTATCCCAAAAGAAAATCCTGTCGTTTCTATAGAAACGTTACTCGATTTAGAAGGAAATGTCTTAGAACACATAGTACTCATATTTCATAGCGACGCAATTTCCGTGTGAATTCGTCAATGTGTGGGAGTGAGGGACTCAGTAAAGAAGGATTAGTGGATCGGAAATGAGATTCTCGTATCCCAAAAGAAAATTCTGTCGTTTCCATAGAATCGTTACTCGATTTAGAAGGAAATGTCTTAGAAAACATAGTACTCGTATTTCATAGCGACGGAATTTCCGTGTGAATTCGTCAATGTTTGGGAGTGAGGGATGCAGTAAAGAAGGATTAGTGGATCGGAAATGTGATTGTCGTGGCCCAAAAGAAAATCCTGTCGTTTCCATAGAAACGTTACTCGATTTAGAAGGAAATTTCTTAGAACACATAGTACTCGTATTTCATAGCGACGCAATTTCCATGTGAATTCGTCAATGTGTGGGAGTGAGGGATGCAGTAAAGAAGGATTAGTGGATCGGAAATGAGATTGTCGTATCCCAAAAGAAAATCCTGTCGTTTCCATAGAAACGTTACTCGATTTGGAAGGAAATGTCTTAGAACACATAGTACTCGTATTTCATAGCGACGGAATTTCCGTGTGAATTCGTCAATGTGTGGGAGTGAGGGATGCAGTAAAGAAGGATTAGTGGATCGGAAATGAGATTGTCGTATCCCAAAAGAAAATCCTGTCGTTTCCATAAGAAACGTTACTCGATTTAGAAGGAAATGTCTTAGAACACATAGTACTCGTATTTCATAGCGACGGTATTTCCGTGTGAATTCGTCAATGGTTGGGAGTGAGGGATGCAGTAAAGATAGATTAGTGGATCGGAAATGTGATTGTCGTATCCCAAAGAAAATCCTGTCGTTTCCATAGAAACGTTACTCGATTTAGAAGGAAATGTCTTTGAACACATAGTACTCGTATTTCATAGCGACGCAATTTCCGTGTGAATTCGTCAATGTGTGGGAGTGAGGGATGCAGTAAAGAAGGATTGGTGGATCGGAAATGAGATTGTCGTATCCCAAAAGAAAATCCTGTCGTTTCCATAGAAACGTTACTCGATTTAGAAGGAAATGTCTCAGAACCCATAGTACACGTATTTCATAGCGACGCAATTTCCGTGTGAATTCGTCAATGTTTGGGAGTGAGAAATGCAGTAAAGAAGGATTAGTGGATCGGAAATGTGATTGTCGTATCCCAAAAGAAAATCCTGTCGTTTCCATATAAACGTTACTCGATTTAGAAGGAAATGTCTTAGAACACATAGTACTCGTATTTCATAGCGACTGAATTTCCGTGTGAATTCGTC